>NC_051156.1:69136693-69470585 GCF_013339745.2 Dermacentor silvarum
GATTCGGCCCTGGCTCGCAGAGCTGCCGTGGTTGACTCACCATATGCCAAGTATGGAGTATAACAAAGGCATACCTCAGACAATGCGAGGCCACCATCACTGCGTTAATTCCGATGGTGACCATCCAGCATAACTCCGGTCTTGTCCAAGCTGGAAAAAAGAAATTATAACACAGACAGTCCATGAAACATATCGTTCAGGGACGACTCAAAAGGTGCTCACCATTCCACACGACCACTTACGATGGTGTGTGGCGCGTCAAGGGGCAGCGTCGCAGCAGCTACTGCCACCTGCCCAGCCCACGCGCAGCTAGCTGTCTCTTGTGGCTCCTGCTCCCAGGGTGGATGAAGCTAAGTCTACTCCACCCAACGAGCAAACAGTCCCGGTCACCCTACGGTTGCCGGCACTAGAGCACTGCACGGGCTCGGGCTTACCCGAAAGCCCGGGCCCGGCCCGGCCCGGCCGGGCCGGCCGGATAGAGGAGTTTTTTGCACGGGCTCGGGACGGTTTGTGCTTTTTGACCCAGGCCCGGGCCGGGCTCTGGTTTTTTTGACGCGGCCGGGCCGGGCTCGGGCTGTCTGCGAGTTTTCTCGGGCTTCTCAACTCTGAAAAGCATGTATTTTTCGGTCTCGGCCGGGTTCGGGCCGGTTTCAAGTTGGTCTCGGGCTGGGCTCGGGCTTAAGGTAAAGGGGTGGCGGACCGGGCCGGGCGCCGGTAACGTAGATAATTTCCGGGCCTGGGCCGGGCCCGGGTCTCGCCATAAAAGTTTTGATCGGGCTCGGCGGGCCACCCAATGTAAAAACGGCCCGGGCGGCCCGGGCCGCAAAAATCGACCCGTGCAGTGCTCTAGCCGGCCCACAACAGTCCTCGGTCGCAGCCTGTCGCTACGCGTAGCGAACCCGCAGGCCCGCCAGCAGCTCCCACAGTGGGTGAAGTCAAGGCTGGCTCACCCTCGCGCCCCTGCTAGCGCTGGCAACAGCCGGCGCAGCTCAGCCCAAAGGCAGCCCCATCGACCTCCGGGCTGGTGGCGCAAATGTCTCGTCCTTCGCGGCGAGACTTTCTCGCGAAACTTCTCTCTCGCAAAGAGCGCTGTCCGGCGCCTCACAAGAGACAATGGACACTACACTCATCGCGACGGCGCACCAAGCGCCTAAAGAGCGGCGAGGTTCCCTCGACCGCTTCAAAAGGACAAATACCGATTACGGGACCTCGAAGGGCTCCGTAACTAGAGCGATACTCCTTTTTTAGCAAACACCGCACCACTTTACTTCATTATGGATACACATCCAATGAACATCAAAGCCTTCTAGGAACCTCGACGATGTCCAAGAATTTTCTTTACCAACACAATCCAAAGTGCTGTGTGTACAGGAAACGCACTTAAAATCGAAACATACACACTTTCTCCGACGGTATGTTTTAAAGATCGTTCGTAAAGATCGCGATGATGCTCTCGCATCATCAGGTGGTGTTGCCATTGTAACCCACAAAACATAGCATGTCAACGTTTGCAGCTACAAACGCCCTGAAGCAGTGGCAGTTCGATTGTTCTTCTGAAACAACTCATGACCATTTTGCTCGCTTTACATACCCCCACATTACCACTTGCACAACATGAATTTTCAGTCCTTTATAGACTAATTGCCAGAACCCTATATTGTTCTGGCGATTTCAATGCGCTCAGCAGTCTGTGGGGCGACTCTCGTATGATGCGTGAGGTCGTCTTGTTAACAATTTCTTTTTACTTCTGGTGCGTGTCTCCCTGAATAAGAAGATCTACATTTACTGTCTCGTAAACAGAACCTTTCTTCGATTGATCATAGCATAAGTTCCCGTATCTATTATCTGAACTTGAATGCGAAGTTAAAAAACCCGTACGGGACGACCATTTCCCAATACGATGAGAGCAACAACAATACGAATCTCCCACCACGTGCCCCCCGGGCAAGGTCGCTTGGAGAAATTCCAGACACTTACCAGTACGAATCTCGTGGACTGACAGTCCTCGCTCTGAATTGACGGTTGCCGTCGAATATTTTCTAGCTTTATAATTGATGCAGCTCTAACTGTATCCCCCAAAAAGTGACTTTCTAGCACACACCGTGTCCCGTGGTGGAATGAACAATGCCGGAACGCGCGTAGCATCAGAACAAAGCATGGAGGCAGTTCGCGATTCTCCTACCTGAAAACCTTGCCAATTTCAAAAATTAGTCCCAAGGTAGTAGAACGCGCAGACAAGCCAGGATAGACAGCTGGCAAAAATTTGATCAAGCATCAATTCGTACACGGATGAGGCCAAGGTTTGGAACAGGGTCCAATAGAGTAAGAGGACGATAAACCATCCGCCTCCCTGGTACACACGCAGGGAGACAGCCTGGAGGACCAAGCGAACCATCTGGGTGCACATTTTGAACATGGGTCCGTTCATCACACTATCTCACCACATTTAACAGACACAAATCACATAAAAACAAAAACTAGACCGAAAGAGCACCGGAACGAGCCATATCACATACATTTCTCCCTAGCAGAGCTGCTTCATCACTCACGTGTTGCAACCAATCTGCCCCAGGCTCTGACCGCATACTATACGAAAGTTGAAGAACCTGCCCTCTGAAACGAATAAAACCCTTGTCTGTCTCTTTAACTCTATGCGGCCCTCCGGCGAGATCCCCTCTGCCTGGAAAGAGGCCATAGTGATCCCTATCTTGAAGCAGGGCAAGGATCCATCATCCGTATCGAGTCACCGCGCCCATATCTCTAACAAGCTGCCTCTGCAAAGTTTTCAAAAGATGATAAACGGCCGTCTGATACATTTCCTAGAATCAAACAAGCTGCTTGACCCATACCAGTGCCGTTTTCGGGAGGGTCGATCCGCCAATGACCATTTGATATACGTACTGAGGCACAGATACGTGAAGATTTTGTTGGCAACAGTTATTTGGCTGTATTCCTAGACATGGAAAAGGCCTACGACACCACATGGCGGTTTGGAATACTGAGAGACCTCTCCCACTTAGGTATACGTGGTAATATGATAAATGTGATTGAAAGTTATCTGCTGAATCTCACATTCCGTGTTCGAGTTGGCAATGCTTTATCACGACCTTTTGTGCAGGAAACTGGAGTGCCACAGGGTGGGGTGCTCAGTTGCAGTCTCTTGACTATAAAAATGAATACCTTGCGTCTATGCGTCCCACGCAACATGGTTTATTCAACGTGCATCGATGATCTACAGATTGGATTTATATCGTGCAACCTTGCAATCTGTGAGCGGCAGGTTTAACTTGGTCTGAACAAGGTGGCTAAATGGGCAGACGAGAATGGGTTCTGCCTAAATCCACAAAAGAGCACCTGCGTCCTTTTTTCTCGAAAGAGAGGACTGTACCCCGACCCCGACATTGACCTGCAAGGACAGCATCTACCTGTAAAAACAGAACATAAATTCTTAGGCATAATTCATGACACAAAGCTAACATTCATACCACACCTAAACATCTAAAAACAAGTGCATGAAAACGATGATATGTTAAAAGTGTTGTCACGCACTACTTGTGGTATGACAAAAAGTGTCTGTTAAATTTGTATCAAAGCCTCATACGAAGACGCGTAGACTACGGGGCCATAATTTATCAGTCAGCGACCCCAACCGCGTTTAGATGCTGGACCCCGTCCACCATCTAGTATTCGCTTGTCTACAGGTGCCTTTAGACAAGCCCTGTAGAAAGCCTTTACGTGGAATCCAATGAGTGGTCACTCCACTTGCAGAGGACCTACACAGCTTTAATGTATTTCCTTAGAGTGAACGCAAACAGTGAACACCCTGATATTCCACCGTAAATGATTTGTCCAGCTCTGAGCTCTTTCATAACCGACCTGCAGTAAGAGAGCCCTTCTCGTTGCGTGTGAGAAGTCTGCTTGAGGAAATGGATCCCACTTTTTCAACATCATCTAATGACACCCAATCTACAGGTCCCACCGTGGCAGTGGCATATTGTAGACTGTGATTTGTCTTTTTTGCAGGTTACGAAGCACGCCCCGGTTACAAACATTCGAATGCCTTTCTTGAACTGCAACATAAATACTCCTGTCGGGAATTTTACACCGACGCACCAAAGTATTTTATGCAGCGGTTGGCCCATCATTTTTGATGCCGACGTCCTGCACCCCTAAACGAGCATTTTCACAGCAGATGCTTATGCAATACTGTCGCTCTTAAACACATGAAAGAATCGAAAATATTAAAAGAAATCATCTACACGGACTCGCTGAGCGTAATAAAAGCTTTAAAATCTCTTAAAGGTGCAAAATCCTATAATAATCGCTTTATTCACTTCTATGTAATATTTATGCGTCTGGTAGCATGTTGTGGTGTTGGGTACCAGACACCGAGACATCGAGGGAAATGTACTGCGACCAGCTTGCCACATCCATCGACGCAAAAGATGGAAACACATCTATGCCCGTCCCTGTTCCTGAAATGAAGCCATATCTACACGAGACTTCGAGTCCACTGGCAACGTTTGTGGGACACCCAGACTCATAAGAACTTCATTTAATAAGCCTTGCTTAGGGAACTGGCCATCGACCACGAAATCTAGAAGAAATGATGTCGTATTCTGTAGGCTCAGAATAGGACTGTGATGATGTGGATAGTGGCGTGCGGTGCCAGACAAAGTGCGTGACAAGCCAGCTTGAAGTGATGGTGATTGTATGGCAGCACCAAGAAGGATTGCTGATGGTGACCTGCGGCCTGCTGTGATAGCGGCCTGTGCAGTGCTTCCTGCTGGCCACCGGGCGCCTGAGCTACCTGTCCCCGCCGACCGACCCGACGTTATAGCGGCCGAGGAGTTACAGGCGGCGTTACTGGCCAGCTACAGCAGTGGCCTGGTTCTAACCGGCCTGCTGTTTTCTTCCTGCTGCCACGTCGCGACAAGGTGCGGCGCGACAGCAGCGACCTAGCCACAACGACGCTCCACCGTCACAACCACCGTCACGGGCACCGCAACGACGAGGCACTAGGGCGAGTGGCGCGTGAGTGCTAGGCACATGCTTATATAGGACAAACGATTCGCGGACTCTAGTCCACGTACATATGTATGTAAATAATCTATCGTGCTAGCGTGTCTGTAAAGTCTGTGTTTCGTGTAGCAAGCTCCCGTCTGCCGTGTCATTATTAAAAGGATCCTGGGCCCAACTGGAAACGGCGAGTTTTTCGTTTCCATCACAATCTGGCGAGCCTGCCAGGATCCGCCAGTAACATCCCAAACGCGGAAACCGGCAAGTTTGTCGTTGTCGTTTTCCCCCATCACAAGGACACTTACGGCACGCACAATTACCTGTTATCTGGAGGTGAACCCCCGACCTGTACTAGATCTGGGGAGGCACTTACTGTACTTCACATCCTAGTACAGCGCGCACTAATAGAACCTGAAAGAAAAAGCACTTTGTTCAAGCCTATAGAGATTACACCCTTCACCCAGCGACGTTTTTACATAATGACCTAGTATTTCAGCACGATTCAGTTTTAGCCCTTTTAAACGACATCGACATTTTGCAAGTTCTTCGCCCGAGAGATTCGTAGCGGCATCATCTTCCAGAAGACGCTGCTGCGACAGTATATTGGAATGCACTCTCCTCCAGGCCATTGCATCTAAGGGTCTCTGTAAGGCTGTAGTTACTTGTATCGCCTATAACTTTTAATACTATGTTATGTTACATAACTATATTCATTGCGCCCCTATCACGTCATTGTCATGATCTTATCATTTTGCCTTTTGCGCACCTTTTGTGCGCAGTATTTTAGGCCCCTTAACAGCCACCCCACGCCTACCCACTATCATTCACACCATTGCTCACTCAAGACCCACGCCTTGGCACTCTTTGGCCATAGCTGGCCCTTGCGCCATAAAACAACTTATATCATCATCATAACCATCATCATCATGGAATTTCTCATAGTAAAATACGTCAGAAAATTCGTAAAGTAATATTTACACACAACCTACAGAGATGATAGCGCCGGATTGTAATTGATTACACGAGAAAGCATATATATATATATATATATATATATATATATATATATATATGTGTGTGTGTGAGTAATTTCCCTCCAAAAATAACCTGAGTTGCGAGTCAGCGCCTGTCTGTCACCTTCGCCTTACTGTCCTCGTTTCTTGTGCGCGCGCTGCAGTTTCAAGATGAGAAGTTTTAGTATATAATTTTTCATAAAGTACTTTTATAACCATAGGACTCCTTTCCATTGACATGTTTTTAATAGATACATATCTTACCCCATATAGCGAATATTTAGGCCAATATACAGCCACTCGATTTCCACCATGTTAAATTTTTCTCATTGCCATTCATCACCAACTGTCCTGGCGCTCTTTGATCATTTCTGGCCCTTGCGCAAAAAACAATATCCATCAATCAAACTTGGACATGCAGCAGCACCGGCACGCGCAGAACTGTTGTCGACACCGTCGGCGTTGTGCCCGCGTTCGCACCGAACTTACCCACCTTCTCGGCTCGCAACGTTTTTATATAAATACGCATTTGGTGCCGCAGCTAAACGTCGCCTCCCCTCTCTCCCTCCCGTCCCCCCACCGCCTTTTGCGCGACGGAAGAAGTCGCGTTTGCTCTCTATATATGGTGATTGTAAAGGAGAAAAGAGCGCTTAATTCTGCAACCCTTCAGCGAACGCGCGTTTGCTCTCCGACGTGCGTTCGCTTACCCCGTGAAAGCGCGCGTCCCTCGCGCCCTTTCACTCGCACATACAGCGTCCGGAGCGCGGCGACGATTTCATCGCCATTGACGTCATGCGGAACTCACGGCGACGGCGACGACGACTTCTGCGGTGGTGGTGGTGCCACGCTAAAGCCCGGCTGCTCCAAAAGTAGAGCAGGTGTGAGGAACGCTGCGCCGGCACCGGATCACGTGACGCGCGCGACCAATCAGGGTCGTTTGGTGTGTCGCGGGAGGGCAGGGGAAAAAAAGGGGGTGGGCGCGCGCTCCGCCGGCCATCCCTCGCCTCAGATCACTTTCGGTGTCCGGATGGAAAGGCTCGTGTGGTGCGTTTCGCCGAGGAGAAGACTGCGTGCAGAAGATAGCGTCAACTTTTCCCTTTCCCCACGAACCACTTACTGCTACTACTTTGAGAAACGGCGCCGCTAACTCGCTCAGCAAAGGGCTCGTCGTGGACATGCTCATTCTAGCGTGAGGGCTTTCGAAGCCCAGGCGAAACGGCAGCGAAGAGCCGCGGACTCCGATTGCCAGAGCGTGATGTTGAGGCCAAATGTCAGCGAAGAGCCGCCGACCCTGATATTAGGGCAAACAAAGCAGAACGCCTGTGCCGGCGTCATCTTGCCACAAGCTACACTTACCCCCGTTTTCTCCACAAGGGAAGGCTCGTGACTTTTTTATCATCAGCCTATATTTATGTCCACAGCAGGACGAAACCTTGTCCCTGTGATCCAATTACGCCTGTCTTGCGCTAGCTGCTTCCAACTTACGCCTGCAAATTTCCTAACTTCATCACCCCACCTAGTTTTCTGCCGTCCTCCACTGCGCTTCCCTATACTCTTCGTATCCATTGTGAAACTCTAATGGTCCACCGGTTATCCATCCTACGCATTACATGGCCTGTCCAGCTCCACTTTTTCCGCTTAATGTAAACTAGAATATCGGCTATCCCCGTTTGTTCTCTGATCCACACCCCTCTCTTCCAAC
The DNA here is from genome assembly GCF_013339745.2 of Dermacentor silvarum. NCBI lineage: Eukaryota > Metazoa > Arthropoda > Arachnida > Ixodida > Ixodidae > Dermacentor > Dermacentor silvarum. Next base: position 69,144,428 of record NC_051156.1, read on the forward strand.
CTCTTAACGTTAGGCCTAACATTTTTCGTTCCATCGCTCTTTGTGCGGTCCTTAACTTGTTCCCGAGCTTCTTAACCTCCAAGTTTCTGGCCCATATGTTAGCACCGGTAAAATGCAATGATTGTACACTTTTCTTTTCAACGACAGTGGTAAGCTCCCAGCCAGGATTTTGCAATGCCTGCCGTATGCACTCCAACCCAATTTTATTCTTCTGTAAATTTCTTTCTCATGATCAGGATACCCTGTAAGTAATTGACCTAGATAAACGTAATCCTTGACAGACTTAAGAGGCTGGCTGACGATCCCGAATTCTTGTTCCCTTGCCAGGCCATTTAACATTATCTTTGTATTCTGCATGTTAATCTTCAACCCCACTCTTACACTTTTTGGGTTAAGGTCCTCAATCATTTGCTGTGATTCGTCCTCATTGTTGCTGAATAGGACAATGTCATCAGCAAACCGAATGTTGCTGAGATATTCGCCGTTGATTCTCACTCCTAAGCCTTCCTAGTCTAAGTGCTTCAATACTTCTTCTACGCATTGTGTTAATAGCATTGGAGAGATTGTGTGTCTTTGCCTGACCTCTTTCTTGAAAGGTATCTTTGTGCTTTTCTTGTGGGGAACCAAGGTTGCTGTGCAATTTTTGTAGATATTTGCCAAGATATTCACGTAGGCCTCCTGTACTACTTGATTACGCATGTCTCTACGACTGCTGGTATGTCTACTGAATCAAATGCTTTTTCGTAACCTATGAGAGCCATATAGAGAAGTTGATTGTACTCCGCAAATTTCTCTCTATGATATGGATATGATCCGTCGTAGAACGTCCCTTCTTGAAGCGAGCCTGTTCTCTTGGTTGGCTAAAGTGAAGTGTTGCCCTGATTCTATTCTAAATTATCTTGGTGAATATTTTATACTTTTTTTATTATTTCCTGCTAAATCTAGACAGTTTTGCGTAAGAATTAACCATACTTTGCGACTTACTTTTCCTGCGTTACCTAGCGGCAAGCTAATGACACGCCAGACGTGCCAGGTGCATGAGCCGTGTGCCAGACACACAACCACCGAAGCGAGTGTGGCCGGCTGCGCATGTGAAGGTTCGCCTGTTCAACGTCCCATTTATCAGTTTTTTATAGCGATAGCGATTACATTAACACTCGAGACGCATTTTTGCCGTCGTCGTCACCGTGGTGTTTCGTATAAAGTCCAAATGGGATAACACCGTTGCCGCGCGCCGTATGCTGTATGTGCAAGTGGAAGCGTGCGTTGGAAGCCGACGATCGCGTCTCATTCTTGTCGGCGCAAGAGATGAAAGCGGGCTGGAAGCGCGCCGTCTTCCGTCGCACTGCAAGGAACCAGGCGGAGTGGAGGGAGTCGGGTCAGCGTTGTACTGCAGTTGCAATTACGGGGTTCGCGGCCGCGCGCGGGGCTTATCTTGAAAGCAATCTGCGTTAGGCGTAGAGTCTAGGTGCACCGACAGCTCATACTTTTGTGCGTCGTGCGTTCTCACCATTCAGTTGCGTTGAAGCGATAGACCGAACGAAGGCCACTTCGCTCGCCGCTGTCAACGCGCTTGCTCACGCCAGCCTTTTGACAGCGAGTGCCCGCGGTCATCGAGTGTAATCTGTTCATGCTTGAATGGGCGCACTGCACCATGCTTCTTAATTTAGTTAAGGTAATGTTTGCAAGCTTACACGGCCGACAACACTACTATTCTTACTTCGTATAGATGTCTAGTAATTTGCTATTGCAATCGATGCTTCGCCTTTCGGGCAAAACAACGACTTTTATGTGGCGTGCTTTCTTGGTCTCTCGGTGTACTCTTGCATTCCTTCTGCACTTTCATACAGCACCACTACGCTATTGAACTACGGCAGGGTGAGAAATTTCGATTGACAGTCTGCGCTGTATTTCAAAAAACTGTAGGACTACGCCTGCGTCACACCGAGCGTTGTGACGCAGTTAGCGAGAAACAGCTTGGTCGTTGTGGCGCAATAAGTTTTTTTTGAACTGACTCGTACAGGGACAGGTTTTGGCGCTTTCTATTAAGCGTCAAAACATGTCCAAAACAAACATTAAGCCCCAAAATCTTTAAGGCAAGAGCCTTAGATGACGCATGGGTTGAAAAGTACGACGATCGTCCGGCATTATGACGCTTAAGCTTCCCCTTTAAGAGTGCAACGCGATAGCATTCAAAGATCCCTGGCTGCTTATCAGGCCTCCCGGTATCTGGAGCTTTCTTTTTCTCCAACTTCGCCTCCCCAAGCGGCTGCCGTAGGGAGCCTACATGCAACGCTGTTGTAGGCTGCTGAGGAGGCGAGCGCCATATCTGGGTGGTATTTTGTAAGGAGGAAAGCGCCGCGCGCCGCTGTATGAGGGGTAGAAATGCTGGAAAGGTGGCTGTGAATGAGTTTCTGCATAAGACAGTTATGTTTTCTCGTATATTCAAATTATAATTTGACGCTATCACGTCTGGAGGATGTGGTTACATCGTACTTTAAATTTTTTACGGTTTTACACCTTGAGAAACTCGATTAGTTCACCAGCGCTTCAGCGCCACGCGGATGCCCTGCGTGGTCGGCGTGGTTCGGGATGCTTTTCTTGGCCGGGCCACGCCCCGGACGCCGACACTGACCGACACCGGATTTTCAGCGAAGCGGGGCGCGTTAAAATTCAAGTGACGTCTTAGGTGATGTATAAGACACATTAAAGAAACAGCTATCATGAGTAGAAGCAACTTCGAAATGACTGGAAGCTACCAGCATAGCCACACTTGGCGATGCATCCGCCAGTAAGCCAACAATTTCTTTATTACTAAAAGAACTCGATTACCTCAGTTCGCGTTGAAGAAAAGTGTCTGCGTGTGGTTCTGCAAGTCTTGTTCATATTTACTGAGCAATGAACTCGTGTCTTGTGACATTTACAGGAGTATAAGTACGCCTGTGACAACAGGAAATAAATCTGTTGTTGTTTAATGTGCCTTTCTCTGTCCCTCTAATTCTGCTTGCGCTAGAAGGAAGTAAACCAACGAAAAGGAAAAAGGGAGCCACGAGCGCTATAATGTGCCATTAACCACGCAGAGCCAGTGGCGATGTCTTGGTAACCGAAAAAGAAAACAAAAGAAAAACAAGCAAAACGAAAACAAGTAGTAGGAAGTAACGAGGCATTCGAATGAGAATGTGACTGCCATTTGATGAGTGCCTCGTGAGCGCGCAGGCTTTCGTCTTCATCCTCTTAGTGTATGCTAAAGTGACTATCAACTTTGTAGCTTATTTCAGTAGTATATTTGAGCACGCTCGCTGCACCTGGTGTTGTGACGCTGTTAGCGAAAAAGCAGCTCGGCTCGAAAGCAGTTAATGCTCGCGTGTACTGACTCTTACTGAGACAAGTTTGTAGCGCTTTCTGTGATGACCAACACTATTATAATTAATTTCTTTAATTTTTGGGGTACTTTTGGCGTACGTTGGCCGCAACCCTGTGTTGTGACGCAGTTAGCGAAAAGCAGCTCGGCCGTTTTTACGCACTTGCTTGCACGTTGACTTAATCATACGGGCCCAGGTTTGTGACGCTTTTTATGAACCCCCGCCCCTCTTCTTTACCTTCTTTCGGTACTCACACTTGGCAAAAACGCCACGAGCGATCGCCAAGTGCGATAACATGGGATCGCGTTGCTTGCGCGGGCAGAACGCGCAAAACATAAGGCCGAGGAGGTCAAAGATCTGGAACTTGCAGCTCGAAAATTCCGTCTTCTGAACGACTGAACACAGGCCTTACAACCACTGATTTGTCATGAGTGCGAGTAGAAGGCATTCTGCAAGCATCTAGCAAGATCTGGGAGCCTGTTGTGCCACGTGTGGGGTACGTGGCGTGCGATCGCGTTGGCTGTTGTCATGTTTTGGTCGAAAACGTGCAGTCGCCCGTGTATTTGCGCTTTAAAGTGCAGGAACTAATGCACGGGAATGGGGGTATGCTTAGAAATCAGATGATTTCGTTATATATTATGTATGCCTTTGTTTGGGATGAGTCGGGTATTTGTACGCCATGTTTGTAAAAACGAGTTGCTTTTGTTTGTATTGTCGCCCATTCACCATTTTCGTACATTTCGCCTCTACATGCAGTATTCCTATAACTTTCAAATACCAAAGTGACACATGCTCCTAATTTACTTTCTTCAGCTGATTCACTCCGGTGGAGCTTCGCACGGGAACTATTGCTGCTTACCTGGTGCCAGACATTAGACGAACGCACCAAAAGGCTGGAACGAGCATTTATTTGGAGCAAAATAAACATTTCCTCATCTTAAAAGGCGTCTTGCGTCTACTTTATGAAATTGCACGTTGCACAGTGTACCGATTGGGTGGAGGCAAGTATGGATGGCTCGCAGTCGTATTTAAGCTTTGCGCTTTTCTCTTCCATTCTTCTCGAGAGCCAGTTGCGCGCGCTGCGCACGGCATGCTTTTTCTCCCGGCTCCCGTGGATGGGCCGCAGCATGCCATGGAGGTGCGTGGTTTCGGGGCAGTTTCACGCCCCACTGGTGAAGAAATTAAAAAAATGTAATAACAGCATCGAGAATGCTGAAGGTAACGTTTATGAGGAGGTTGGTTTCTTCCTAAAGCCGTATGAATGGGACATACTGATGTAAAAGGAGCTTTGAGGCGAATTCTATACTTCAGACATTTTTTCTGCCACATGATAAGATGCTTTGCTTTGGGCAACTGATCTAGAATTGCATGTGGCGCATCCCCATGTGCTTGGCTTTCCTTTTCTTGCATGTACGCGCATGTGCGCCGCAGGTAATAAATTCAGCGTGCCTTTTTCAAAGGAATTAGTCGCGAGTGCATCGTCCGTCTATGTGTTTGTCTTCTCAATGTAACAGTAGCTTTCGCGCCATGGTCTTTAAACTGAATAGGATGGTCGCGCAATTTCAGTGCGATCAAACGGTGCCGGCAACCATTCATAGGCGTAAACAAAAGAAGCTGAGGAAAAGGATTTAGAGAATATTCCTTAGGCGTCGGTGTCAAGGAAGCTTTAAAATATACTTGGTATACCTATGAGGAAAGAAGGCATTCTACTGGGAGTTCAAAACTAAGCTCTACAGAATTTTCGAAAATCGCCTGTGGCAGGTAGCATAATTCTCATCGTTGAGCTGGGTTATTCGAAGAGGCGGAAATTAGTAGCACGAGAAATCGAAACCAATATTCAACTAATTAACAACAATTGACTAATGAACTTTTTAGTTAAATACTTTGCGACACATTGCAATTTACGAATTGTAGCTGGTGAGCTTGCAAGATACCTCCGCTTGAAATGAATTTCCAGGAGTTATCAACAGGTATATGAACAATATCCAACAGTCATCAGACAAGACAACATTGCCCCCACATTATCATTTAGAAAACATTCAACTTACTATTTTTGGAGACAGTCGGACACTCAGAGCCTGTGTTACGGAGAGTGAACGAACATAGCGCGACGTTCCTTCGCGGAGCGCTCCGCATTTACCGTCATGACGAGAGACAGCGCGTCGGATGCTGCAGCGTGAACTTGCACGATGACAAAAAACTACGCTCACACCTTTCGACAATGAGTGCCGTGCGCTAGGTCACGCAAAATTTGAAGTGAAGCGTACGCCGCACTTTGAACAAACACGCAAGGAAATAACACGGAAGAAACCGCGGCGTTCAAGTGAGCAACGCCATTCCGCACGACATAGTAGCTGGCTTGAACAGTCTTGCGAAGCCTCGGGCAATCATCGCTGGTTAGTAGGGGCCACCAAGAACGAACTAATAAATTGTGAAATAGGCAAAAAATAGCGATAGGTTTGGCACGCCTTTCATTCCAAGCTTCGCAACAAATTTAGATGGAGCTTGGCAAAGCTCCCACAATGCTATTTGGTTTGCATGCACATCTAAGCGGCAGAGTTCTCTACGACTCCACTGCATATGGAGCCAAATATATGCAACGTGGGTTACCATTAGCTACCACTAAAAGCCACGGCACTTGCTCTGGATAGTCTGCAAATAGCATCTGAATATCTCATTAGCATTATCGGCAACTTCGACAAAACAGATGTAACAACAAATGTTGTTGTGCACCCGTCATGTTCTTTAGGTTAAATCCTTCGCTATGAAGAAATATATCTGAAAATATGGTGCGGAAACGTTTGCTACTAATCAATGCTGAAAAAAACCTAGTACGATAGTGAAGTGGAAGCCATATAATAGTGGATCTTTTTAGTGAGACTGTAAAAAAAAACTCGCGGACAACTTTCTGTGGCAATGAAGGGAAAGCTACGGGCGCGTGGCTGCTGCACATGCGTTACCGCGCCTAGAGTGTTTTTGGTTGCTCGGAACGGACACGGAATCTACACATGTTCCAAGTGCGACAGTTTCGCGTTTGCCCAGACGCCGAAAGGATAGGCCGCAAAATAATTTAATTTTTACCCCTAGTTGTGTGTTCTGTCTGATTTAACTGTTGCTAGTAAGGTGTTATGTTTTCTCTTCCCAAGCCTAAACTAACGTGGATAAAAATGCGGTGCTCCATTCAGAAGCCCTCTCACTTGTGCAGGCTTTGGCTCCGTAGCTTTCCCTTCATTGCCACAGAAAGTTGTCCGCGAATTATTGGAACAATAGAAAGCATTTTACGCAAGTTTTAAACGTCCTGAAAGTATTAATCATTCACGGAGTTTTGAAGCAAGAATTGTTTAAACTCCCGTTGTCGACGACCTTCAAGTCACCTTGAGCCAAAAGCCAGAGCCGTTATCCGGACACTCACACGAGAATATCCGGGCACATGCGAGAGCATCCGGGCACTCAAACGAGAACATCCGGGCGTCGTTGCGAGAACAAAACGATATCATCCGGGCAACCAGTCAAAAGTTAAGAAAATGCGGTCGCGGACCCGAACCGTTGTAGAGGACCTGATTACATACGCTAGTGACTTCCCAAACAATTTACAAAAAAATCACCGGCCCTTCCATTCGCGTGCTAATACGCGTTCTGCAGGACTGAAAAAAATAAAAGATATTCAATCAATATCAATCAATCAACTCCACTCCTTTAAGATGGTCGAACAGCACAGCTGTGTTAGTTACACCGCGTGCTACAAGTGCATCTGTTGCGCATGATGCAATTGCGTAAACACAAGTAAAACACAGATCTACAACAGGAACGTTTATTGCAACGTTGCGAGGAGAGAAGAGGCAGCGCCTTCTGACGCTATACTCGACGAGCGTCCAGTTCTCTGGTCGAAGCAGTACGAAGCAGTACGTTGCCAGCTGCGATGTCTGCCAACGCCACAAACAACCGACTACGGCTCCTGCAGGAACTCTGCAACCAGTTAGACCGCCGACTTCACCTTTTGAGAAAGTGGGTATAGATTTACTCGGTCCCTTCCCCAAGTCTTCCACCGGGTGCCGCTGGATAATCGTGTGTGTGGATTATTTGCCACGTTATACTGAAACGATGGCACTTGTCTCAGCTACAGTAGCCGATGTTTTGGGGTTTCTTCTGCATTCTATTATCCTGCGCCACGGAGATCCTCGGGTGGTGATAAGTGATCGCGGCCGGCTGTTCACCGCTGACGTCGTGGAAGAGTTAATGCGCCTTTGTGGAACGTAGTATCGCCATTCCACGCCTTACCATCCGCAAACCAATGGCCTAACCGAGCGCACTAACCGTACCCTCGTCAACATGCTTTCAATGTATGTCTCAGCGCATCCTAAGAACTGGGATACCGTATTAACGTTCATCAGGTATGCCTTCAACACAGCCAAGCATGACGTAGCAGGATACCCACCTTTCTTTTTCCTCTACGTACGCTCGCCATCCTCAAAGTTCCCTCGACACCATACTTCCTTTTTCACCTAACGAAGATGCTTCTGTCGCGCAGATATTGTGCCGTGCCGAAGAAGCACGTCGACTCGCCCGCTCAGAACCCCCTCGTCGAATGCTCATACCAAGGCTCGCTACGACGCACAACGTTCGCCCGTCAGATTCGCCACCGGTGACTTCGTGTGGCTATGGACACCGGTTCGGAAAAGAGGTCTTTGCCAAAAGTTTCTTTCCATGTATTCGGGCCCGTTCGTCATTCTCAAATGCTTGAGTGAAGTTACCTACGTCATCGCTAAATGGACGGCTGATAAGTACCGTTCCCGCAAGACGCAAGTCGTGCGCATCGCACGGTAGAAACCGTACCATCAATGCGAACTCTCAGAACTCGCTCGGCGAGCTTCGTCTGCGCCGGAGAGAAATGTAACGCCGCACCGCAGGAGCGTTTAAGAGGACAAAGAAGCGGTGCGAGGTTTTTGGCTGATCGGTTGTTTCAGACCATCCCATCTCTTGTCTACGCTTTTCACTGTAAATAAATCCATTCTTCATCGGCAACAATATTTCAGACATATTTACCTTGACTGTGTACGTTTTCAAGCGAAACTTGTATTGGCTCACAAGTCTCGGTGGCGTTGTAGTCATGCAAAAACTCGCGTGTGATGCATACCTGTATACCCGCATTGGATATGCGGGTATGAGCCAGGGACAAGAAAGAAAGAAAGAAGGAAGGAAAGGAAGAAACGAAAGAAGGGAAGGACGAAAGAAAGAGCAGGTTCGAGAAAAGCAGTGCCGGCGCAGTATCACATGAAGCGCGTGACTAATCAGGGTCGTTTGGTGTGTCGCGGGGAAGGAAACGGAAGGAAAGTGGTTGGCGCGCGCTCCGACGGGCTTCCCTCTCCTCAGATCAGTTTCGGCGGCGTATGGGAAGGTTCACGTGGTCCGTTCCGCCGAGGAGCAGGCTGCGTTTGAGCAACGAGGCCGCGAACTCGCTTGGGAAAGGGCTCGTCGTCGACAGGCTGATTCTAGCGTCAGGGCTTCCGAAGCCCTGGCGAAACGTCAGCATCGTTCTGCCCTCCAGGAACCGGCAAGAGGGGTGCATGCCTCGGCAACGCTAGCACCAATTCCCCGGTGCAACCGCCTGGTTTCAACGCGAGTTTCACAACCGGCACTGCGGAGCCAGCTGCAGCGCGTGCGACCAGTTGTAGTTCGAGCTCAACGCGGTACTCGTGAGTGCAATTCGTTCCGCGGAACACCGAAGAAACACACGACAAGTTTCGCTTACCCGCATGTCTGTCAAAGGGGAGGGGCTGCAGTTTGTTTTAACCTAAAGGACAAGAAGAACGCATAAAAATATTTGTTGTTAGATCTGTTTGCTAAAGTTGCCGACAACGCTAATTTTTAATATAGATGATATTTGCAGACTACTCCGAGCAAGAACCGTGGCTTTTAAAGGTAGCTAATGTTATCACATGTTGCGTGTATTCGGCATGCGCTGTCAAAGTCCTTTATTCCTTGAATTGTATTGTCGCGGTGCAACAAAGATAACAGACGAGGACACGCATAACAGCAACAAAAAATGTCGCAGTTTCACCCGAAAGGCGAAGCATCAATTGCGATAGCAGATTAGTAGAGAGCTATCGAAAGTTAGGATAGTAGTTTTCTTCTTCTTCTTTCTGGGGTTTTACGTGCCAAAACCAGTTATGATTATGAGGCATGCCGTAGTGGAGGGCTCCGCATTAACTTTGACCACCTGGGGTTCTTTAACGTGCACTACAACGCAAGCACACGGGCGTTTTTGCATTTCGCCTCCATCGAAATGCGGCCACCGGGGCCGGGATTCGATCCCGCGACCTCGTGCTCAGCAGCGCATCGCCTTAGCTGACTGAGCCACCCCGGCGGGTGGACCGTAGTTTTATCAGCTGTATAAACTTGCACATGCAGCAGCACCAGCAACGAGCAGAACTGTTGCCGACGCCGTCGGCGTTTTGCCCGCGTTCTAACCGAACGCGCGCGGCGTTGGTGACTGTTACCGGTCGGTGCCTCTGGGGGCGGCTCGGAGATTTTCGACGAGATCAGAATGGGACACTCGTCGAGCAGGGGAACGCGCGTGGCGCTCGAAGACGGCGGACGCTCTCCGCATCGGCTCCGTCAATAATCTCCGATTATTGCGGTGCTTCACGCCATTGTCCAAAAATTCTGGACTCATCGTCACCGCCAAGTTCTCTGCTCCACCCGGATACCACCCGCGCCAAGGTGGGCCCATTTTCGGCAACTTCTGCGTGTTTGATCTCCACGACGGCTCTCCGCCGGGCTTGACGTTGCGTTAGGCCTAGCTCCGCATCGCCCGGGTTTTCCCGGCGTGATGGCGGACGCCACCACGGTCAGGGCTATGACCCGACCTCACTTCGGGTCGTGACGATAGAGACCACCTCCTCGGACCAAGCCATGCCCTCGGAGCACGAGTATTTAGCCGACATGGTGAAACTCTGGCAACGGAAGCAATCCCAGGCCGCGGCTCCGCCCAAGGGCCAAGGGTCGCGCGCCGCCACCCTGCCACAGGTGGCTGCCTCCGGCTCGTCCACGCGCCGCTCTCCAGACAGAACGCGCACCGCACCACCTTCCCCGCCGAGGCGTCAACCCAAGTGGCGACCCCGCCATACTCCTCGTCTCTCCCGTGACGACTACATCGTCGTGCTGAAGCCTCGCGCTCCTTTTGAGCTCAAGTCGGTCCTCCCGTCCGATCGTGCCGGCGACGCGATTCGTGCATACCTGGGAGAACACTCGTCCACCTCTTTCCACGTGTGGCCAGTGTGGGACCAAAACGTTCTCGTGTGCAGTGTCACCTCGTTACCTATGGCGCAGCGCCTACTTGGGGACATCCAGTTGCCGGTGGGAGACCAGCAGCTCCCTTTTCGGGGCCATGCCAAGGCGTCCGGGGAAATCTGCCGGGGTGTCATCACCATCAACCCGGCTGAAACCCCACAGCGCATCAAATCAGAACTAGAATGGTCGCAAGGCGCTATCCTGGCGGTCCGCAAACTCGGTGACTCTACTGCAGCGGTGGTGACCTTCGAGGGCACGAAGCTCCCCCGCTTCATCTTCTACCACAGTGTCGTGGCCTACGTGCGCCCGTACAAGAAGACAATCCCGGCCTGTTCCCTCTGCGGCACCATTGGGCATCGACCCTCGGCCTGCCCGCGACTCACTCCCGGTCGCTGTACCCGCTGTGGCACTCAAGTCCAAGTGACTTCGGAAGGCCTAGCTGAACACGAATGTAACCCGACATGCCTTCTCTGCTCCGGCCCGCATGAAACCGGCGCTCGGGGATGTCCAGGGAAATATCGGAAACCTACACCACCATCGACCTCGAAGCCACCTGCACCCCCGTCAACGGGAACGCGAGCGGCTTCCCAACCTAAGCCTGGATCACGTCTCCAGACCCCGGCGAACCCACCGCCGACCACCTCAGTGCACTACCCGCCGCTTGTCGTGGCGCCACCTCAGGTGAGCAGCTGGGCAGGGATTACTGCTCCTCAGCCTCTCCCTCCCTCCCCCCCTCCTTCTCCAGAGCTCTCCGCTCTACGAAAGCAGAACGCTCTTCTTCAGCGGCAAATCGCAGCTCTCACTAAGCAGGTGGCAACTTTCCAACTGCAACAACAGAAACCGGCAGGACCCCCCACTGCCGCTCCAGTTGTTAAACCCGTCGACCATCATAGCCTAGCCCTCGCGCTACGCCCACTCCGCGTACTCCCCCCGCTCCCCCGGCTTCGTCCACGGCGCCGGCTGCTCAATCAGTTACGGGGGCACCTCAGAGCCCTCTTTCTATAGACCACACCCTGCCGCTCGAGGACCGTATTACTCGTCTAGAAAATGTAGTCCTCTACCAAATTTCCACCATTAATGTACAATACATTGTAGCTGAGGTGGTTCAGGCGGTTCAGGCCTGGGCTCTCACCCAGTTCCGCACCAGATCATCTCGCTCGCGCTCGGCCTCCACGAGCAGCAGCTCTGCCCCGCGTCGACGCAAAGTTGCCGGTTCCTCTTCCCCGGCCCTCAACCCGGCTTCCATCCCCCTTCCTGCTCCGCAAGGCATGGAGGATGACCCATAAAATTTTGGATTTTCATCATGGCGACTCCATCTACACATTCGTCATCATCCCAATTCGAAATCATCCAGTGGAACTCCAGGGGCTTCGGGAACAGGCGAAAGCGCTCGCATCTTCTCCTCTTCCTTCAATCTCGGGGCTCTCTCCCTTCCGTTCTTGCCCTCCAAGAAGCCGGTCCAAACCCTACCCTTTCAGGCTACTGCTCCTATATAGGCGGCACCACCACCAGTCTCCTCGTTCATATACGGCTGTTCAGGTCGATCTAGACCTTGACCTTCCCTATGATTACTGCATGATCTCCGTTCTTCCCCAGAAACGCGGGGCCCAGTCAATCCATATTCTCAACGTGTACTGTCCCCCGCACCTTCAAGGGGTCAATTTCGCGGAACTCTTCTATCGGGCTCTCCAAGCGGCGGCTCGGCAACCCCTTGTGGTGGTTGGAGACTTCAATGCTCCTAGCCCACACTGGGGGTACCACTATGAAAAGGCTCGGGGCCGCAAGCTTAAGGAGCTTATCTCTACTCTCGGTTTCACGCTGCTCACCGACCCAGCGCATCTCACACGCCTGGGAAATTCAGTGACACGCGATACCTGCCCGGACCTCTCGCTCACACGAAACATTAGACATGTTACGTGGGAGAACCTCGAGGACACTCTTGACAGTGATCATTTCCTGCTTCGGATTGCCTTCCCGACGCAGAAAATGCGCCAAATCCGGGGCGCAGCCCGCATCACGGACTGGTCAGCTTTTCGCACCACGCCTTTCCCCCTGCTCCCATCCCCGCAGGACTACCAGGCATGGGCATCATACGCCCTCCACACCCATCAATCATGCACCCGATGTATTTGTACCTCCACCTCAGCCCCCGCAGTAGATCCCCACCTCCTCCACCTTTGGGAGGCACGCAACAGCCTTACCCGCCGATGGCGACGATACAAGCTAAATCGTAAGCTTCGCTCCCGCATACAGGCGCTTACCGCGGAAGCAGCTGACTACTCTGCACAGCTTGCGGACACAAATTGGGTCGATACATGCATGAAGGCAGCAGGTCAGATGAGCTCCAAGAGTACGTGGCGACTCTTTAGGAGCCTTCTGGATCCTTCCACTACCCGCGGGGAAACACAACGCCAACTTCGTCGCGCCTACTATGCCTACCAGGCCCCAACGAGCCAACTCGCGAACGACCTCTGCGACCGCTATCTGTGTCGTACCGTCAACCCCAAGGGCCCGGAGTACGTCTACTCCGGGCTCCCCAACCCCGAACTCGACGCCCCCTTCACGCTTCCCGATCTTCGGGCGGCGCTGGCCAAAATGAAGCGAGGTACTGCCCCAGGCCGGGATGGTATTACGGTCACTCTCCTGGCCAACCTTCCCGACTCAGCATACCTCTCGCTCTTACATTTAATCAACACAGTATGGGAGGGAGAACCCCTCCCCGCGGAATGGACCACTTCGGTGGTCACATTCATTCCCAAACCCGGTAAGCCCGTCAGCATTGAGGCATTGCGCCCCATCTCGCTCACCTCCTGTGCGGGCAAACTAATGGAGACCATGGTCCGCGACCGTCTATCCGCATATCTGGAAAGGAAAGGCGTCTTTGCTGACTCGATGTTTGGGTTTCGCTCACATCTGTCGGCACAGGACGTCCTTCTCCAACTCCAGCACGACATCATTGTACCTAATACTATGCGCCACAATGACAAAGCCGTTCTGGCCCTCGATCTCCGAGGCGCTTTCGACAATGTAAAACACAGTAGTATCCTTACCAACCTTACCACCACGAATTGCGGATCTAGAGCTTTCAGGTACATCTGTGCATTCCTCTCACATCGCACCGCCTTCATCCGCATCGACTCTGCAGAACACAGTCCGTACCCACTAGGCACCCGGGGTACACCACAGGGAGCGGTCCTCTCACTGCTCCTCTTCAATCTAGCCATGCTCCAACTTCCTTCGCTCCTCGCCCAGGTAGAGGACACACACCACGCTCTATACGCAGATGACATTACCATCTGGACCAACTCGGGCTCCCCCGGCACAAATTGAAGACCGCATGCAGCGCGCGGCACTTATTGTAGACACCTATGCCTCATCATGTGGCCTGGAATGTTCCCCTTCCAAATCATCTCTTCTCTCAATCTCACCTCTACCGCCACCTCAGATATATCTCCCGTCTGGCCCGATACAGGTCGTCTCAGAAATTCGCATATTAGGCCTCCACATCTCCTCTACTCTCAACCCTGGTTCTACCATTGCCCGTCTTCGACGCACTAGCGAGCAGGTTAGCCGTATGATTCGGCGGGTCTCCACCAAACGTGGCGGCCTCCGCGGCTGGCACTCCCTCCGCTTGGCTCAAGCGTTTGTGACCAGCAGAGTCCTTTACGCCACTCCCTACCTTCGCGTGCGTCGCCACCACGAGATCCAGCTGGACGCACTGCTCCGCTCGGTTCACAAGCGAGCACTAGACCTTCCCATTGCTACCTCCAATCGCCGCTTTGCGGCCTTGGGAGTACACAACTCGTATGACGAGTTGCGGGAGGCTCATCTCGTCAACCAAGTCAATCGCCTGTCTCAGACGACTCCTGGGCGCCGCCTTCTCGATAGGCTCTCACTGAACCCGATCTCTACCCCACTTCCCCCTGCTTCCGTCCCGGAGCTATGGCGGCACAAACTTTGGGTTGAACCTCTTCCTCGCAACATGGATCCCACTCAACACACAGGCAGACGCCTAGCCCGAGCACACTCTCTTCACGCTCGGTACTCCAATTCTCCTGGCGTCTTCTATGTAGATGTCTCGGGACCAACTCCCTCCGGACACTTTACGGCCGCAGTGATCTCCGAGGGCCACCACATTGATGGCCTCTCTTTCCGCTCACCGGACACAACACAGGCCGAAGAGGTGGCCATCGCTTTGGCCGCCTCCCACCCGACCTCAAGGGTCATTATCACGGACTCGCGCTACGCCTGTTCCCGATACCTCCAGGGTACCATAGCTCCTCTGGCCGCCCACCTTCTTCGGGCGGCCTCATGGCGCTTTGAGCCTCACTCCATCCGCATCGTCTGGTCTCCTGGCCACGCGGGTCTCCCCGGTAACGAAGCGGCGCATGCCGCTGCCTGCGTCTCTCCCTCCCGGGCCGTTACCACCTCCGACTCTGCGTCTACCCCAGACACCTCAGCTCTTACGCAGTACCGCGCAATTCTAGAGCATTATCGTAGCTCACGCCGCCTTTACCCAGACCCTGCACGGGGCCTCTCTAAAGCGGATGAAAGACTTCTGAGACGCTTGCAGACTAACACCTTCTTGTGTCCTGCGGCCGCCCAGCATTTCATGCCGGGTATACACGGCTACTGTGCGCATTGTGGGGTCCTGGCTGACACCTATCACATGATGGCAGTATGCCCCTCTATACCCCTTCCTTTTTCATCCCCTTCCCCCTACCCACAAGAGAGGCTTGGGAGGAGTTCCTGCTTGGCTGCTCTACCCTGGACGCTCAACGCTCCCTGGTGGCCCGCGCCCGAGCGGCGATCATTTCCAGTGGACTTCCGGAATAGGGAGACCACCCAAGTGCTTCTGTAGAGCAACTCTCTGTATTTTTCTGATTAAATGTTTCTCCACCACCACCACATCGTCGAGCAGCGTTGGAAATCTTACCCACCTAAGGAGCCTATATGCAAGCGCCGTTTTCGGGTGGTGACAATTCCGAAATTTTGAGCGCTATTAAATTTACCGCCATATTTGGTGAGTAGCCATTTTGATTCCCAATTTCGCTAGAAGACGCGGCGCATTCCTGCTTTCTTTTTGTCACGCTCTGGTGTACCCATTTTGGCACGCGATCTATTCAATTTCTTTAATTTAGTTTTGCGCCAATGCGCACACGAAACCTGCGTACATCTTTAATATACTAGTTGCCTTTTCCTTTTATTTTAACACATCAGCTTATTTTTCCACAGCATAAAAACGTTGTCGCAGTTTCACCTGACGGCGAAGCATCAATTGCGATAGCGAATTTGTAGAGACCTATACGGAGTAATGATAGCAGCTTTATCAGCTGTATAAACTTGGACATGCAGCAGCACCGGCAACACGCAGAACTGTTGTCGACGCCGTCGGCGTTTTGCCCGCGTTCGCTCAAAATGCGTGCGGCGTTGGTGAGTGTTGCCGGAGCCTCTGATATAAATAGGCACTTGGTGCCGCAGCTAAACGTCGCCTCCCTTCCTTCCCCCTCCCCCCCTCCCTCACGGCATTTCGCGCGTCGGAAGAAGGCACGTTTGCTCTACATATATGGTGATTCTAGAGGAGGAAAGAGACGCCTACTTCTGCAGCCCTTAAGGGAGCACAGCGCAGAACGCGCGTTTGTTCTCCGCCGTGCGTTCACTCCCCGTGAAAGCGCGCGTCCCTTGCGCCCTTTCACTCGCACATACAGCGTTCGGCGCGCGGCGACGATTTCTTCTCAATTGACGTCATACGGAACCTCACGGCGACGGCGACGGCATAAATCTGCTTTTGAGCGTCCATATAATTGCTATCGCAATAAAAGCAACAAGTTATAAGGCACGGTGGCGTGCTCGTGGTAGTATTTTCTCACGCCAACAATGTGAACTGCAATAAACATTGTCGTTGCCTTCCAGTTCTACACACCTTGTAAAGGGTGTTTTTCGAAGTGTGCTGTAATAAAAACTGCGCTTAAAAGCCTGTTTAAAACGTACACGTGCCATGCACTGCTCTCAGGCACGCTATGGGTCTCTGGCTGCTAAGGCCAAAGTTTATTTTAAAAAATGTGGTTGATCCCTCTTATATAGGAATCGGTATAGAACACGAAAGTGAAACGTGTCTTCACAGAAGTAGTGTAATGTTTATTGCACATTGATATATAATGTCTATTGGTGTTTTGTGGCTAAAGCGCCCTTAGGCGTTGATGCACCCACGCTGACGCCTGGTGGCACGTCTCCTCCATCACGACTACCAACGTCGATGACCATGAGCAACCGTCGTGCATATGGAAGCTGCACTACGCTGCACACGCTAGCAAAACGCGAAAGACGAAGCACGTAACTGACACACTAATACAACGCGCAAGACAAAGCACGTAACTGAATCGTCACCGAGTCAAATCAGCGCGTCGTAATTGCAGCCTCCGCGATCAACTTCAGAAACATTTTCAGAGCTAATTGCGGAGGTCACGCTCCGCTGTGCTGAGTACGATGAACGCCACCTAGGTGGCTTTGGTAGTGCTTCTTGATGCCAGCGTCCCTTCGAATGCTGGCATCGAGGCGTCGTAGTGCTGAGACCACCGAAGCGTTCACTGTCGGTGCGCGTTAGTGTCATAATGCAGTACTTCTCTTTTCTGCTCGTAGGCGGCGGCACCGCCCCGAGCAAGAGCGCGGGTACACGGAGGAGTGTTAGATATATAAGGCGCGTCTGTGTAGCTCTCTGCAAATGCGTTTGTGGCGCAATGGGTTAAACGCTCGGCGATCTATCGTCCCGGACCGAGAGGTCGTGGGTTCGATTTCCAAATTTTGCATGTTTGTGGAACTTTTTCTTCTGGTTTCTTTCTTTGTATTATGTTCTATGACGTATTTCCGTGACGGAAATACGTGAGTGAAGTCTTGGTGGACCCCGGCATAAAACACCTTCGTGTTAAAATGAATTAGTTTCACGGCACCAATGGCTGCGGGAAACGTGGTCTGTCGGCGGGTCTTTTCGCCATTTTGATTCCCACATACTATATTTGGCGGAAACTTTCACCCGCCAATTTAGCTGGCGACGGCAAGTACCCTTACAAAGGTTGTCACCGCCCTAAAACGGCGCTTGCATGTAGGCTCCCTATACCCACCGTGTCGCCTCGCAATGTTTTAGATGCAAAGCAGCTTGTGGTCGGAGCTATGTCACTCCCTCCCTCCCTCCGCCGTGCGGCGTCCACACCCGCACAGCGTATTTGCATCCTCCTCCCCCTCCTCTCCTTGTCTCATCTCCTTTCCTCTCGGCATTCCTCCTCTCCTCTCCGGCGTTCGTCTCCTCCCCGGATTGCGCAACGAATGCCAACACCTGCGGCTCCGCGCGCGAAAATGCGAAGCAGCTTAGGTTAGAGGCGCGATGGTAGTCGCTGCATACTCCGCTGGGGGGCGCCACAACACGCAGAAATGTTGTCGACGCCGTCAGCGTTTTATCCGCGTTCGAACCGAACGCGCGTGGCGTTGGTGACTGTTGCCGGTGCCTCTGGGGGCGGCTCGGAGGTTTTCGACGAGATCAGCCATTACCACGGAGTAAGATAAACAGGAGCGCCGACTCCGCAGCCGCGCAACGCATTCGCTCGGGACAAACCGTGCAACGCAAATTATACATCGCGTAGCGGCACGCGTAGAGCGTGTCGTCTGCTACAAACGTTGGCCCTCGGCCGCCTCAATTTGACAGCAATCAAACACAAAAAATATATGCGCACAAATAATAAAAGCGCAAATAAACACACGGTAGCGCTTTTATGCACGCATACCAAACATTTTTTGATGTCTTTAGAGGAAACAGACGATAAATGATGGTGCACAAAAATACACAACAGAAGTACTTGTTTTTCACACTACGTCTGCGCGGAAGCGAAGGTGCGAAATTTTCGTCTTCCTCGCTGTGTTTACCATGTCTGCAGTATGTTTCTTCATGCCTGACGGTACAAGGTATCTTGATACTTGTGCGTGAAAAGACTGAGCGACAGGACAGTGTTTTGTTCCCGGCTGTAAATCTGGGTATGGCAAAGGACGCGAGAAGTTTTCGCTCTTCGCGGCACCATCTGATCTTCAACTACTGCACCAGTGGCGTCAAAAAATTCCTGAAGGTAAGCGAGCGCTTAAAGCAATCGACAAAATATTTTCGCGACACTTCGAGCAGCAGCTATTTTTGATAGTTACTTCAGCAAAGACAAAGGCGATGACCTACTAGATGTAAAGAAAGTGCCTCGACTTCGAAGCGGAGCCGTTCCTTCATTTTGTCTAGGGAAGCCTGGCGTAGCTAAATGATGCTGAATGCCAGGAGGAACCAGAAGACGCCAATGCGGAAGGACGAGAGGAGCTCAATTTAAATTTGTCTACAACTACACACAGTGCCTTTTCTTGTCCACAGACATGCCGTATAGAGAGAGAGAAATAAATGGAAAGAAAGACAAGGAGCTTAGCCAGTGTAAATACAGGCTGGCTACCCTGTAAGTTCTCAGCCTCGCCTTCGAGATTATTCCCCTAGTTATGCAGACACATAATCACAGCTTCTCTTGTGAAATAATGAGGAAGAAACACTGGCAGGAATTCGCAATTATTATGTTTAATGAGAATGTAGGGATTCTGCTCGCAAGAGAACCAGGCGACACGAAAAGCACCGCTAGAAACAAAGAAGCAAGCGAAGCATCTTAGCACTTGACGCGTGCTCAGATAAAAAAGAGTGATAAACGTGAGCTTTTGCATAAAAACTTCTTTTTGCTGTCGTCTTTCATTGCTTGAGACCACCCGAACTGCCGTTATATCGCCTTACCATTTGCTATAGTTTTTCTTTCCGTCTTTTTCTATTTTCTATTCCTGTGCCTTGTAGGGAGGGGAGAGAGAGAGAGAGAGAAAGCGAAGAGATGAAAGGCAGGGAGGTCAACCAGACGAACGTCCGGTTTGCTACCCTACACAAAAGGGGTAAGGGAAAGAGGGAATAAAAAGAGAAAAAGAGGAAGATAGTGAGCATTAATTGTGTGTGCAGCGAGGCACCATGACACCAAAGTCAAGTCCCATAGCTGGTGATATGCGTTGAAGACATCTTACATGAACCAAGGGCCAGTGGTCGTTGCGTAAATAGGAGGCGGTGGATGAGCCACGGCGCTTACTCGAGACTTACAAGAACTGGATTAAGAGTATCCAGTACTTGCACTGCACTTCGTGCTGACGGAGTATGCAGCTTGCTTAACAGTATACGAAGGGTATTTACAAGGGACCGAAGCATCACAACCACTTACCGGTCTTCTTCGGGCAATTTATCGGGAGTCCGCATTCTGGACTCTACCGCGGTGCACTGTATACTTTGATCTGACTGTGGTGCCGGCTGTGGCATCGGTTGTGGCTCCGCCTGTGGCTTCGGCTGTGGCGTCGGCTGTGGCTTCAAAGGCTGAAGCTGTTCCTTGTAAAGTTCCATGTAGGCCACCTGACAAATGCCCTGCATTTGGCCTGTATAAAATAAATTAAATAAAGTGATACATTACTTTTTTCTCCTGCTAACGTCACTCCGT
Organism: Dermacentor silvarum; assembly: GCF_013339745.2. Classification (NCBI taxonomy): domain Eukaryota; kingdom Metazoa; phylum Arthropoda; class Arachnida; order Ixodida; family Ixodidae; genus Dermacentor; species Dermacentor silvarum. Next base: position 69,164,613 of record NC_051156.1, read on the forward strand.
GAACCGCAAGAGCTATGTACGCTACAGGCGTCAGGGCGTGCGCGGAGCAGACGCAAAACGGATAGGCAAGCAGGTGCCGCGAGAGAGTCCCCGCGCCTTTGCTCCTTCGGTTTGTTGGGCCTGCCTCTTCGCTGCAGAGTTGATGATGATGATGATGATGATTTATTGGCATCCCCTTTGAAACGGGGCGGCGACAAATAGTCACCTAGCCTGCTTGATTTAATCAGGTATACTATACATGTTCTTTATCTTGCATTTTTGTATACCTATCATTATTTTTCTTTTTCAAAAATTTACCTTGTACCGCTGCCTATGATTTTAAGAGATCAGGTCGCATCCATCTTCTCCCTACTTTTTTTCCACCAGTACTCTAATCGTCTCTTGCTGATCTCTACGGCTGATCTGTTTATGTTTCCTTCCACTTTAAACCCAAGCGCTTCTGGGAGTTGCACGTTACCTACGGTTCTCGCTGGGTGGATCCCGTCGCATTCCATTAGGATGTGCTGAGTGGTCTCTGGATCTTTACTGCAGCATACACATGTCTCATCTAATTCCGAATATTTGTTCCGATATGTTTTCGTCCTTAGGCAACCGGCTCGAGCCTCAAATAGCAAGGCACTGCCCTTTGTGTTATCGTACAGATTTTCCCTTCTAATTTCTTTCTTCTCATTCTTGTAAATCTCCATTGTCCCTTTCGTTTCCATTCTTTGCATCCAATTCACGGTCTCTATTTCTCTCACTTTCTTTCTGATGACCCCTGGTTGTCTATTTACATTTTCGATTATCCTGTACTTGGTTGCCAACTTCCTTGACCTCTTCCTCCATTCTGTGTCCACGCTTTTCATGTAGAGATACTTGTGCACTTTAGCCGCCCATTTATTTTCATCCATGTTCCTGAGCCTTTCTTCAAAACAAATTTTGCTTTGTGCTTCTCTGACTTCAAAAGAGGCCCAACCCATGTCTCCATGCACTGCCTCATTTGTCGTATTACCGTGTGCTCCCAAAGCCAACCGGCCTACTGATCTTTGGTGAACTTCCAAACCCGCCAATATATCCGATTTTAAGCATATAATGGCATTTGCGAATGTTAGCGCTGGCACCATTACTCCTTTCCAGATTCCACGCACCACCTCATACTTATTGTGGCCCCACAGTGCTCTGTGTTTCATTAATGCTGCATTCCGCTTCCCCTTTATTTTCAGATTATCTTGGTGGTTGCTTGAGTAATCTTTCCTTCGTTTATGTGTACGCCGAGGTACTTATATTGCTTCACTATGGGTATTACTTGCTGTTGAATTGACACCACGAAGTTACTCGTGTGCTCATTAAAGATCATAATCCCTGATTTCTCTGTGCTAAACTTAAGGCCTAGATTTGTCGCTGCGTTCCCACAGATATTCGCAAGTATCTGTAAATCTTTTTTATTGTCCGCTAGTAGCACAATGTCGTCTGCGTACATCAGTCCAGGGATCTTCTGTTGCACCATTTGTCCATTACGCATGTAGGATAAATCAAAACCTAATTCGCTGTTTTCCAGTCGTCTTTCTATGCCCTTGACGTAAAGCGTGAACAACAATGGTGACAGAGGGCATCCTTGCTTCAATCCTTGGTGAATTCCCACCATTTCATTTCCTTTTCGGCCTTCCCATGCCACTTGTACTTGGTTGTCTCGATATATCTCCCTCAGCAGCTCCACGAAATCGTCATCTATGCCTTCGTATTAAAGAATATCCCACAACAATTCCCTGTCTACGTTGTCATAAGCTCCTTTAATATCTAGAAATGCTATCCATAAAGGTCTTTTCTGAGCTACTGAAATCTCTATGCACTGAGTTAGTACAAACATATTGTCTTCTAAGCGTCTGCCTGGCCTGAACCCATTCTGTAGTTCCCCCAATACACCGTTTTCCTCCACCCACTTCGACAGTTCTAATTTTATGGCTTGCATTGCCATTCTATATATCACCGACGTTACTGTAACTGGCCTGTACGAACTCGTCTTATCCTTATCTCCTTTGCCTTTGTAGATAAGATTCATCTTGGTTTCACGCCATCCAACGGGAATATTCTTTGTTCTAATCACTTGCTCTATGGCATTAGTCAGCAGTGCCTTGCTTTTTGGACCGAGGTTTTTGATTAGCTGTATTGGGATTTCATCGGGTCCTGCTGCCGTGTTGTTAGGGACATTTTCTGCTGCCTTTTTCCAATAAAAGCTTTCTATGCTGAATTTTGATCTCTCAGGCCTCTCTGTTGTTGCTGGATCTGTTGTCTGAACTACGCTTTTTCTCGTACCGAAGTTATGCCTGATAACGTCTGTGATGTACCGCAGCGCATCATCGCCTTCATAGATGTTACCGTCTTCATCCCTTATAGCCGTTTGCGAGTTTCTAGTTGGAGCTCCGAGTGCTTTTATATGGTTCCAGAATCTTTTTGGGGCGCCTTTGTCTCTTTTGTGAATGTTATGCACCCAACGTTCACTTGCGCATTTAATTTTCTCTTGCACGAGCTCACTCGCGACCCTTTTCTTTTCTCGGTATGTATTCCATCTAAGGAGCACCTCTTCTTCTTGTAATCCCAACTTTTTGGCTTCTCGATGAACCCTAGATGCCTCTTTACGCTCTTCTATAGCTTGTTTAATTTCCTTGTTCCACCACTTACGTGGTTTCCTCTTTCCAATCCAACAATTGTATTGCCGTGCCCGCCTTATTTCATGCTGCATAACCTCCACCAGTTCCTTATATTCCCAGACTGCTGTAGGAAAAGCCTCAATTTTCTTCTCTATGTTGTTTGCGATCTCTGTTATTTGCTCGTCATTCATTTTTAAAAACTCTGAGGCTATTGGTTCATGTTCTGCGCTGGTATCTCTCCCAAACTTTAATGCTAAACGTCTATGATCGCTTCCCAGGCTATTTTTTCCATTTTCGTCTATTATCATTTGGTCCAGTTGTTCGTAGCACCATTTCTGAGACTAAGGCGTAGTCGATACATGACTGCCTGTTTCCGCATTGCCACGTTACCTGTCCATGACACTTATTCTCCCTGTTAACTACTATAAGGTTCTGTTCATCACACAAATCCAGCACTAGAGAGCCGTTGTAATCAGTATATCCGTCTAAATCGTCCATGTGCGCGTTCATATCTCCCACTAATATCACCTGGCCCGAGTTACTGAACTCATTAATATCGCTTCTAATGCAATCGACCAATTCCTTATTTTTTCCCTGCTATCACTACCTGTCCACAGGTAAGCTACTCCCAGCCACGTCTTTTTACCTTGCCATGTACCACTAATCCATAAATGCTCTTTGCATGTCTCGTTTACCCTTCGCCACTTCAGACCTCGCCTAATTAGTACGCCTACGCCTCCGCCTTTCCTTGACCCGGTCATTCTGTTGCACCCTTCCCATACAAAGTTGTCAATAACAGGCGGCTGCTCCAAATCTCGTAGATGCGTTTCGGTCAAGGCGTACACACTAATCGCTTCATCATTCAGTTGCGTTTGAATTTCCAGCCATTTTTCCTGCTTACGACCACCCTGCATGTTAATGTAGCAAATTTTACCTTCTCTATTCTTATCCTTTCTGCGTCTTTTCCTGACTCCTGGTCGCCTAATTCTGCCCCTTACTGGTGTTTCGCTATGTTCAATACTTAATCCTGCTTTTTTCATTATTCGTAGCGCCGTCTGGCGAATACGCCGTGAAGCAGGAGCCGGCGTTGCAGAATGTGTCCCTTCCAGACAAGCGGAGTCGTCGCTCCTGTCTTATCTTACTCCATGGCCATTACTCGTCGAGCAGCATCGGAAATCTTACCTACGCAACGCCGCGATTCTCGCCCGACGGAAGAAGCCGTGTTTGATCTCTATATATTGTCACGTAGTAGTGACGCTGAAGAAAACAGTCGTAAAACTGTGTACAACGAAACTGGTTGTTTATTGGGCGAACCTGTGCCCACAAAAGCAAGGTACACTCAAAGCACAACGATAGCGGCGAACACAGTCGGCGATCGTCGAAAATCTGATCAGCGGCGAAACGCGTCGGCTTTTATACCTGAGTCATCGGAGGTTCTAGATTAATCCCTGATGCCCGCGTGTCTTCCAGAAAGTTCTAGACAATTCGCGTCAGTCATGCAATCAGATAACATAAGCGTCGGTGAAAACAGGCAATGGAAAGAAGCATCGATAACGTTCTAGAAACTTCCGATACAGGCGCGTCCTGCGCCGAGCGATAACGTTTAACATTTGTTAGCCGGTGGAAAGCGGCCACCGGTGAAAGATAAACATCTATACGTGTCAATACCCTCCCCTTAAAAAGCATCGTCCCGATGCTTAGCATTTCGTCGACTTGTTGCCTTATGGCCTCGCGTTCGCGCGCCGAAACTCGGTACGGGCTCTGACGGAGTGGGCGGACATATTCGTCGGTTATGATGCGGTGCTTGGCGACCGGGGTTTGTCGAACTTTTGACGACGACGAGAAGCAGTCCTTGTATCGCAGGAGCAGAGCTTTTAGCTGTTCTTTCTTATGCCAAGGAAGGTTCTGATTGACGTCGAAAGTTTGTTCAAGTACTACAGTCTTCGTTGCAGGTGCACTAGAATCCGTGAAGGCAAAAGCACTGCCGGCTTGTACTATTTCCTCGATGTAGGCGACCGTTGTGCCTTTGTAAATGTGCTTGTATTCGTCGCTGAAGTTCGTGAGCATCACTCTTGCTTGGCCTTCACGTAGCTTAGCTATGCCTCTAGCGACGCAAATTTCACGATCGAGCAATAAGTGATGATCGCCCTCGATGACGCCCTCCATATCTGCGGGCACTTCGGCACCGACGGAAATCATTACACTGGAGCGAGGCGGAACGGTGACTTGTTCTTCTAGCACATTCAAGGCATGGCAACTGATGTCTGTATCCGGTGGTATCGCGTTGTGCGTTGAAAGCGTTATTGACTTGGACCTTAAATCGATGACTGCACCATATTGGTTTAGAAAGTCCATGCCTAGGATGACGTCCCTGGAGCAGTGCTGCATGATTACGAAGCTCGCCGGGTAAGTGCGATTGTTAACCGTGACTCGCGCTGTGCAGATTCCAGCCGGCGTTATTAGGTGGCCTCCCGCTGTCCGGATATCAGGTCCTTGCCAGGCCGTCCTCACCTTCTTCAACTTGGCGGCGAACGAGCCACTGAAGACGGAATAGTCAGCTCCAGTGTCGACGAGAGCGGTGACGCTATGACCATCGATTACCACGTCTAAGTCGGTAGACCGTCGTCTGGCGTTGCGGTTAAGTCGTGGCGTCGGATCACGGCTACGTCGGCTTGCTTCGCTGCTGCTACGTCGCGTCGGTAGGTCTTCTTTCGGCGGCGAAGTGTTGTCGTCAAGGCTCTTACTAGGCGGTGTGCTGGTACCTCGTTGTGATGATGCGTTAGTTGTCGTCGTCGGTGGCGGCGGAGGATCTTCGGTATTGCGTCGTACAGCAACCGCACCTCCATCGGTTGCTGCCTTTAGTTTCCCGGATAGGGGCTCACGGACCGGCCCCGCGCTGGGCCAGTGTATGGTTGGCGCTGCGGCGACAGGTAACTTCCTGGTGACGGCGAGCGTGAGGGTCGTCGTGGTTGCCACTGGGCTCCGGCGAGGTAGTCAGCGATGTCGCGTGGTCGCTCGCCAAGCTGTGGACGTGGCGCGTTGACGGCGAACCCTCGTAGGCCCATCTCGCGGTATGGGCATCGGCGGTAGACATGGCCGACTTCCCCGCAGTGATAGCAGAGCGGGCGGTGGTCGGGGGCGCGCCAAATGTCCGTCTTCCGCTGGTAGCTGCGCTGGGCGACGGGTGGGCGTGCTGGCGGCGGCGGCGGTGGACGACGGAACTGCGGAGTTACGGGGCCCTGGCGCGAGCGCGGAGGGGGGCCTTGACGACGGGCGACGGCGGCGTAGGTCATCGCTTGCGGCTGTAGTTGAGGCGATGCCGGAACTTCTGGCACTTCCAGTGATCGCTGAACCTCTTCTTTAACTATGTCGGCGATTGAAGTCACCTGAGGCTGCGACCTTGGGAATAATTTCTGTAGTTCTTCCCGTACAACAGCTCTGATCGTCTCGTGCAGGTCGTCGGCGCCTAGAGCTTGAGCTTCGGCGTAGTTTGTCAGCGCACGGCGGTTGTATTGTCTGGCTCGCATTTCAAGCGTCTTCTCGATCGTTGTCGCCTCCGAAACAAATTCTGCCACAGTCTTGGGCGGGTTGCGCATCAATCCAGTGAATAGATGCTCTTTGACGCTCCGCATCAAGAACTTAACTTTCTTTTCTTCAGACATGTCGGGGTCGGCGTGGCGGAAGAGGCGAGTCATCTCCTCCGTGAAGATCGCGATGCTCTCGTTCGGCAATTGAACTCTGGTTTCCAGGAGAACTTCAGCCCTTTCTTTTCGTACGACACTCGTGAAGGTCCTGACGAAGTTCTCGCGAAATAGGTCCCAAGTCACCAGGGTGGTCTCCCTGTTCTCAAACCATGTCCGAGCAGCGTCATCCAACGAAAAATAGACATGGCGCAGCTTGTCATCGTCGCTCCATTTGTTGAATGTCGCGGTCCTCTCGTACGTCTCCAGCCATGTTTCAGGGTCTTCAGCTGCTGATCCACGGAAGGTCGGTGGCTCCCGAGGTTGCTGCAGCAGGATGGGGGACGCTGGGGCTGCCATTGAGGTCCTTGACTTGGCCTTGATCGCTGTGGTCTTCTCGGGAAGAAGTCCGTATTCTGGCAAAAGACCTTACTGCCTACGGCTAGCTCGCTGGTCCTTGGCGACGTTGGTCTCGTCCTCCGGTTTCGGGCTTGGGTCGCGGCTTTGCGGGGGCGTCCGCTGCATGGACACAAAAGCACCTCCACCAGATGTCACGTAGTAGTGACGCTGAAGAAAACAGTCGTAAAACTGTGTACAACGAAACTGGTTGTTTATTGGGCGAACCTGTGCCCACAAAAGCAAGGTACACTCAAAGCACAACGATAGCGGCGAACACAGTCGGCGATCGTCGAAAATCTGATCAGCGGCGAAACGCGTCGGCTTTTATACCTGAGTCATCGGAGGTTCTAGATTAATCCCTGATGCCCGCGTGTCTTCCAGAAAGTTCTAGACAATTCGCGTCAGTCATGCAATCAGATAACATAAGCGTCGGTGAAAACAGGCAATGGAAAGAAGCATCGATAACGTTCTAGAAACTTCCGATACAGGCGCGTCCTGCGCCGAGCGATAACGTTTAACATTTGTTAGCCGGTGGAAAGCGGCCACCGGTGAAAGATAAACATCTATACGTGTCAATATGGTGATTGTAAAGGAGGAAAGAGACGCTTAATTCTTCAGCCCTTCAGGGACCACGGCGCAGACGCGCGTTTGCTCTCCGACGTGCGTTCGCTCCCCGTGAAAGCGCGCGTCCCTCGTGCCTTTTATTGCGAGAGCAATTATATGGACACTCCAAAGCAGATTTCTGCCGTCGGCGTCGCCGTCGTCGTCGCCGTCGCCGTGAGGTTTCGTATGACGTCAATTGAGATGAAATTAGAGAGCCTATATGCAAGCGCCGTTTTAGGGTGGTGACAACTCCGAAGGTTTGAGCGGTATTTACTGCCAAATTTGGTGAGTAGCCATTTTGATTCCCAATTTCGCTAGCAGACGCGGCGCATTCCTGCTTTCTTTTTGTCACGCTCTGATGTACCCATTTTGGCACGCTGTCTATTAAATTTCCGTAATTTAGTTTTGCACCAATGCGCATACTAAACCTGCATACATCTTTAATATACTAGTTGCCTTTTCCTTTTATTTTAACACATCAAACTAATTTTTTCTCATAGCATACAAAGCAACAAGTTATAAGGCACGGTGGCGTGCTCGTGGTATAGTATTTTCTCACGCCAAGAATGTGAACTGCAATAAACATTGTCGTTGCCTTCCAGTTGTACACACGATATAAAGTGTGTTTTTCGAACTGTGCTGTAATAAAAACTGTGCTTAAAAGCCTGTTTAACTAAAAGGTAGACGTGCCATGCACTGCCCTCAGGCACGCTATGGGTCTCTGGCTGCTGAGGCCAGAATTTATTTTAAAAATTGAATAAGTTTCGTGGCACCAACGGTTGCGGGAAACGTGGTCTATCGGCGGGTCTTTTCGCCATTTTGATTCCCACATGCTATATTTGGCGAAAAATTTTACCCGCCAATTTAGCTGGCGGTGGCAAGTACCCTAACAAAGGTTGTCATCACCCTAAAACGGCGCTTGCATGTAGGCTCCCTAGATGAAATCGTCGCCGCGCGCCGCCGAGCGCTATATGTGCGAGTGAAAGGGCGCGAGGGACGCGCGCTTTCACGGGGAGTGAACGCACGGCGGAGAACAAACGCGCGTTCTGCGCCGTGCTCCCTTAAGGGCTGCAGAAGTAGGCGTCTCTTTCTTCCTTTACACTCACCATATATGTAAAGAAAACGCGCCTTCTTCCGACGCGCGTAGGGCCGTGGGGGGAGGCGACGTTTAGCTGCGGCACCAAGTGCCTATTTATAGCAGAGGCTCCGACATATATCAAAACGTTTATTAAAAATAACAGGTGTAGGGAGCGGGTGGGTGGGGCCCCTAGTCCAGGGCTCCACTGGCTTGAGCGGTCCGCCGTGCCTGGTCGAGGAGAGCTAGTTGCATCTCCCGATCCTCGCTGGCGAGCCAAGTCTCCCACTGCTCCTTTCCGGAAAGTTTGCCGGCTATTTGCGGTGTATTAATTTTGGGTGGCCTGTTCTGGCAATCCCACGTAATGTGGGCTAGAGTTGGCTGGCCTCCGCACCACGGACAGTGAGCGCTGTAGAATGTGGGGTGAATGGCATGTTTCAAATAAGGATTTGGATATGTGTGCGTCTGTATTCGGCGCCAGTCGTAAGAGTCCCGCCCGGATAGATCAGGGTGTGGTGGACTGTACTTTCGTCGCTCGCGCCGTTGGTACTCAAGGATGTCTCGCGGTAAGAAGGGTTTTTCTGAAGAGTGGTCGGCCGCTCGGTTGACAAAAGCACGAGCTGCGCCGTCCGCTCTCTCATTGCCATCGAGTCCTATGTGACCCGGGCACCAGATGATCATGTGGTTCTGCGTTAGGTTGGATCCTAATAGGTGAGTGGTGCTATGTGGTACCCTCCCGGTGAGGAAAAATCTACATGCGACTTGGGAATCTGTAAGAATTATCGACGATTTTCCCAGAGCGTCCTTAGTTTTTATTGCTAGCGCGATGGCTGAAGCTTCTGCGGTATTCGCACATGCGACTCGAGCCGTGGCGCAAGTCAGAAGCCCTTGATCTGCGGCCGCTCCTACTACTGCGAGGGCGTACTTATAAGTATTGCATCGAGCGACATCTGTGTAGACCGTATCCGGATTTCTACCGAATTGCTGCATTAACTTGCGTGCTCGTGCACTTCTACGACCCCGGTGGTATTTCGGACTCATGTTTTTGGGGATTGGAGCTACTGTGATCTTTTCACGAAGAATTTTAGGTAGAGATTCCAGTTCTTCTCCCGCGTACTGTGGACAAGCGGGGTAACCAACGTGGCAGAGTAATTGCTCTGCCAGTGGAGGTTAAGCTAAGCCTCTCCCGTTGAGACATAAGCACCGCTGCGCATATCTCCTCGTAGTTGTTATGTATTCCTAGGGCCACCAGGCGTTCAGTGGAGGTTCCCTGTGGTAGGCCGAGAGCCGCTTTGTACGACGTTCTGATCAACGCATCTAGGGCATTTAGTTCAGTTTTCGTGGGGTACTGGAAAGGGAGACTATATTTGATACGACTTAGCACAAAAGCCTGAACGAGCCGGATCGTCTCAGTTTCCTTGAAACCTTTTCGGTGATAAGTTGCTCTACGAATCATGCGGGAGATCTGTTTCACCGTAGTTCTAAGAGTTTTAATGGTGTGGTCCACTCGTTTGTTGCTTTGCAGCCACAGACCGAGGACTCGCATTTTCTGGACCTCCCTTACCTGGCTGTCTCCTATAAAGAGGCTTACCGGCTCTTGAGTTTGACGGCCTCGACCTCGGATCCTGATATATTCTGATTTATCGGGAGCGCAGCTCATTCCGCTGCTGCGAACGAAGGTTTCAACAGCAGTCGCTGCTTCTTGCAGGATTTGTTCTTTTTGTCCTAAAGAGCCGCTGGTGGCCCATAGTGTAATGTCGTCCGCATATAACGCGTACCCGAGCCCGGGTATGACGTCGAGTTTTTTGGCTAAGTGCCTCATGCCGATGTTGAAAAGAAGGGGCGAGAGTATCGCCCCTTGTAGTGTACCTCTATTGGGCATGGGAAAAGAGTCTGAGCGTGTAGTGCCGATACCTATTGTCGTGATGCGAGAGGTCAGGAAAGAGCGGACGTAGTCATAGACTCTTTCTCCACAACCGATGTCATTCAGCTCAGATAAGATTAGTTCATGTGACATAGTGTCGAATGCACTTTTCAAATCAAGAGCGAGGACGAGATGTTCTGTACCAACCGTGGTGTTGCAAAGGACTTCTTCCCGAAGTAGCAGGAAAACATCCTGAGTTGACAAATGTTGGCGAAAGCCCAATATGTTTGTGGCAAAGAGGCTGCGACAACTGTAACCAACGCCGCACACATTTTGGGCGTACGCGGGCAAAACGCCGATGGCGTCGACAACAGTTCTGCGTGTTGCCGGTGCTGCTGCATGTCCAAGTTTATACAGCTGATAAAGCTACTATCATTACTCCGTATAGCTCTCTACAAATTTGCTATCGCAATTGATGCTTCGCCTTTCAGGTGAAACTGCGACAACTTTTTTTACTCGCACATACAGCGTCCAGGGCGCGGCGGCGATTTCATCGCGTTGATGTCATACGGAACCTCATGGCGACGGCGACGGCGACGCCGACGGCAGAAATCCGCTTTGGAGGATCCATATAATTGCTATCGCATAAAAAGACGGGCTGTGCCTGCGATACTGTCGATCCTCAAGTCTTACTGATTACTTAAGTCACTGCTAGGTATTAACTTGGTTGCTACTAGGTCTTAACTTGGTTTAACTTAACTACCCATGTAGGGAAGGTATTCTCGAGCGATCATTTTCGGAGGTACCTTACCTTTCGCAACATTTGGCGTGACTAGGGCTGGACGCGTCGGCGCCTGCGAGCGACGGCGTTCCTGGCATGCCCCCAACGCAGGCAGGCTAACCAAGGTTGGCACAGTGCCAAGAACACTGTTGCTTGTCGATGCCGAACGCGTTGGAGGCTAGCTGCTGGATACCTAACGAAAGTTGCCACGACAAGGCGAAGCCCCTTTTATGGCAAACTCCGAGGCCAAGCGCATGCGGGCTTCGGCTCCGGAAGCCCTCGCCTCGGGATTCTCTGCTCGTCGCTGACGGCGGTTTTCGGCTTCGGAAGCCCTCGACTCGGGGTTGTTGGCTCTTCGCTGACGGCGAGCCTCGGCTAGGGAAACCCTCACGCGAGAATCGGCACGTCGACGACGAGCCCTTTCCTGAGCGAGTTCATGCCGGCGATCATGAAACTCAGCTTGCTCCTTTGCAGAGCACACCACGCGTGGCCTTCCCATCTGTTCACCGAAACTGATCTGAGGCGAGGGAAGCAAGGGAAGCCCCGAGGGGCGCGCGCCAACCCGCTGTCGTTCCATGTCCCTAGGGCCTCGCGACATGCCAAACCAACCTGATTGGTCGCGCGCGTGTCACGTGATCCGCGTGTCACGAGATCACGCGTGTAGCATATCCAATGCGGGCGTGCGCCGCACGTGATTTCTTTCTTTTTTTCTCTATTTCTTCCTTTCTGTCTTGCTTTCTTTCTTGTTCTCTTTCTTTCTTTCCTTCTTTCTTGTCCCTGGTATGTGCCATTGAGCTTGGACACTTTCTGCACGATCATCAGGATCGGCCCACACGACAGGGGTATGTGCCATTGAGCTTAGACCCTCTCTGCACTATCGCCAGGATCGGCCCACTTTTCAGAGTGAAAACATCACTACCACCACAGCCGACACTTGTGAGCCTATAAAGCTTCGCTTAAAACAGCTTGTTATAGTAGTCGAGCGTAGAGACGTCTTCTTCGTCTTCTAATCTCGACGAGACCAAGCCTACTAAAGCTCCTCGTTGTCTTCGTCGTCGACATAGAAGAGACACGGAATTTGCCTCCCTCTAAAGAGAAGCACCACCCCGATGCTAGAAGAAGTCACTGGTGCGAAGTCCCTGGCACAGTCACTCACTGACGAATGGTTTCATACGTACTACGTACACAGCTTAAGGCCGGTGCTGGGGTCGCCGCGTGCAATAGGACTACTTCGTCGGTGACGTCCCTTAGGCGTCGTAGCATTCGATACAGTCCGAAGTATCGCCTCAACAGCTTCTCGGATAGTCCCCGTATTCGGATGGGCGTCTAAACCCACACTCTATCGCCGGTTTTGTAAGTTACTGGTCTATGGCGAGCGTTGTAGCGGCCTGAGTCGTAAGCTCGCTGTTGGCAGATCCGCACGCGCGCGATCTGTCGAGCTTGTTCGGCGCGTTGCGTAAACGCATCTCCATCGGTGTTAGCTCCATTGCATGCATTGCACCTAACATCGTCCCTACTTCTCGTCCATGAACAAGGCTGAACGGAGTCATCCGTGTTGTTTCATGCTTAGCGGTGTTGTAAGCAAAAGTGATGTAAGGTAGGATCTCGTCCCAATTTTTGTGTTCGACATCCACATACATTGAAAGCATGTCTTCAAGAGTTTTGTTTAGGCGCTCTGTGAGTCCGTTGGTTTTTGGATGGTAGGCTCTCGCCTTGCGGTGAGTCTTGCTACTGAGCATCAGGACAATATCAAGAGCGCTGCCGTGAATGCTGCTCCTCTGTCTGGGATTACGATGGTTGGTGCACCATGTCACAGCACAACATTCTCTATGAAAAATTGTGTCACCTCTGCTGCTGTGCCTCCCGGAATAGCCTTTGTTTCGGTGTTGCGACTCAGGTAATCAGTCGCGACAATAACCGAGCGATTTCCTGCACTCGACGCATGAAGTGGGCCCAAAAGATCAATTGCGATCTAGCCAAATGGTGTCCGTGGGACCAGGTCGGGTTGTAGCAAACCGGCTGGTTTTGCTGGGGGCAGCTTGCGCCTCTGGCAATCGAGCCAAGTCCGTACGTGATGTTTCACGGCCATTGACCAGTCTTGGCCAGTTGTAGCTTTGTCGTACTCAGTTTAGTGTGCGCGTGTAGCCAAGTGACCAGAAGTGACCTCGTTGTGACATGCTTGAAGTAGTTCACACCGAAGGGGTGTAGGAATGACCCGTAAATAGCTGCATCCGATGGGCGTTAAGTTCTATTTGTAGAGAACATCGTTGCGCAAATAAAACGATAGCACTCTACTTAAAAAAATCCTAGGTGCCTTGCGTGTGTCCATCTAAAAAATTATTAGGGCAAGTAAATCAGGGTCATAAGGTTGTTGGTGTGCAACGGCGGCCGTATCAAGAACACCGAGGAATGTCGTATCGTCTTCATGAGATGAAGCAGTCGACTCTATCGTTGACTGCGACAGGCAATCAGCGTCGGTACGTCTTTTCCCCGACTTGAACATGACCGTCATGTCGAACTCTTGTAGCCTGAGGCTCTAGCGTGCTAATTGCCCAGAACAATCTTTCAGGTTTGTCAGCCAGCATAGTGAATGATGATCACTGATAACTTTGAAAGGGCGGCCGTACAAATATGGGCGAAATTTCATAACCGCCCATACCACGGCAAGGAATTCTTTCTTAGTTATCGAGTAATTTGCTTTTGTGCGCGAGAGCGTTCTGCTTGCATAGGCAATCACCCTTTCAGCGCCGTCCTGCAACTGCACAAGCACTGCTCCCAGGCCAACATTCATGGCATCAGTGTGAAGCGTCGTAAGGGCTCCTTCGTCAAAGGGGGCAAGTACTGGAGGGGTTTGTAGCCGTTTCTTCAGCTCATTAAATGCCGTTTGCTGTGCGTCTCCCCACACAAATGCCACGTCGTCTCTCGTGAGATGAGTTAGTGGCGTGAGGATGAGTTATGGTGAGTTTTTATTTATTTATTTATTTATTTATTTATTTATTTATTTATTTATTTATTTATTTATTTATTTCCCATACTTTCAAGGCCCGAAGGCGTTACAGAAAGGAGTGGAGTAAAAAAATAGTCCAGTAAAAATAAAAACAAGAAATATTAACAAATGGCATTCTGAACAGCGGTCTTGAAGTTGGTAGAGTTAGTGATGAGTGCGACTGATGCGGAAAGGCCATTCCAGTCCGTGCTTGTCCTAGGGATGAATGAGTCCCTGTACCGGTTTGTGCGGCACAAAGGCACCCCGACGTTGAGGCTGTGGTCAGTGCGAGACAAAACATAAGACGGAAGGGCAAGAAGGGTTTCTTTTAAAATGGGGTTCAAATGAAAAACTTTATGAAAAAGGTAGAGATGGGCACATTTGCGGCGTGACGAAAGATCAGGTAACTTAAGAGTTCTTTTCATTCATGAGATACTTGCATAGCGTGAATAATTAGGCAAGATAAAGGGTGCACTGCGGTTTTGAATACTCTCTAGAGTGAAAACTAATGAAGACTGCTTCGGATCCCAAATGGCTGAAGCACACTCCAATTTGGAGCGAACTAAAGTTTTGTATAAAGTTAGTTTCAAGGAGGAAGGGGCAGAGCTAAAATTACGGCGCAAGTAACCAAGCAAGCGGTTAGCGTTATTAGTAACATAGTCAATATGCGAATGCCAAGAAAGGTTATTTGATATGTGAAGGCCGAGATACTTGTAAGGGGTAACTGACGTCACGGGTGCACCATTAATAGAGTAGGTGTGAATGGCAGTGTTATGAGATATGCGCATGGCCTTGCATTTATTTGAATTTAGTTGCCTACACCAATTAGAACACCACTCAGTTACCTGGTTGAAATCGTCCTGCAGTTCTTGGGAATCGGAAGGATTAATAATTTCACGGTAAATAACACACTCATCCACGAATAGGTTTTATGGAAGAAGAAAGAACGCAGCTCGGAAAATCGTTAATATAGATTAAAAAGAGAAGTGGACCCACCCTTGAGCTTTGAGGAGCACCTGCTGGTACATTAGAAAACCGACAAGTACAGTTATTAGCGTTTACAAACTGCGTGCGGTTAAAAAGAAATTTTTTTATCCACGCGAGTGCCTTTACGTCCAGGTTAAGCTCACTCGGAACTTCAACACAGAATCAAATGCTCTGGCAAAATCAAGGAATATGCAATCGATGTCTGTACCTAGATCAGAAATTGCAAAAAGATCGTTCGTAAATGATAAGAGCTGTGTTTCACATGAACAGAACTTACGGAAACCATGTTGACAGGGGTTGAAAAAGGAGTTGGATTCTAAAAACTCAGCCAAATGCGAATATATTATATGCTCTAGAATATTACATGAAATGCTTGTCAGTGAGATAGGCCTGTAATTGCTGGGGAAGTGTGTGTTACCTGATTTGTGAACTGGAATCAATTTTCCCACGCACCAGTCGTATGGAAGAACAGACTGCTGCAATGACTGAGTGAAAATGTGCGGCAAAATAACAGCAGAAAATGCATTGGTACACTTCAAAATTTTTGAATTCAGGCAGTCCGGGCAGGCAGAGGAAGACGTTTTTTCATTCCTAATTAGGCAGCTAATACCAACCCAGTCAATAGAAATTGAATCCATGGGCAAAAAACATGAATTGAATACAAGCGGTAATCTATGTGGCATCGCGGTAACATGGGAAGAAAATACATAATTAAATACATTACAGCACTATTCAGGAGCAACAGGTTCATCATTGACTCCTGACGTCAAATTTACGTAACCACCGACGCAAGCATCGGGCGGTGACCCGCAGCGTTGTCTGAACAACCCAATCAAACACTCTTCTCGTTTATAGGTCACCTTTGTTCGCTTTCAAAGCATTAACATTTTCTACACTCAGCGGTTTTTATTATCTAATTGGCTGAAAAGAGGCGAGGAGCACGCTGTAGTGGAGAGGGTTTCGATGGGGCCGAGCCAGCACAGTGAAAATAGATAACCGCATGAAGAGGACGCTGCGGGCTTTAGGATTGGTCCGCTTCGCCTTACTTAGCTTGCGTAGGCTGGTCGAAAATTGCGGCGGCGTGCAACGGAAGGAAAAGAGTGCCACTAAAGGGGATAATCCCTCAGCAAGGAAGAGTAGGCAGAGCGATGTCATATTCACGCCGAAAGGGCTCGATAACGTTTTACTGCCACGCAAAAAGGTTTATTATGCGCAAATAAATACAGGGCCTGAGCGATTGGCGGACAGCCATCTTCTATTCCTTTCGGAACGGGGCAGTCCGTGGTTATTCAGAAATTTAGTAGTTTTGTTCGGCATATTAATGCATTTTTTAGCGTACACGTCACTTTGACGTGGTTTTGCGAGGTCGCGTGATAGACAGGCGAAGTGGGCGTAGCCAGAAAACATTCGACCAATAGCAGTGGGCTAATGGTGGAAAGGCGTCGAATCAGGAATAATTATGTTTTTTGTGCGGTTTAATCATGCATAATCAGTGTGTACACGTTATATCAGATGGGGAGCTATCGCAGTTTTCGTAACGTTGCGTGACAGACAGGCGAAGTTGGGAGTGCTCCGAAAATGTTTTGACCAATCGTGGAGGCTGATTGCAGAAATTGGAATCAAAACAGTTTGGAATCATTCTACTTTATAGCGCCCCTGATTTATCTTCAGTTTGATTGGGCTGTTGAGACAACGCTGCGGGTCACCGTCCGATGCTTGCGTCGGTGGTTACGTAAATCTGACGTCAGGAGTTTGGAATCAAAACAGTTTGGAATCATTTTACGTTATAGCGCCCCTGATTTAGCTCTGCGGTAGTCGACACAAAAGCGGAAAGACGAAGTCAGCGAGGAGCGGCCGTGCTTGCATGGGCTCCCGGTTCAAGAAACGCTATTTCCAGGCCAAGTCGTCGCAGACCTTTGAAAATAGTGCCATTCGACGCAGCGAGTTGGATTACGTCCGTAGAGACCAAGATCCAAGCTGTGAGTCATTTATCGGTGTTGTGGAACCTCGAGAGTTCGCAAGCGGAGACCGCTCCGCTTGGCCTAGCCAGGAGTAAGGGGCTGAGCCCCACCCCGGCACTCGAAGCTTACCATGGATGTTGATGCTTCTCCCTCGCAACCGCAAGAAGAATCCACCGACTGCGCAGGTGACTGGCTGACAGTCAAAAGGCGCAAACAACGCAGCAAGGAAGCACCCAAGAACTCCGACCCGGCTCCCGAGGCACAGCAGCGATCGCCGCGCAGACCACCACCGCTCCCGAAGCAGCACCTGAAAGCAATACTGAGGCCGAGGGAAGGTCTCGTCTTTTCGAAGTGGCCGACCCCGGTCATCGCCCGAGCAGTACTCACGGCGGGAGGATACCCACGCACCACCCCGACCCAGAAACCTATCGTGCGGATAGAAAGCAAGCACAATATCGCAGTAGTGAGCACCTCTAGTGAAGACATGGCAGCAAGGATACGAGACATCAACATTGTGCATCTCGGCGCCAAGGAGTATGCAGTGGCCACATATATCGCACCACCGGCGAATTCAGCTCGTGGAGTGGCCCATGGCATCCCTCAGGGAACGTCACATCCCTCCCGAAGTCACAGAGACAAAATGACAAACCCAAGCCACACATAGAGTCATCACGAGACGCAGACAGAAACACGAACAACACTGTACAGGCGCTTGCAGCCCTAGTGCAGGAACTGCGCGTAGAGATAGCCGAATTGCGCACACATCTAAAGGAGGAACGAAGCCGAAAGAAGCCACCAGTGCAAGAAAGTTCGCCCGAACCCCGAACACCGCCACAGCCGCCGCAGCGCGCGTCCACTGCCTCGGTAGTGCAGGAGACCGTCGAGGAAATGAACACCGAGGCGCCGCCCGAGCCGAATCCGACAGCCCAACTGATCGATGTGCGAGTAACAGCCTGCGAAAAAGCTATTCACGAAAACCGGAAAGCCATCCAAGAGCTACATATGCGAATGGAGAAGGGCTTCGACGAGATCCCACAGATGATAACGCATCTGCACGAGGTTTTCACCCCTCTGGTAAACGATCAGCGCCACAAGAAACCGTAAGCTAAAAATACGCATCGCGAAACTAACGGATGAGGCAGAGCGCTACGCAGAGCAACTTGCACGACAGAACTGGGACCAGTTCTGTAACTCCCTTCAAGGAACGCTGGGCACTGCGAAGACGTGGACCATACTCAGACATCTCCTAGATCCGACCCAGAGCAAGAGAGAAAGCAAGCACACGATGAGCCGAGTACTACACAACTTCGGAGGCACAGACGATCAGCTATTGTGTGCCTTACAAAGCAGATATATTGGCCAGCCGATACTTGGTGCAAAGCCAGCGGCTGACTACGCCGGACTGGAAAACAGCGAGCTCAACCGGGACATAACACGTTCCGAGCTGACACGAGCTATCGCAAGACTCACTCGAAACACCACTCCTGGCAAGGACGGAATCACCAACAAGTTGCTACGTAACCTGGACGATTCAACCGCGCAGGCAATACTGGAACTCTTAAATGCACACTGGAGCAGAGGGACCTTACCCCCGGAATTCAAGGATGCGGAGATTACACTGTTACCAATGCCAGGAAAAACGCCCTGCCTGGAGAACCTAAGACCCATTTCGTTTACGTCTTGCCTCGGTAAATTGATGGAACGTGTTATCTTAGACAGGCTACAGACGCATCTCGAAGAACGTCAACTGATGCCGAACGCGATGTTTGGTTTTCGGCCCAACTTGTCAACGCAAGACGTGCTTCTGCAGCTCAAAGAGGAAGTACTGACTGCAGCAACGCCGTGCTGCCCAAAAGCAATTCTCGCACTAGACCTAAAGGGAGCCTTTGACAACGTCGGGCACGAAGCCATACTATCCAATCTGAGTGACACGAATTGCGGCCGACAAACGTACAGCTACATGAGGGCTTTTCTCACTGATCGCACAGCCACAATTGGGCTGGGAAATGTGAGGTCACAGCGAATAGACACACCTAACAGAGGAACGCCACAAGGAGCAGTGCTGTCGCCGACACTTTTCAATGTGGCCATGATGAAACTCGCAGCCCAACTCGAGAAAATACCGGGGCTCAGACATGCCTTGTATGCAGACGACATCACGATATGGACGGTCGGAGGGTCCATAGGAGAAAAACAAGAGGCATTACAGGAGGCAGCAGACGTCGTAGCAAGTTATGCGGAGACATGCAGACTGCAATGCGCGCCGGAGAAGTCGGAGCTCCTCATAATCGAGAAGCGCTCACGCGGAGGATCAACAGCCCCGGCACCAACCATCCACCTGCGAATAGGTCCTAGAGAGATTACCAAGGTAGACAGACTTCGGATCCTCGGCTTACACTTACAAAAGGACGGGGGCGGAGGATACGCCATACAGAAGCTACAACACACGACCACGCAGATCTTGCGCATGATTCAACAAATTACTAGCAGGAAGAGGGGACTCAAGGAACAGGACCTTATTCGATTAGTGCAGGCTCTGATTGTGAGCCGCATTGCGTACTTGGCACCATATTTAAATTTAAGGAACGCGGAAGTGGAGGTACTCGACCGGCTGATACGCAAGGCGTATAAGCAAGCGCTCGGACTCCCACCCGGAACGGCTACTTTTCGCCTCGAGGAGACAGGGGTGTACAACAACGCACGGGAAATCATAGAGGCCCACCTGGTAAGCCAGAAGGAAAGACTACTACGCACAATAGCGGGACGCTGCGTCTTGGAACGTCTTGGATATTCCGTTCGGAAGACCAGCGCACTGACCAAAATCCCAACACGAATACAAGAAACTATATACGTCTCACCGATTCCCAGGAACATGCACCCAAACTTCCACATCGGACGGAGACAAGCCCGAGCGCAGGCGCTCGCGAGAAAGTATGGAAACCACCCCAATGTCTTGTACGTAGACGCGGCCAGCACCGCAAGAAGCACCGCATTCGTCACCAGCGTAGTCGACAATCACGGGACTGAAATAAATGCATCGTCGGTTTCCAGAGTGAGCGCTGCGGAGGCAGAGGAACTAGCGATAGCGTTAGCCATCACGACGATACCGCAGTGGGATTGCGTCATAGTTCTGACGGACTCTCAGACGGCATGCAGAAATTACTCCAGGGCCAAAATTTCCAGGGCTGCACATCGCATTCTGAATGGAGCGCACCAGCAGCCCCCATACATACAAATCGTGTGGACTCCGGGGCATAAGTCCTTACGCGGTAATCAGCAGGCACACGCCTACGCCCGAGCGCATGTACACCGGGAGCCGCGAGATGACCGCGCCGAGCAGTTCCAACCAGAGCCCATACCATTAACCTACACTCACATCCTACAACACTATCGCCTTTCACGAAGAACACTACCCCCACCTCATAATTCTCTGACGCGAGAGGAGGCCGTAATATGGCGAAAACTCCAAACACATATCCACATTTGAGTCTTTACCACGCCATACACCCTGCGCTGTATTCCTATAAATGCCCATACTGTGATCAATGTGCAACACTTTACCACATGGTATGGGCTTGCGCAAACACACCACAGCTAACACCCATAACACACCCCACCACATGGCAATGGGAGGCAGCGCTGTCCACCTCCAACTCGACGGACCAGCTCAACCTGGTCAACCGAGCGAGAAGGGCAGCTAAGGCCGCTGGACTCCTGGACTGAGGGGACCACCCACTGCAGAGCGGGGGAGCTGCCTACGCTCGCGTGCTCTTTTTATTAAAGTTTATTCTCTCTCTCTCTCTCTCTCTCGACAAAAAAGCGCAAGTTACCGTCCTTCTTCCTGACTAAAACTACAGGCGATGCCCAGGGGCTTTTTGACGGTTGAATTACGTTGTCTTCGAGTAGTCTAATTACTTCCTCCTGTCCTTCGCGTTCTTTTAGAGCCACACGATAAGTGTTCTCGTGAATTAGTGTGGCCGTGTCTTCAGTGATTATTCGGTGCTTGGTTAAGGGTGTGCGACCGACTCCTGATGCCGACGCAAAGCAGTACTGGAACTCGGCTTGTAATGCAAGGAATTTTTTGTCGTTCTTCATGCAGCAAGGTAGTGCTGACGTCAAGAACAGGAGCCGGATCTTGTGCGGATGCTTCTTCGAGCATTGAAAAGCAATCTTTAACATCTGCAACACCGTCGAAATAGGCCACAGCCGTGCCCCTTGGAAGGTACCGACGCTTCGTACTGAAATTTGTCGGTAACAAATCTGTGTGCCCATTAATGACGCTGATAATACCTCGCGCGGCTGAAATACCGTGGGTAAATAACAGCGGCGTCATTTGGTCTGCAACTTCTTCACCATCGAACGGCACGTCGCATGCCATAGAAATAAGGTTGCACGACCGAGGTGGGATGACAACGTCGTCATCATTCAGGCGTAACAGGTTGCGTGATGGTGCTAAGCAATCAACTGGATCAGGATTATGGTAAAATTTTAACAAACCGTCTGGGATATTGATGGCCGCACCGTATTCCCCCATAAAGTTCATTCCGATAATCAAGTCCTTAGAGCACGGCGGAAGAATGATGAAAGTGGCGACGAAAGACGCATCTCCTATGTTGACTCTCACCGTACATCGTCCGGCAGGCATCAGTAACTGGCCCCCTGCAGTCCTTATATGGGACCCTGTCCACGGCGTCTTTACTTTCTTGAGACGAACTGCGAGGTCTTGACTTATTATGGAAAAGTCGGCAACAGTGTCGAGCAAAGCTGTCACTTGCTTCCCATCAACAAAAACAATAAGGTCCGCGCTTACAACTTCGTCGCTGTTACGGCTCGTCGGCCTCATAGCGTCCTGCGGTGGAAACAACGGGGACTTTTTACAATCGTGATGGCTTGCAAGCTTGCCCGCGGAGGTCAACCGCCTTTAGTCTTCCCGGTGAGCGCTAGGTGACCTCTTGCCCCTGAGGTCAGTGAAAGTGCGGCGTGTTGGTGCCGGCGAATGTGTAGTAGACGGAGAGCGCGACCGGTGGCCTATGTCCGCCTGGTGATTTGGCAGCGACTCCGCGTCATTGGCTCGGCGATTGTCAATATGGCGGGCGGCTGGAGTCCCTTGAAAAGGGGCTTGGCGGCGTAGTGAGTATTCGTCGTTGACACGTCGACCGTCAAATCATGGTCGGAGAGGGCGAAACGGTGCGTCGTGATGCCAGCAGTGGCGGGAAATGTGGCCTACACCACCGCAGTTAAAACAGGGTGGGCGCCGATCTGCAGTCCGCCATATGTCCGTTTTCCGAAATTGAGGACGTCTCGGAGGTTCTTCCTGAGGTGGCCAAGGTGGCGCAGTCACCGGCTGGCGGTACGGTGGTATCGACATAACAGGTGGTGGACGTTGGACAGCTGCGGCGTAGTTCATGGAATGCGGCTTGGGACTAAGATTCGGAGACGAGAACGCTTGCCTGATTTCGGCACGTATGACTTCGGCGACAGACGGCACTGATGGTTCCACTGTCGGAGTCACGAGCTTCTGAATTTCTTCGCGAACAATCTCCCGAATTACTTCCCACAGAGAGCTCTGAGTGTCAACAGTTGAAGCAGTGCTTGCTCAATAGCAGTAGCTTCATTGACAAAATCATCCACGGTACTTGGTGGGTTGTGCCCCAGTTCGGTGAACGACTGCTCCTTCACGCCGCGCATGATGTAGCGTAACTTCTTATCTTTTGTCATGTTTGGGTCGGCTCTACGACACAGACGGGCCAAATGCTCGGCAAACATTGCGATGGTTTCGGTGCGTTTCTGAACCCGTAACTCAATAAGCTGCTGGGCACGGTCCCGTAGGTCAGCACTCACAAAGGTGTCAAGGAGCTGCTGGCGGAAGTCGCTCCGTGTCGATAGACTGGCTTCTCGGTTTTCGTACCACGTATGTGCGCTATCGCCAAAGAAAAATAGACATTGGGGATCTTTTGTTTGGAACTCCACTCATTATTCTTGGCGACGCAGTCAAACTGGTCAAGACAGTCTTCGACGTCTTCAAAGACGTCACCATGAAAGCGATCCGGAATCCGCGGATGAAGAAGGGTTACCTGTGGCGGGCTGGCCGAACGGATGCTTTCGGGACTCTGTGGCGGGCTGGCTGTCGGCCATGAGCGGCGATGGGTAGCGTCTGAACGAAGGTTCCTGCAGGGGGGTCAGCTCCGGAGCAAGGCCTTGTAACCGACGACAGAAAAGATGCACAGGCGTTGCAATGGGTGACAGTGTGTCCGGGCTGGATGAATGGCTCCCAGGAGGGGTCCGGAGCATCGGGTTATCGTACCCCGCACCTCCACTAGTGTCGTGGTGCAACGAAGATAATAGACGAGGACACGTATAACAAAAAAAAATCTTATTATAGCAGTCGAGCGTGGAGACGTCTTCGTCTGCTGAACTCCGCTAAGCCAACGCACGAGACCAAGCCTACTAAAGCTCCCGTCGTTGTCTTCGTCGTCGACGTAGAACAGACGCGGCAATATAAAAACCAAAAAGCTTTCCGGAAGCTTTGCCATAGTGAGAGACACATTCATCAAGAGCGGACACTCCTATAGAACCCAGCGGCCGAATAAGATCCCTAGGTAAAGCAAGTTTTCAAGTTAGCGCCAGTCCTCCCTTCCTGCTGGTTTCCTCCTCCCCGAACTTCACTGCAGTGCCACCAAGAAGGGTGAAAACTAATGCGAGCGTGCATAACAAAAGGAAATGTTTGGTGTGAGGTATTAAGGCGAATAGAAACATGTATGTTTTGATACAAGTAACTCACTTATAGAATAAACAATTGCTTAGTTAAAAGTATAGGGTACATTATAAGAAATAGCATAATGCGTGCTGTACAACTAGCAACGTTATGCATGCTTTATATTTTACACCGCTAGCCATGGTGCCTAGTATGCACCCGCCTCGATCCAAATACTCGCTTGTTACTTGCTCTCCACTCTGACGGCAGGGAATAAAACATGAAATGGAGCCATCGCTTACCCTCAGTTCAAACTGAGGGCGGGGAATTAGGTATGATTTGTCGTTCTTGTTGAAATCACCTCTTTGTTTTGACGCTTTAGGCATGGAGAAAAGAAACAAAATAGGAGAGGCCCTAACATCACGTTTTTGAAGCCGGAAGTGCAGCGATGTTGGTGTGCCACCGCCCTTTGCGCCACCATTACGCTCGCAGGAGCAGATAGGCGCGAGCTTTGAACTTCCATTGCTACGAGCCGCCGGGAGTATTAGCTGCTGGCGCGCGTCAGAACAAAGCTTACGAAAGTTCTGTAACAGTTTTAGTGAAGCAGATGCGCTCTTGTGTTTTCCCGTGGCACGTTGAAGAAAACGATGAAGACCCGCACCGTAATTGCTTGAGTCGTAGAGTTTCACACTATAAAACCTAGAGGGAAATGTGGCACTGCTGCGCTGTGGTATGCAAGGGAATGCCGGTATATTGTGGATTCGGATTGGCATCGTTCTTGGAGAGCCAGAACGCCTTGAAGACGCGCCTGGCTAGCACCGTTCCGTCTGTCACAATGATTCATTTCCTGCTAAAACAGCCCGTAAGAAACTCTTTAGCTTTATTATTACAAAAAAAACATGTTTTGTTTAATTTTGAGGACATACTATTGGATGCACAATTCTACGAAACGTAAAAAGTATCAGCTGGCCGCTAAAGTTGGAGGGCAGATGACAAGATTCTCGCTCGCTTTGGAACAACTTGTCGTCTGTTCTTGCTTTTCTTCGCTTGATGCTGCATTGTACGTGAGTAAACTTTATTGAGAGGTGCAACATGGATGAATGAAAAGCCTTTTATGTAGGTTTTATTTTAAGAACGCGTGATTTGTGTAGCCATATCCACGTTTTAGACGAAGCCTCGTACACCAGCCAACACAAGCCTCGCAGAAACATATCCCGTCATTCCCATGATGGCACGGCAGCCCTTTAAGAAACTCGCATAGACGGTGGCGCCAGTTTACCCTCTAGGTGTTATAGTGAGAAACTCTATGGCTTGAGTGTCTCTGTTGCTGGCTGACACTCACACTCACAGACCCAAAATACGACTTTCAAGCTTCCCACCACACTTCAAAATCAGGTTTTCTCGCAAAGAAAATGTGCTGCGAAAAAGCCACTGGCGGAAAAATCATCTCACTTTTTAGAGGCCTAGAGCAGCAGCGAGAGCTTCAGGGGCGTGGTTGCTATGGCAACGGTGACGTTTGGGGTACCACTCCCAGTGCTCTTTTATGAAAAACAGCACGTGGCTGCCGCCACACTTTCTCCAACACGTCCGTGCTGGCCGGTTTGAATTTAACCTAGCAGATGGCGCCAGTCTTAGCGCTGATGATGCACTGACGATGCGGAGCGCTTTAACAGCCTAATGGTTCATTGCATTATTATTTTCTACTCCGCCCTTGTACGGTACGCAATGATGGTGACGAGCAAACGCCAACTAAACGTCGAGCAGACGACGCGGCATGATTGACCATATTCAGAAGGACGTTTGGCCCTTTTGTCAGCTAACCAAATCTGAAAGAACTGCTGAGAAAAACTGCACTGCAAATGAAACGAAGCCCCAGCATTCAAGTACACGCGGCCTATTATAGTTACAGCGCCGAAACATTTGTTGTTGTGGTGTATCACTGACGCTGGCCTTCGTTTGCATGTTTGCACCGACAGCCTGCTCATACAGCTGTTGAATGGCGCCGACGGGGCCGGCGAAGAAAAAAAAAGTGGTCGCAGTTTCACCTGAAAGGCGAAGCATCAATTGCGATAGCAAATTTGTAGAGAGCTATACGGAGTAATGATAGTAGCTTTATCAGCTGTATAAACTTGGACATGCAGCAGCACCGGCAACACGCAGAACTAATGTCGACGCCGTCGGCGTTTTGCCCGCGTTCGTACAAAATGCGTGCGGCATTGCTGACTGTTGCCGGAGCCTCTGATATAAATAGGCACTTGGTGCCGCAGCGAAACGTCACCTCCCTCCCCCCCCCCCCCCCCCCCCACGGCCTTTCGCGCGTCGGAAGAAGGCGCGTTTGCTCTACATATATGGTGATTGTAAAGGAGGAAAGAGACGCCTACTTCTGCAGCCCTTAAGGAAGCACGGCGCCGAACGCGCGTTTGTTCTCCGCCGTGGGTTCACTCCCCGTGAAAGAGGGCGTCCCTCGCGCCCTTTCACTCGCACATACAGCGTTCGGCGGCGCGCGGCGACGATTTCATCTCCATTGACGCCATACGGAACCTCACGGCAACGGCGACGGCGACGCCGACGGCAGAAATCTGCTTTGGAGTGTCCATATAATTGCTATCGCAATAAAAGAAAGCTTCATGAGAGGCGTTTAGCAGAGCCAAAACTGCAAAGTAGTGGAACGAAGGTGCTTGCACAGGGTGAATATAATTCGTACGTCAGCAACCACGCACCAATTGCATATTGTTGCGCAACGACGTGCGCTGCGAAAACTTAGGACGGTGCAGGCATCACTAGCATGCAACAAAACGCGGACGAAAACGTTTTGATGTGTTCGCCTTCCGCATTGTCCGAGGCGCCAGGAGCTCCGGCACACAGCTGGAAGGAGCTTATCATGCTGATTTTTAGAGCGCCGTGTGCTGTTTTATGGCAGCTGACATAGCACACTCTAAAACGCCGTCCTATATATAAAACGCCATCCGACTACTTTCCTTGCCATATCCATTCGGAATAACCTATCTGCACCGCTTAAATCACCGATGTCTTTATACAAATAAAAAAAAAACTGTTAAAGCAGGCTGTGTTTGAATCCTTGAATCCTTAGCCATTCTGTATAGAAGCTATCGCTGCATATTTGGCTCTTCTGTTGCTTTTTATTTTTTTTATTTGTTTCTTTTTTCTACTTTTTTCTTTGTTTTTTGCAACTCGGATTGCTGTCTATGCCCTTCTTTGATATAGTCTATACATGTTGCTGTAGGAGGCCCTAATTGCAGTTTCGACTTTTGGGCCTCGTTCTGTATATACACAATGAACCATGTACTGCAAATACGAAATAAACAACTTGATCGATCGATTGATATATATGTCTTGGCTACGACTACGCCTTTTATTCCTGTGTAAATCCGAATGATTAACGCATGCACACTAGTTTTGAAGCTTTTGCAATATATTAAATATCGCCTCTAGCCATTTAGCACATCACGTGCAAGTAGTGCACCAATCACAGATTGGAATGAAGTAGAAAATAGAGTAAGCGCGAGAGTGAGGAGGACGGCGAGAAAAACAATAAATGTCGCTAAATTGTAAATTTGTTTTATCTATGGACCTTACGGCCGAATTAACTGTAGCGTACCAAGCGGCGGACATTAAAACCTGAACCACACTTTAGGTTTTGGGCGCGCTCGTTTTGAACGCTAGTTGGTACACGTTACGCCGTCTGCGCTGATCGCCACGGCATTTATTTTATTGCGTAAGTATCATGCGGCGAGCACCCCCGCACCATCATGCGAAAATGCATTGTATCTGCATTGAAAATGCATTGTATCTGCACAAAAAGATGTAATTTGTAATGTTATTAAGGGTAATGGTTATAAGAGTAAATTTGGATGATTGGTAGCAGTATAACCGATAAGGAACAATTTAAACCAAAATTGATCACAGAGAATAGCCATAGGGATTCATACGGCTCCATAGAACAAGCATGCGGAAGCTAATGGTAGGGGTGGCCGAACTGGAATTTGGGGGTGGGTCAACTTGAATTTTGGGGTGGGTCAACATAAATTGGGGTGGGCAAACTTAAAATTTGGGGGTGCGCCCAGTGGAAATTTTGACATGAGACATCTGGGGTGGCCCAACTTGAAATTTGCAAGTGGGGCAACACAAATACGGGCTTTGCCAATTTGAAATTTGGGGGTGGACCAACTTTAAATTTACATGTGGGGCAACTTAAATTTAGGAGTGGGTCAATTTGAAGCTTGGTGGCGGGACAACATACATTGCCGGTGGGCCGACTTTATTTTCGGGGTGGGCCATTTTGAAACTTGCGGATGGCACCCCTAAAATGTGGGGCTGGGTGAATTTGGGGTTGGACCTACTTAAATTTGTGGGCCGGTCAACTTATGATTCGGGTGTGAGCCAACTTGAGATTTTGTGGTGGTGCAATGTTCAAATAAAGGCTGCTGAGCATCATTCGAGTTATGAACTCCTCACGGGCAAGCGATCGCCTTGACACACCTTGTGCGTTTTACGCAGTAGCGTTAAGGGCCCGTGTCGCAAAAAAAAAAAACGGTGTCCGTGCCGACCGTCGTTCAACTAAATGTTATTACGAACCACAAGCACGCCAGGCCTTCTGTAGAAACTGAATACTTCTTTTGCCACTAAAGTGGCTCAACCTTTGTCTTACATTTTTTACAATGTTATACCTCGGAATTTTGAGAATCACAGCCCACAAACAAATCTCATAAAACAAAGCACCGACAGCGCACACCTTTTAACAGCGGAGCTGTTTAACTTTGACGTTGAGCCGTGCCGAGCGTACGCCAAGATTCGGCGCAGCTGGTTGAGCGACCAGCGGGGCGCAGGTGTTCGAGAGCACCGAGGGTGAGAGAGGAGGAAGGCGCGCGGTGAGCTAAAGAGAGGGTAGCAATGACGTAACGGCGGAGAGATCGAGGGAGAGTGTGCACCAAGCAGTAGTTGAGGCGGTGCTTAAGAGGGAGAGAAGTGATGACGTAACCAAGACGTGCAGGGTTCTCCTGAGCTGAAGAGAGCGTGCACTGGCGGCGGCGGCGTCATTCTGCCATGAGCATGGCTAGGACGAAGAAGCAGCTTTCTCCCTCGGAAGAGGCGCGGCGTCAGCGGCATCGTGGTGCTATTCGGGAGCGGCTTCAGCGACTGCGCGCAGATCGGGAATTCCGAGCAAGGGCTGCTGAAGCAAAGCGACGGAGGAGGGTTGCAGGTCTAGAGTTTACAGAAAGAGAAGCTGCGTCTCGGAACGCTACGAAGAAGCTCACCGTGAAGATAGACAAATCGATGTCAAAGAAAAGTTAAAGCTAATTAAAGCAAAAGTTAAAGCTAAGTAAAAATTCAAGTTAGTGCTAAATATAAGCAAAGTTATAGTTAAGTAAACGCCAAGTAATAGCTAATATAAGCGACCAGCTCCGCTGTTTCACCAGTCTTCACGACGTTAAGTCTGTGAAGCTGGCAATGTCTTTATGTTAGATCTTCTCAAACTTAAATATTAAAAATGCGAAACCATAACAGAACATCCGCCCACGCAAGAAGCCACGCTTCTACCAGAAACCGCGCCTTCGTGCATAGCGTACACCGCAGCGTTTCCGGTAAACATTACGGTTACATAAGTTGCAGTTGCCGGGAAGCGTGAGAAGAATTCAAGGATCTCTGAATCCTGTCGCGTTCCACTCTTAAAAGCGAAGCTTAAGTGTCCTCCATATTTTCATTCGGCCTTACCGAGGCGCCATTGCAACGCTGACGAGAGCTTGCGCGGTCAAGGAACGCGCTCATAACAGAGGCTTTCGAGAGCGACAGCGAGGGTGACATGGCTTCGCGGCGACACACTCTCCCCTTACGCAACACCTCGGGCGTTACTGTGGCAGCTTGTGTTTCCGTTCGCCCGCTCTGCTCCGTCGAGGCCCGCTCGTGCCTGGCCTTTCGTCTCCATTGGCGCGATCGCTTTAACTCGCCAAGGTTGTTTAGTGGCTATGGTGTTGGGCTGCTAAGCACGAGGTCGCGGGATCAAAGGCCGGCCACGGCGGCCGCATTTCGATGGGGGCGAAATGCGAAAACAAACGTTTACTTAGATTGAGGTACACGTTAGAGAACTCCAGGTTCCGGAGTTCCCCTATACGGCGCACCTCATAATCAGATCGTGGTTTTGGTACGTAAAACCCCGCAATTTAATTGAACTAATTTTACGATTGCCTTGAAGGGCGCGATACGGCGAGAAAATCTGACAGTTGTCTACTAAAGCCTAAGCATTCTTTGCCACCGGAAAGGCCATGGGTAGACGAGCATAACCTAGGAAAAGCAAGTAAGTAAAAGGTGAGTCACAGACGAGCTAATCAATGCTTAAGCATTAGCAGATAATTCTCAGAATTTCTATAGCTTTACATATTTTACTGCTCAAGCACGAGCTCTCTAGGTGATAAATCGATTCTTTCATTATTTAATAAAGTATATATGACTTCGAGCGGTGTTTATAAGCCTCCACCGAATCTGTCAACTTATTAATGTTCTGACACCACGTAAGCAGCAGTAGTTCCCGTATGAAGCCCCACAAGATGGCACCAGATGAAAAAAAGTCGCAGTGTCGCCGGAAAGGCGAAGCATCAACTGCAATAGCAAATTAGTAGAGCGCTATAGCGAGTAAGGATAGTAGTTTTATCGGCAGCATACACTTGGACACATTCGTTTACTAACTAAATTAACAATCATGGCGTCAGTGCGCCCGAACACACATGAATAGATCACACTGGATGACAGCAGACAACTGCTGTCAAAACGCTGGCGTGAGTTAACGCGGCTGCAGCAGCGAGCGAAGGTTCGTGCGGTCTATCGCATCAACGGAAACTGAGCGGCGAAAGCACAGCGCATGCAAAGGTAGGAGCTGTGTGCAGATCGATTTCAAGGTACGGTGCACGCAACGCTCGCAGCCGCGCAAAGTACACAGTTGCTGGCAGAATACAAGGGGCAACCCCTCTTTTCCACGCTGCCTTGCCGCTTTCCTCATTTCGTTTGGGAGATTGAGCTGCCATTTCCCCTTGCGCCCGGTCGCAAGATACTCATTAGGTGCGGCAGCTAAACGTCCCCTCCCTCCCTCCCATTCCCTCACGTCCTTTCGCACGACGGAAAACGTCGCGTTTGCTCTCCGCTGTGCGTTCGCTCTCCCGTGAAAGCACGCGTCCCTCGCCCGCTTTCACTAGCACAAATGACGCGCGGCGACAATTTTATCGCCCTTGTACTTTATACGGAACCTCACGGCGACGGCGACGCCGACGGCAGAAATCCGCCTGGAGTGTCCATATAACTGATATCGCAATAGAATTAAATTATAATCATGTGTAATTTTGGTATATAGAAGAAAAAGAAAACTTTATTTGCACAAAAGACTTCGTTGCACCTAAAACGGGGGAATTCGCGTGGTCGGGCCTCTATTCCAAGGCACCGCTGGCCCAGGCCATAATTTCTGCCCACCGGACCAGCCTGAGCTGGTCCCCGAGGGCTGAGCTGGATAGCAATGTCTCCCACCTCTCTCTCGTGTTATTCTCCTCTTACTCTACTGTGTGAGCCGTGCATTCCCACGTGATGTGATAGAGCGTCGGTATGCTCACACACCACGGGCATATGTCTTTGTAGACTGTTGGGCAGTGTACATGCAATCTATGGAGGTTTGTTTATGCATTCGTTTGTAGCCTACGAACGTCGCCGATTCCACGGCAGAAAGGTTCTTGTGCGGTGCTGGGTAAAGTCCTCTCAATTCCCTGTAGTAATGCACGATTGATTTATAACTGGGATCGATGGGTGTCGGGTCCTCTACGATGTTGCCATAGGCAGCTCGGTAATTAGTGAGACCTCAAGCCACCTCATCTGCATGGCGGTTCCCAGTAACACGCTCGTGTCCCGGGCCCAGGTTATTGTTCGGGTATGCCTGACGTTGAGTTCTCTGCTGATTTCGGTAAGTATCCGGTGTGCCTTCGGGCCGCCCTTTTCCCCTCTGATAATTCCTACATGTGGCCTGAGAATCTGTGATTATTGTCAGTGAAGCGTTGCGCTCCATGCCTTCCCTTATAGCAAAGGCAATTGTTATCTCTTCTGCTTCTATACTGGTTGCTCGGGAAAACGAAGCGCAGGCCGTGATTTTACCTTTTCGGTTCACGACAACTGCCACCATATTCTTTGCGTTGACCCTATATGGTGAAGCATCCGTGAATCTTGCAGTGTCCAAGTACTTCGTTGTTTTGTCTATGAATTCAGATCTAACCTTTCTTCTTCCTGCGTGTAATGTCGCATCCATGTTTTGCAGTATTGGTGACACCCCATACAAATTTCAGAGCTGACAGGGTAGCTCTTTAGTGCTTAGGGATGCTTGTATGGATTCTCCAAGGCCGACTCTACGAAGAAGAGCTCTGCCAGCTGGCGTTTGTGCCAATCGACTCCTCTGCGCTATGAGTTGGGCCTCAGCCAGCTCATCAAATGTATTGTGGAGGCCGAGGGCTAGAAGCTTCTCATTTGAAGTGTCGCGTGGCAGCCGCAGGGCTGTCTTATATGCCATCTTTATTATTTAATCAGCCTTTTCTTTTTCCTCCCGATTCATGGCATGGTAAGGCAGGGAGTATATTAGTCTGCTAATGACAAGGCTTTTCACCAGTCTGAGGCTGTCTTGTTCCCCTATCTTTGTCCAGTTATGAGCCACACGGGCTATCATCTGGTTAATCTGTTGCGTCGTTTTTCTGATTTTTGTTTAAAGTGTGGATACATCTGTCATTCGATTGTAGCCACAACCCCAACACTCTAACTATTGACCTCTCCGGAATCATTTTCCCTTCCAGCCTGATCTCGAGTTTGAGTCTCGGGTCCGTTCTTTGTTTTTTTTTTGTGAGGCGAATGAGTTCTGATTTCTCGGCCGAGCACTGGAGTCCTCTTTGCTTGGTATATTCTTCTATTATATTGGCAGCCCATTGGACATTTTCCTCCTTTTCTCCCAAGCTGCCCTTGGTTATCTATATTGTTATGTCATCCGCGTATAGGGAATGACGGATGTCGGGAATTTCTTGGAGTCTTTTGGCTAGGCCAATCATGGCGATGTTGAAGAGTGTAGGCGAGATTACTGCACCCTGTGGCGTTCCTTTGTTAGGAGTATGGATGACTGGATTCATCATCCCCCACTTTGATGACTGCTTTTCTCTGGTTGAAGAAGCTTCAGATGTACTGGTACGTTCTTTGACCGCAGCTGGTCTCTGCTAGTTCATCCAGTATGGCTTTGTGAGTTACGTTGTCAAAGGCTCATTTTATGTCGACAAGCATGACAATGTTTTCTCCTGCCTTGAGGACATTGGTTAACACTTCCTCTGTTAAAAGCACGAGAATGACTTGTGTTATAAGATGTGATCTGAAATCAAACTTGGTGTTAGGCATTAAGTTGATTTCATCAAGCTGACGTTGGAGTCTAGTGTTTACTAATTTCTCGAACAGTGTTCCTAGACATAATCTAAGAGAGATGGACCTAAGGTTTTCTAAAGTCAATTTCTTCCCTGGTTTTGGGATCATGATTATCACAACGTGTTTCCATTGCTGTGGTATCGTTCTTTTGACCCAATGATCATTTATAAAATTCGTGAGGGCTGTTATGGCTTCATCATGCATATTTGTAATCATAGCGTTTCATATTTGATCCGCCCCTGCCGGTGTGTTCCGTTTTGCACTGGCGATTGCTGCTCTAACTTCTGCTTCCGTGAAGAGTTCATCCATTCCTTGGTGTGGGTGTGTGCTGTAGTCAGGTTGGTGGGGGAGGGAGGGTATCGGGGCATTGTCACCAAAGCATTTGTTATGAACTGCCTGAAGGAGTTGTTCTTTTGTGCCTGGGTACGAGTGTAGCAATGTCTCCAAGTTCTTTTGTCCTTCGCGTCTGGTTTTGAGTGGGTCAATCATTCCTCTGAGGATGTTACATGTTTTTTCTGTCTCCAGGGTTCCATTTAGTGATCCGCAGAAGCGTTCTCAGTTGGCTGTTGCAAGTTGGTTAGCGTACTCTTCGGCCTGCTGTGTTATTTCTTTGATTTTCATTTTGAGCTTCCTGTTGCGTTTCTGTCGCTCCCGTCTTCTGGTCAGGCTTCTTCTTGCATCCCACAGGTGCAGTAGGTGAGGATCCATTTCAGGTGTTTTCTTGCTGTCCTGGTGACGGCTTTGGTATGCTTCTGCTTGAGTAGTAGTAGTAGTAAACTTTATTGGGAAAAGGCAAAAAAAGAAGGAAAATGTGGGTGCGACCCCTAGTCCAGGGCCCCATAGGCTTGAGCGGCTCGCTGGGCTTGGTCCAGGAGAGCCAGCTGACTGTCCTGTTCCTCGTCCGCAAGCCATGCCTTCCACTGCCTTAGAAAGAGTATTTTAGTAAATTTGTGTGTGTTCGCTTGTGGAGGTCTTCTGGCGCACATGAGTGTGATGTGTGCCAATCTAGGCTTTTCGCCACACCACGGACATATGTCTGCGTACGATTCGCCATGTATTTGTCTTAGCTTGTGTAGATTAGGATAAGTGTTTGTTTGGAGTCGGCGCCAGTCCGTCGCTTGTCGTCTGGTCAATTTTGGATGGGGCCTGCCTAACTTCCCTCTTTCTTCTCTTTTTTTTGTTCCAAGATATCTCTCGCAGTCTTTGGAAAGTCCCTACGTGGCTGGTCCGACGCTCGGTTATTTAGTACTCGAGCTATTCGGTCCACCTTCGTATTTCCCTTCATGCCTTCGTTTGCCGGGTACCACGCGAGGCTGTGAAAATTGCATAGCGTATTGCCTACCAACCTAATCACCGCCCGGGGTACCGCCCCTGGCAGGAAGAGGCGACACGCCGCCTGTGAGTCGGTGGGGACAGCCGCGGATGTCCCTCTGCATTCGGCGTCCTTCAAAGCTAAAGCTACCGCGGTCGCCTCAGTCGTTGCCGTGCATGCGGTTTTTACTGATGCCCCTACTACCCGTTCCTGACACGTGGAGGCTGCGATGTGTATGCCACATCCAGACTAACTTGCGTCCGTGTAGTATACGTCCGGCTTACCTTCGAAACTCCTTCGCAATGCTCGCACCCGAGCCTCTCGTCTTCCCCCGTGGTACTTCGAGTTCATATTTTTGGGGGATTGGTGCCTTCTGCTTGAGATTCCGTATGACTTCGCACCACTTATGTAAATCATTTATGTCAGTGGTTAGTTCTTTAAGCAATTCTCTATATGCCCGCCATTGCGGTGGAGACGATGGCTTGATTAGTATCGCGACAACGTAGACGATGACAACGGTGTTTTGAAGGTGCTGGTGAGGACGCCGGTATGATGGAGCGCCCGGAGCTATTGCCTAACGGCGTGACACACCGTGCTGCGCAGATAACGAGGTACCTACGACAAAGTCTAGGGAAGAAACAAAAAATGCTTCCTTACACAAAGAACTGTGAACCAACGTTCGGATATGCTTTGTTGTTTTTGTTTTTTGCCTTGGCGAGTCTAATCCAACCGCTGTCTCGCCCTCTTTGCTATAACACCCTGCCTGCAGGTGGCGACAGCAACGTTTGTGGCATAGTTGCGTATTCTCCGTGTCAGTGTCGAGGCGGTATTCTGCTAAAAGAACTAGTTAGGAGTTCATGGAAGTTAGCTTTACGAACCTACATGCTGAAGGAAGCCTTTCACCGTGCTCAGAAAGAGCAGGAGTTCACAGAACCTCTTTCTCATTACTATTTATTATTCTTTTCTCTCAATTTATGAAGCACACGAAGATATCACCCCCACCACAAAACGCTGTCACTCTGTGCTTGCCTTTGTTTGAAGGACGGTTACCGCTCGCATATCGAGTAACTTTCGCAAAGGCATTAAGCTTCGCTCAGGCAGGTACACGCCACGCAGTGACTCTGTTGATGCGATACCGTGGCGCCCTTCTCTGTATAAAAATTATCTCTCTCTCTCTCTCTCTGAGGCGGAAAGAGAAAGACAAGCATCGTGGTGCGAATAACAAACCATTTCACCCTTGACGTTCGCCTTTTCTCGCCACACTTCATATCTTCATTGTCACCAGCTGTTAGCCAACTCACTTGTTGTAAAGTACGTTCCAATATGCTCGCTCGGTCGTCGTCCTTCTTAGCATCTGTAACAGTATCATATCATCCAAGTAGATGGTGGGCCCTGATAGACACACTGGAATTTTTGTTTTCGCTCTAACCAACATTGAATACTATGCATTGCAAACATTGCCGTATGTAGCTTAAAATTGCTTTGCACCAGGATTCGACAGACACACCGTTTGAGAGGATAATTCAGGCGAGCATGACTGTGCAAAAAAAGCCGCTTTTCAGGTATTTTGTCTTCGCTGTCGTTCCTGTGGACCATTTTAGAGTGTGTGTGGGTGAGAGCGTATGATGGTACACACAATGATCTGTGCAAAGAATTTGAACCAAACGTTTTTCAACATAACATGACTCTTTATTAAATCTCTCAAAAATAGACGCAACGTGAACTTCGTGTCATGAGATTTCTTTGGCAACCCTGAGATGACCCATGGGACCATTATTATTTTCTTAAATACAATAACATAACATTCATCCACGACCATGAACACGAAAGAACACTTCTCCATATATAGTTATATTGTTCTGAAAATGTAATATTTATAGATGAATACAACACGATTCAAAATCCTTGACTAAAGGGGCCCCACGCGGACTCATGCCACACAAGTCAATGTGCAAACGCCGGGGAGTGTGACAGGTGTTTAAAATATCGGAGTCATCCTCCCTGCTCTAGCTCTCAAAGTTCCCTTGAGCGCTTATCTTCACATTTTAACTGAGCACTTCACTCCAACACAACGCTTGCTTTAGCACCTGCACGAGACTTGTCGGAGTCTGCACCATATGCCTGCATGGCAACGCTCTGATTTTACCGCTTTTGGTGCCAAACGAGTCGACATTAGCAGTTGTAACGACTCAACATGAAAGCTATAGATGCGTATCTCACCAGCTATTTGGCCGGTTTAAAACATTGGAGGAGGCTTAAGCTTCGCCTTTAAGAGTGGAACGCGATAGCGTTATCGGGCTCCGTTCGCATCACATTTTTGTTTATGAGTAGGCTTCACTACAACACACAACGTGGGAAAGGCAGCTTACAAAGACCAAGCTTACACTGATCCCCTTAAAATTGGCTTCACTTTTAAATAGAAATGCATTTCGGGGAAGACATGTTTACAGGAGCAATTTAAGCCATCTTATATAAAAAATGTGGAGGCCCTAGGGCCCCTTTTTGTTACTTTATATAGTTTGCTGTAACCAAGAGGCACGCGCGTGTCCAAAATTTAGAAAGGCTCGGTTTTTAGCATTCCCTTCAATGTTGCCTAGAACCAAAGTAGAGCGAAACATCATCAGAATCGTAGGGCGCTTAAGCTTCGTCTTTAAGAGTGGAACTCGATAGCATTCAAAGATCCCTGGCTGCATGTCAGGCTTTTTTCTCGCATATTGAGATTACAGTCCAACGCTATCACGCCTGTAGGTTGTGCTTAATTAGGACGTACTTTACAAATTTTCTGACGGATTTTACTTTGATAAATTCAATTTTTGTTCACTAAAGCCGTGCGCCACACGGAGGGTCTGTGTGGTTGGGGTGGTTCGGGATGACGTGGTTCGGCATGATTATTTCCGCCAGACACCGATGCTTAACGCCGACGCGGAAGCCGACACCGACGCCGGATTTCCTGCAAGACGGTGCCCTTAAAGCTATCGCGTTAACAAGTATTTGTTGAAGATGGCAGCATCGGCTGGCTGCTAAACCGAGGGCTTCGCGCTAGCACCTCGAAGAAAACGCTGGTCGGATCGTTTAAAACATGCTTGGGGCCCCTTTAAGCCTGCTTTCACGGACAACAAGAAAACGGTATACGACAGAGAAAAAGTATACGACATGCAGGGCTCCGCTGATTTACGGGAGCGTAAGAACATTACGATCTGGCTACATACAGCAATCCAATCATGATATTTTGAATCCCGCCCACAATTCTCGCCTCAAAAGTACACAGATTTTGGCTACACCTCCGCATGTAATTTTTTTTTCGTGACATGTACTGTTGGCTGACCGACAAGCGTGTCCACCGAGTCCAATATAGGTCGTATGTTTCAGTATGATTGACGTTGGGAGATAAATAGATCAGGGTAAAGGACGGGAGTGGGTAGTGATTACGAATTGATATAGAAAGGATGTCGGAGGCGCTCTTGGTTGCTTCTATATATGAACAGTTATGTCACATTGTGAGGCTCAATAGGATTCAAATTGATCGAAGAAATTATATAAAAGCCTCAGGAATATGGCAGCTTTACGGCTGTTGTACCCACAAGTACCAGTTGTTGACTCTTATAAATCCTAAAATAAATTATAGACGGCGAAGTAATAGATAGTTCATCTGAACAGTTGGGCATGCGCCCAGTGCTCTTAGGGAAGACGAATCCGAAATGTTGCACTCCCGACATCGCATCGCAAACCACACGCAACCATCGAAGTATTACCAAAAGCGCAATTGGAGGCCCTTAGCGTTTTTGCTTGTGATTACTAGACGCAACAGTACGACTTCATCGCTTTGTTTTTCGGCAGTCCTAATTATGGAATCTGCAACCGTTGTGAAAGAAAAGTAGCACAGAACTGACTGAAACGCTCACAAATCTTTGAAGCCCAGTGGCCGAGACACTACCATATGCTTTGTTTTCTGAAGCAGCAAAAACCAGAACTGTTTGCTTGACTGCCACTAAACCATGTAGAGGTTGACACCGTCGGCGCAAAATTTCCAACTGGCGCCGGTGGTGATACAGTAGCACTATCAGTGTTATTCTGTAACGAGGAACTTTATTAGGCAGTATTTTCACCCCTGTCATCGGCTGGACAGCTTCAACATGGAGTTCAACTTGAGGTGTTAACGAAGAAAGGGTAACTTGTTTGGGCTATGCCAGAACGATAGCCTTTCGCTAAGTTTTGTTAAGTTCATAACGGTAGCATTTTTTTTCTCATTTCTTGTTCTCTGTACTCACATCGTCTAAGAAACATTGTCAGATTGTTAACTGCGGTGCCCCTTTTGTGTACTATAAGCTGTTTTGGTCAAAATGTTGAAATTAAAACAGAATGTACGAATGAAATGTTTTGATGATTGTCCCACGTGCCTGTATTCGCCGAGTGATCGCTATGCGCACTCGTTTGAAGCTCAACATGTGCGCAGTTAAACTACTCAATTCCTTTCTGTTGTATTATAAGCAACCAAGGTGTGTGTGTGTGTGTGTGTGTGTGTGTGTGTGTGTGTGTGTGTGTGTGTGTGTGTGTGTATGTATGTGTATGTGTGTGTGCGTGCAGGAAGTATAGTGCTTCGGATCCGATGTTTATTCAATTGAAAGACGTGCCGGCGCACGCATAAAAGCACAAACAAGCATTTCAATTTGAAGTTTCGGCCGGGTTCCGGCTTTCATTAGAGTGCGATTGCATGCACCCAAAGCTCAATTTGGGACCTTGTGTAATGTGCGCGGCAAACGGCAAAACTTTAAGGCTGGGATTTTCATATAGGGATTATCCGCTCACTACAACAAAGAAGCTTGTGAGCCGTTTCTAATACATAAGTTCAGCACATTTTCTAAGAGGAGAAATGAAAGCATAGGTAGGCTGACATGTATGGCCAACTAGCAAGAGGCTAGTTTCCAAGATTGTCGACATGTTTAGTGCACCAAAGAATATTTTTCTTGCCATCTTTACGCATGTGCTAACATTTATATATATAGTATACATTATATAG
The DNA here is from genome assembly GCF_013339745.2 of Dermacentor silvarum. Classification (NCBI taxonomy): domain Eukaryota; kingdom Metazoa; phylum Arthropoda; class Arachnida; order Ixodida; family Ixodidae; genus Dermacentor; species Dermacentor silvarum. Next base: position 69,204,040 of record NC_051156.1, read on the forward strand.
CATGTGTATGAAGCTATATGTATATTTCCGCATCCTTTATTAGAGATTTTTCTCGGCCATCTCTTATGTTGATGTTTATTTCTTCAGTTTGTCATACAAATTTCCTTTACATTTTGTTTCATTTTTATACACCCATAGACTATATACAAAACAGTTTGCCCGCTAAAACACAGAAGATGTGCAAAGAATGCAATGGAATCAAGTTCGCGGAACTCAGAAGTTAGTGGAGGTCACAGTATGGGCGTCATATAAATAGGTGGCGCTGTATTGACCGTCTTCGTGGTCTCTCTAAAGTTGCAGTAGCTCTAAACAAAGAACAAGAGAAACATTCTTTTGACAGCCGCGACCCCTCGCATGCTCTATTCTAGCATGTGACCCCTCTCCCCCGCTTTCCGCTGGCTGCGCTTTCCCATCTTATATTTCTCACGCCCGTCCCTTGTGGACGCCACTGAATGTACGCATGTTTTTACGCATAGGCTACCTACGCTTTTTTTACTTGAATTAATGTACGCGTGTTGGTATTCATGAGGCCACTAAATGTAGAGACGACGAAGAAGACGGAGAAGAAAATGCGGAGACGACGACGAAGTTTTCGTGCTCGGTTGGTGGTTTCTTCTGGTGCTGAAGTTTTTCTCTATTTATGTGCTTTTCGTGCATCAGTAACCAGCAACGACGTTTGTGCTGAACCCTGAGGACTCCTACTCTGCTGGGAGATCCTCCCCGCAGAGCTTGTCATGGAAGAGATGGCCATGGACTCGTCTGGTGGCCAGCTCAGACCGCCGGCGGCTCGGAAGAGACTCAGTTCTTCAGTAGGATCCGACGCTGCTGATTCTGAGCTTTCTGACTCAAGGTCGGAAGATTCAGATGTTTTCATACCTGCCAAGCACCGCCGTTCGAGACGGATGTCTCCGGCATCGTCCTCAAGCGAAGCAACCATCATATACGGCAGCATCGTGACTACGACAGTAGCCTTCATGCCCGTCGACGCGATGGTAAGCCTGAATGCTATCTCCCGACAGAAACTCAATGATTTCTTCTTCAAACTTGCTCCTGGACTAATCCAAGAAGTTCGCGTGAACCCCTGGAAAAATGTCATAGCCGTTGACACAACAGATGATAAGATGGTGCAAACTCTGCTTGGTTTGTCTGAAATTTGTGGTGTCCGCACGCGGCCCTACATACCACAGGGTGCGGATATTGCAGCTGGTGTCGTCACTGATGTTGACTTGGATCTCAAAGACGATATTTTTAAGAGCATGATCGTTTGCACACCACCATGCAAAATAATTAGTGTTCGTAGGTTGGGCTCGTCAAAGTGTATGAAAATATTATTTGCCGGTGGAAAGCTGCCTAGTCACATAAAGGCTGGACTTGTGCGCTATCCTGTTCGCCCCTTCGTACCACGGCCCTTACAATGCCATAAATGCCTTAAGATTGGTCATGTTCAGGGCTTCTGCACCAAAGATCTGGTCTGTGCCAAATGCGGTGGGAATCACCATGTAGATGCTTGCGAAAGTCAGACATATCAGTGCCCTAACTGTAAAGGCGAACATTTGGCAACGGATAAAGGATGTCCCTCATTGAAGGACGTACAAAAGGCACTAAAAGAGAAAGCCAAAAAGAAGGCAGCAGGAGGTGCAAGTACGCGTGTCCGTAGTGCTGGTCCAGCGATTGGAAATGCCTCGACTAAGCAAAAAACAGTGCGTTCAAGGAATGACAAACAAACAACGCATCGAAAAGAAGGGGGGCGGACCTTCAACCTCTCGGAGTCATCGTGGCCAGCGCTGCCATCGAAATCGTCGGAACAAGTCACTACAAAGACAGCGACCACAGTGGAGAACACTGGAAACACCGTGCATAAACCGGTCACAGCCAATGACGAGGCGCAACTTGTCAATCTTCTGAAGATGCTTGTCAGCGTCATCAGGTCTCTAATCGCCGGTCGTCAGACACCAGCAGCATCAGCAGCAGCGCAACTTTTGGAGGTCCTCGTTCCAGTCCTCGACGGCCTTCAATAGACGTGTTACTGGAAACAATCTTATCAGTCGTCAGCAGCCTCGCCCCTTTGTGCTGCAATGGAATGTCAGGTCGCTGCGACCGCGACACGCTGATCTAGTTCTTCGGCTCATCGCTATGAAGACTCCACCAGATGTTATAGCGCTTCAGGAAACTAACGTAAGGAAAGACGAATATCGACTGCCAGGCTTCATGGGTGTCCACAGTAACACACGGTGCGCGGAACCAACCTGTGGCTCTTTCCAGTGTGTGGACACGACGCATACGCGCAATGCTTCAAAAGCATCAGTGTACGTACGTGCTGACTTAGATTTCACGGTTCTTGACACTGATGACATCTGTGATGATGAGTTTGAGTGCACAGGTGTTACTGTGAGCCTCAAGGGTGTGACTACGACGGTGGCAAGCATTTACATTCGGCCTACACGTTCTTCAGATACCTCACTACTTGAGTGCTTAGTGTCTCGGTGTGGTGCGTCGTTTGTGTTATGCGGAGATTTTAATGCTCATCATCCGCGATGGTGTAGCCGCCCCCAAGACAATCGTGGCGCAGAAATGAACGAGCTTATTATCAAGAATGATCTGAAATTACTGAATGACGGTTCACCTACATTTATAGGTAGAGGAAAGGAGCATTCCACTATAGACCTTGCGATTTCAACGAGAGATGTGTGCTTAGCCTGGTCATGCGAAGCTGACCCGTGGGGCTCAGATCATCTGCCCATTTGGTTAACACCAACACATACTGCGGGCCGAGAGACTACCGTCTATACAGTGACAAACTGGGATAAGTTCCGTCAGCTTATCTCAGAGGCACCATCTCAAGACAGTCTGTTCAATCGGGTGAGTGAGTGTTTACGACAAGCTACAATACAACGACGACGAAGTATCGGCAAACCAAACCCCGATCTTAAGCTTTTGCGGCTCCGCGCATGTCGACGCCGCGCTTATAGGCGGGCACAGCGCTCTAAACGACGCACCGACTGGACTTTGTATAACCGCATTGATGCAGCCATTCGGCGGCATACAAAACAGCTTCGTCGCAAGAGCTGGGCCGCCTTATGCAGTTCGCTGCATACTGGAAGTGGTTTTGGAAATGTGTGGCGCATACTAAAGGCTCTCCGCACTCCCGAAATCTGCAAGAACCCTACGGCTGCTTTGTGTATAGCGACTGGCCATTCACCAAAAGTTCTAGCGGAGGCATTTGCAGACCTTTTCGGCTCTCCTATGTCCGGTGACACCACAAATGCCGACCTTTCTTGTTTGACAAGTCAGAGTACCATGACTGCTTTATACGGTCCAGCGTGCCAGATGGACGAGGCAGACTTCACTCTTGAGGAGCTACGACACGCACTCAGCCTCTCCAAACGCCGCACTGCCCCAGGTGAAGACGGTGTGACGTATCAAGCATTACGGAACATTGATAACAGTTTTCATGACCGTATACTGGACGAGTATAATGAGGTATGGAGAACTGGTGTAATCCCTGCTGAGTGGAAATCGTCCGTGATAATACCAATTTTAAAGCCCGGGCGCCCTGCACGACACCTCAAGTCCTACCGGCCGATATCCCTAACATCAAATGTCATCAAGTTAATGGAGCGAATGGTCCTGTTTCGTCTAGAAGACAGGCTAGAGAAGCTAAACTTTTTCCCTGATGTGATGAGCGGTTTTCGTCACCGCCGTTCAGCTCTGGACAGCATTTCAGACCTTGTCTCAACGCTTGAATGTGCTAAAGGAAACAAGCATTCCGCCTACATGCTCTTCCTAGACGTAAAGCAAGCTTTCGACTCGGTTCCGCATCAGGCGATTATTTTCGCTCTTGCAACCGCGGGAATTTCGGGTCGTCTGCTTCGCTTCGTGTGCAATTTCCTATCGGAGCGTCGGATGAAAGTGCGTGTTGGAGCAATAACAAGTGAATCCCGCACTGTTAAGTGCGGTGTCCCACAGGGCAGCGTTTTATCGCCGCTTCTGTTTAACACAGTACTCGCCGCGCTTCCAAGTCGCTTGCCTCGAGACAGTGACCTCCCTGTGAGCATAGCTATCTATGCAGATGATATTGCTCTGTGGATAAGCGGCCCTTCGCACCTTGGCCCGCGGCTTCGTGCAAGCTTGCAAAGAGCTCTGAATGCGACTTCGGAGTACTTGGGTGAAGTTGGCCTGCAGATATCACCTGCTAAGTCGGCTGCAATAGCATACCACCCTAAACAGCGCGCTCGTCGAACAATGAGCCGACTGTACCTTGACGAAACGCCGATAAGCTGGGTGCGACAACACCGTTATTTGGGCTTAATTGTGGATGATCGCATCTCTTGGCGTCCTGCCATTAAATTCGTACGACACAAATCGCAGTCCATCCTTAAGTATGTGGCCGCCTTGACTGCTAGAGGTGCTGGCTGTGACCAAACAACGGCTCTGCAGGTGTACCAATCATCTGTACTCTCAGGCATGATGTATGCGTTGCCATTCCTGAACGTCCCACCTAGTTTGATGGCCCAACTGGAACGTGATCATCGCGTTGCCCTTCGAATAATGCTGGGATTACCTCGTGAGGCGCAATCAGTTCCATTACTTACTGAAGCTCACCATTTACCTCTAAGGCTACAAGCAGACCAGAGAGCTCTATTTCATATAGAGCGTCTGCACCGCGCATTGAATGGTCAAATGCTCCTTGATCGTCTGATTCACCGCCCGTTTTCTCGCATTGGAAAAATGGCAGCATTATTTATGAACATTACTGACATTTCTGAACATGATGCTTCAGTTACGCCTTCGCCGCCGCAAGACATCACCAAACACGTGCTGCCCATTTACCTTACAATCCCTGACATACACAAAAAGTCTGATATGCCTGTTTCGGCCATATTCCAATTGGCTCAGTCGCACATGTTCGAGAAATTTCCAGATTACCTTCAAGTATTTACAGATGCATCTGTGCACAGTGACGGTCAAGGCGCCTCTGCAGCTTTTTTCTGCCCTTCAACTCAAGTACGACGTATATTTCATATACCCCACCCAGCCTCGTCAACAACTGCGGAGCTAGCAGCGATTAATGTTGCACTGAAATACGTGCAAGAGGAGTTAACCACACCGCCGAAGATTGTCATATTTACGGACTCCCGCACTGCGCTTAGCAGATTACAACGCAGTCAGGTTGATTGCCCAATTGTGCGCAGCATTACTGACTCTGCCAACAAAATTTTATCACGTGGGGTATCTCTCGTTGCTCAATGGATACCTTCGCATGTAGGGATCGCCGGAAATGAAGAGGCTGATCGACTGGCTTCAACTTGCACTCGTAACGACTGTGCTTGCCCTGAAATTTTGTGCAAGCTTGATGACGCTCGCCTGCTGATTCGTCGCCACCTACTCAAGCAGCATCCAGACCAGCGCGTCGCAAATGGAACGTTCCCGCCGCGTGTTCGCGGTCGAGGCTTGCCTCGTCGCGCTAGAGCACAACTACTGAAGCTAAGGGTTGGCTGTGTTAATGTGCACGAACGTTTATACAGACAAGGACGTGTGACTAGTCCATCGTGTACGTCTTGCGGTGGCTGCGAGACACTTCAGCACCTGATATTGGAATGTCCCGCTTTCAGTGCGCAACGCAAATCACTAGTGAGGGACTACCATCTCCTTGGCCTGCGGTGCACGACTCTAGACGAATGTTTATACCCCAGTGGTTGTGCGTCTCGACGTGATCAAGCTCATCGTGCTCTCCTTACTTTTCTAGAAACAACGAACTTAGGGGCACGTTTGTAACCCCGCAAATATTTCTTTTATTTTACATTCTTTAGTAGCTTGACCTGCAGGGACGGGCCCTACTGTATGTTTTACTTTATTCGTTGAGATTTGTCATCTTGCTCTTCCTTTCCTCCTTCCTCCCCTCCTTCCTATCTTTCCTTCTATGTTTCTCTCGTCCTTTCCGAAGAGTAGGCAGGCGTTGTGCCCCTTCTGGTGGCAGTTGCCAGCCTTTGCTTCTCGCTTTCTCTTTCCTGTGTATATGTTTTCAAATCAAATAATAAATAATAATAATAAATGTACGTATGTTTGTAGTCATAGGCTACGTTCGCTATCTTTTTTTTTTCTTTTTTTCCTTTCCTCTTACAGAGAAAATGTATAAATTGAGTTTTGGGGGTCCGCAATCGCACTTTCAATGAAGGCCTGACCCCCGCCGAAATGTCGGAAATACATGTTAGCTTTTGGTGTTTTGTTTTTTACAGGCGCCCGCACTTTTTTCAATATATTTATATATATATATATATATATATATATATATATATATATATATATATATATATATATAATCCTTGAAGCACTTAAGTCTGCTTCACTTTTCCTTACGTGCATTCAGTGTAGCTTGACGTGCATCATTACATCATAATTATGAGCACGTGGTTCAGTTCGCCTAGACGCAAAGGCCGTTAACTTTTCATCCAACCTGTTTGATATTGCACAATTCAATTTTCTCGACTGAATTATTGCAAACCAATGAGTGCGGATGCCGGAATTTCATGAAAAAAAATCTATTTGCAACAGGCCAATGCTTTCTGTCTTTCTCGCCATGTATTCGACCAGGTTTCCGTGATTTAAACTATAACGCACTGAATAATAGATGTATGAGTGTTGGTTGTTGCAGGCGGCGGTGAGAGCCCTGCAAAAGTTGCCAACAATTGCTCCGTCTGAGCACCTGCTATCAAACGCGGTTGCGTCTGCATCCTGTCATATTCTGTATGGTGTCATAATAGGATCCGGTAACGCAAGGGACTTGACAGCAAGCGCCACTGGCTGCGCATGATTAATTCCATGTCGGCCCAGACGGTTCGCCATACACACTCCAAACCGTATCCCGAAAGAATTTTCGAAGGAGCGGAAACACCTCTCCCCTAAATACATTGTGTCTACGTCATCGTCGTTTGTGCACAGTATAGCTTTTGATGACACCGACCTTTATATGTTAGAGTGTCCTGATTTTGACACAGAACGTAAAGTAATAACATATGGACTAAAGCACAAGATGGACCCATACTCAAGAGCATGTGACACCGAAATAATAACTCTCCATCATTGACAACTTCGATACATATCATCCTTGCGCAACATTCGCCGTGTATGAATATGTTAAAGCCAAAAATGCAGATGTTTTCAGCCGGCAACATTCGATGCAGAAGCAGTGCATGTTAGCACTCTAACATTTCAGTTTTCAGCCCCCGTACGATGTAGCATGTAGCGCATGTTTTGTTTCCATAGCTGGACTAATGCAAGCGTTCGAATCTCTATCTCAAGGGCAGCAGATAAAGCACTTTTGAATGGTTCTTATTCAAGGTACGTGCGTGATTTTTTTTCCTTTTCTTAGGATTTTCGCGGTAAACGACGCAAAAGTGCGTCGTCTGTATTTTTAGCCGGCATCTGCAACGTCTATAAAATGATAACGTCATTACCATTCTTATAGTTTGTTCCTAAGCATCGTTAGTAGCCTGTATTTCGAGCACCCTGAACAATTGTATAGTGCACTAATGACCTTAATTGCCAGATTGCTGTAACAACTTCAATTAAGTACGCAAAAGATTGGTCTGGTGTGCCTGGTGAAGAGTATCTAGAGCTTTGTTAAGCTCCAAGAGCGTAGGACACAATCTCGGTGGTAGGACCGCTGGAAACGAGTTCATTCAAGAATACTTTATAGGCGCCATTGCTCAAAACTGTCTGGCTTGTCTAGGCACAAGAAATATAACCGCTAGTCTTTAGTCAGAGTGTCTCGGTTTCTTAACTGCCGCTATGCTGACGTCATGTGTATGTAAAGTGTCGGTAGAGTTCCTGTGCGACGTAGGCTCGAATCCATTTATATGGTGTTTCTTTTTTTTTTAAATAAGCCTTAGTGCAGCCCTGTTTAAATTAAGAACTATGCACATGTACTGAAATTTCGGATATGCGAATGACTACCCGCGTTTCCCATTGCGCAACACGTGCTTAAAAATGAAACATTCCAGATATGGTTATGATTGCGCCTGCAATTCATTGCAGTATTTCTTGGCCCAGCCACTGCAACGGAATAAATATTGAAATCACTTTATCAGCCGTACTGCAGCAAACGATGAACAGGGACATATTCTGGTCGAACAACTGTGTTTACAAATGCCTACTTGCTATGTGTATCAACCAGCTTACTCGTCTGTTTCCTACGAAATACACGGTTTTCGCGGTGTTGCATGCAATCATACCGGACATATCTTCTAACCTAGGTTCTTGTATAATACAACACATATGAAACATTAGTCAAATGCGTTTTCTGGAAAACTGCAAGGCGCGGTTATTATTACGTAAATAAATATGGCCCTTCAGCTACCTAGCAGATTTGGCCACCATAGAAAGGAGATGGTCTCATATCCGATACCCCGGCGACGGCTCGGATTGTCTATTGGAGATCCCAACATGGGACTCAATGTAGCAATGTGCTACGCTCAGGGCGATGCATGTTTCTGTTAAGTGGCAACAAATCGAAGCTATTTGCGTTCTCAGCGAACAGGACACCATTAGTCCTTTCTTTTAAACGGTAGTCCTACTCAACATCAGTGTGTTTGGCCTTTACCCAGTCAAACCATTCAGTTGACGTATTTCTTTAGATACTGAGCTATGTCAGTAACAAAATTTCGCTTGATATGTTCATGCAAATTAAAGAAACAGTGTTATAAAGCATGCACGTTTTCTTTACAGATGTCTGTTGTACAGAACACACGCCATAAACAATGCTATATTGCATGTAGAGATGATAACATTCGCCCGCAACAAGTTTCTCTCAGTCAGCCGTACGCGCTGTTATCACCCTGTGTTCTTAGGAAGGGGCTTTGGTCCAATGATCATGGTGTGATTCTTTTATGTATATACAAGTTTCAGGAAAGTATATATATATATATATATATATATATATAGACATACCTTTAATATATATTTATCCACGTAGTATACATATAGAGGTCCTTGTTACAAGCCTATTCTGTCTCTCTATTGTCTCTCTCTCTCTACTGAAGCACTTTGCCAAGGTTGTCTGAAGTAGACCTGCGGTGCGCAATTACAACTACACTGCTTGTTTGTAATGCACACCGCATTACAAGCACATCACTTGTAATGTTTCTTTTAACGCGTCTACTCAACGAATTCACAATGTTCGATTCAGGACTGCTAAGGGCGTCCTGGAGAACTTTACGACGATTACATTGACCTTACTTGCCGAAACACGTAAGAAGGTTTCATTTGCACCTATAACATCCTTACTGCACGGTCTGTAATTACGATACCGATACTCATTGAACATTCCGAATCTAATAGAACCAGAAGAGAGAAAAGCTTGCATGTGTACCAGGAATCTCTGTCATGACTAGCAATGAAATACGTAGTGACCGTAGCTCTGTCAGTCATTTCGTGGTTTTTTTTTTCTCGAAGAATGCACGGTGGAAGCTTGTCACACAACAAGGTATTTCGACAATATTTACACATAAAATCTGTGCACAAAAATAGCACGAGGTTTCTTGTTTTTCAGCCTCCAGTAATCTGATGAACTAGAAAGGCATTCAAGTGGTTCCATTAGGCAAGCATCAATTGATGCATGATATATGTACAGCAAGCAGTAATGGGTTGTTTTGTGGAGGAGAGCTGAGATTTGTCCCCCACATGAGTACATACTTAGAAGCAAAATGTGTTTTTACAGGCTATATTGCTGCTTTGCCCCATATTGTCACGAAGACTTCAGAAAACCAAAATGCTAGCAGTGTTACTAAAAACATAGCATGCAGCCTGCCATATTCCAAGCGCTATTGACTACAGCAGCCAAAACTTATTTAGTAAACGAAAAAGAGCTGCAGCTGTGCGACAATCTCCCAAACAGTACGCGCAGCAAAAGTTCCCACAAGAAGAAGCGCTCTAATATGATTCGTGTAACGTGTTGGGGTTACCAATTAGTCAGTCGAAAGCGAAATGATCAAAATGCTAACGAAACCTGTGGTATATTGAACTTCGAAAAAATGTGCTCCATTTTTCCATTAAAATTCCAGTGGCTTTCAATGGTCCGGGCATTTTGGCAAGTGTTCTGCTATTCGAATGCATTTCTGTGTGGCCACAAAATATAGCCATAGTTGCATGGTGTATCACGTGTGACACGCGCCAGCGCTTGCTCATAAAAATTGCAACTATGCGTCTTTTTTAGACAATTGGGCATTTCTGACCGAAACAAGTGCTTGTTACATGTTTTCATCAGGAAATGCAAACTCATTATCCAAGGGGTAAAAGGAAAACTGGCTGTAAATGGGGCAAACAACTCGGCCAAATACGGCAGTGGGTTTAAGTACAACCCACATGTCGCATTATTCGGAAGAAACAATATGGCCCAAAAAGCAATCCCTGCTCGAAAAGCTATCCGGCCGTTTCAAAAGGACAACGACAAGGCAGCCCTCTTTAGAAAGGTGCTGTATTATCATGTATTGTCGCCTAATCTTGCCGTGTCACGTACAGAAAAAAAAGGTTACGCAGCTTTCGCAATTAAGTGCAGCGTTATGGAAGTAGCGTTATAGATTCCTTATCAACAACACCACATGAAATCACTATAAAAACAATAAATATTCAATTAAATATGCTTGGCAGCCTACACGCATCTACGACAACGCCAGGTAAACGAATAATTCATTTGACATGTGACATGCGCTGCCTGACTTGCACAGCGTAAATTTTCCACTTCCGAGTTTCGACTGTGCTCAACCGGCTCGCAATTCCCACAGTAAGCAAATAGTCCACGCTGAGCTAGGTCATCGTTTCTCTTGGATAAAATTGTGCGTAATCAGGTGTACTCTTCGAAGAGTATCAAGTACAACACACGAGCACGTGAAAGACATCACTTTCAGCTTGAATGACTGCACAACGCACCGTGATTACAAAGTAATGAACTATAAAATAAAAATAAAAACAGTATCGTTTCTACCGTCGCCTACGCCTTCCCGAGCATTCATCGAGTTTAGTGCTCATAACGTTTCTGCCAAGTGGCCGCCCCGCTCTCCTTCAGTAACAGCAATCGTCTACGCCACAAACAGGGCAAGCGTGTATTGAATGCATGTCGTAGGCAGGTGATAGCGCCGGTGTTGCCGAGAACACCACGTACAGGTACAAAGATAACGCCGAAGTCTATCCGTAAGCAAACTGAGACGTGAAGTCTTTGTCTGAGCCGGTGAGAAAGTTCTTTCGTTTTCTCTCTCTCTCTCTCTCTCTCTCATCTCTCTCTCTCTATATATATATATATATATATATATAAGCCAGCACGAAGACGTGTACCTGCATGCGGAACATACGCAGGAACAATAGCACGATATGACTGCCAACGCTATCAAAACCGACCGCGTCATTTCCTTCTCACGCTAATAAAGCATAATAGAAACTGTGCGAGATGGTGTTATTTATCACAAGTCAGTTCGCCGCCTCTCGCACGCGGCACCTCTCGTGACACCACGTGCAGACGAAACGAAATGAACTCCGCAAGGTTCGCGGCGCATCTCGCCGTGTGCGAAAACACGGAGATCTCAAAGACGGCTGAAGAGTGATTTCGGAATACATAAAACGACGCCGCCTAGGATTCGTAATTCTGATCGCGGTCTACACGCGATCGGACATTATCTCTGAAGCTAATTACTCAAGCCCTCACATTAATGACCATTAATAGCGTTCGGCTATTTCGGTTTCAAGTTTGACACAATGCTAAGTGCAATTATTTCTGATGAGCCGTAAAGGTTCTTACTGGGGGCGACGCAGCACTCATCAAATTGTTCTTATATGCTATTTGGAGAAGACATTGTTTTTCGTGCTTTCGGTAGCATAGCCGACGAATGCACCAGGGGCAAGGGACACCTTGTAGAAAGGATAAATGCAGTAAGCAACGCGATCCTAACCATAGCACTAGTGCTGTGAAATTACCGTAAAAACTTCAAACATACTTTGAAGCATTCATTTAGCCTGAACACGCTTAATTGTGCCTAATTATACTTCGCGTAGTAGTGAGCCAGTCACTGTGATGACCACGGTTCCTTGAATGTGACTACGCATATATTATTCAAAAATGAGAGCTCACCTTTGCTTAGTACGCACACCTCTCTTTGGCAAAAAGTTCAAATATTTGAAAGTTGGACTGCCTGTGAAACATTTTTATACCAAATACTGGCATCCATCTGATACCAGTTTCATTTTTCAGTTGAAGCGTTATTTTTCGAAAGCAATAATGTTTGCCTATTTCCCCTGTATTTTTTTTGCTACAAATTAGGCATGGTGGCTGCATCGTATCTTTTTTTCAACATTAAGCAAGACGCTGAATGCTAACCATTGCTGAACCAGGAAATAACCAGAAGCGGCAACTACTACCGAGACGCATGTCGGCATATCAGATCTTCAACGTGCCTTGTTTGTGAGATTAAGCTCAAAGGACACGTTTAGCGATTTGTTCGACGGGCGGAGCATGGAGCCGGGTTTGTCGGCTCTGATAATGATTTTAACAGGAGTTGTAAGTTAGGGACTTCTTTTGGATTTCTGAGCATTCTCTATCGTCAAGAGGCCATATTAGGTACAAAATAAATTTCTTACACAGTGCCACACAACATGATGGAGCCTAAACATCAGCTCAGCTGTCTATTTCTGGTGCGCTGAACTTACGACGAAAGTGGAAGAATATCCAGTGGGGTGAACGACCCATCAGGTGGCGTTTCGTTAAAGTTGATGGTTATGCTAACAGAGACTGATAACCGGTGCGTGAAACGCGCTTTCTGGGGTGCCTACAGAACACCATAAGCGCTGAGCTGTAACCTTGGCTGCATTATGAGTTATTAGGAGGAGACGATTAAGGCCATGGACGTAAACAAAAACTAAAGTAAAAGCAAGTAGTGACGATGATTCACACCGCTAATCAATATGGACGATATTGCAGGAAGCAAGCATGATTAAACTGAAGCACGCTTTAGCAAAAGTGGCAGCTTAGGGATCATGCCGTGGTTAACATAAATATACAAAAAAGCGTGACGCGAGCATCAGTGCCTCTAAATGCGTAGAGAACGTAACCGCAACACATTTGGCAAAATAGTTTTGCGGATTCCCGCAAGGTGGAGTACGGTTCATGAAAGGGAAGAATTGTGACCACCGACTGTCGCACGAGGCTACATAGACAACCCATAGCAGTTACTTTGAAAGAAAGCTTCCTAGTTGAGGAAAAATTCTCCAGGGCGCAGGTCTTGACCAGCAGACCAACGTCTCTACGGAGCGATTGCTCTACCCACTCAGCTAACCAGGAGGATAGGAGATCGCAGAGCGAGCCCGAATTAATCGACAATGCGACGCACTGCGACACTTAATACGGCAAACCAGTTCTGCGGAAATCTGAATTTTCTTCACCGGCGATGCTTTCGATCTGAGGCGTAAACGAATGCAATAGAATGAGTGTATATTTTATAAATAAGAAAGGGTGTACAGTGGTAGGTCACAGTTGAGGCATGTTCCACATCAATAGCGCACTTTACGTAACGACGCGACTTGTGCCTCTTCGGATGCAAAAAAAAAAAGAGCCTGGAAACCCGAACGCTTCCAGTACAGAGAATAGCCAATATGCGGATCAGGTTAATGGGATCGCGAGTGCAGATGGGTTACATGCAGAAGTCTTCCCTGCGAAGTCAAAATGTTTGTTTTTATCCCTTATGAAATTGAACCTTTCACGAACAAAAATCTTTGCGAACAGCCGTAAGGGGACATATAATAGTTCACTCGTTACACCATGTAAAGACAGCATACCCATAACAAGAACATGCGATGCTGACGACATAAACGACAACAGCAACAACAACAACATCAACAAGGAACACTCTAATAGGAGGCTCTTTGGCACGATATCAGTATCGTGCGACGGTTCGTAACTTGCCACAAAATATGTATTTCCAAGAGCAATAGCATGTACGCCTGCACGGTCGACAATTCTGGCTGGAAACCTCGATAAAGAATAATGTACTTGTTCGGGCCGCTGTTTGATATAGCGGAATTAGAAGAGTGACAGAGATTCCTCTATCACAGACGCTGAGCCCCGTATTTGATCCCTTAAGCCATGGAAGGTGCCGTGGGGTTTACTAACGCAAACATATGCAAGAACTGCTGCTGCCCAATACTTCCACAACGTATTCTCCCAGCTTTTATATAACTCCTTGTGGCACCGACAGCCCTGCCTGACTTACCGTGTGACGGTAACATGACGGGGCTAAAACCTCTGCGCATGCTACTCGCAAATAGTTACACCACCCACTCAAAGAAGGTCCAAGAAGCCCGGCGATATGTTCGCCTCCTGAACGACTGCTAATACAGTGTCAGTGTGTATGTATCCATAACTTATCTAACTCAAGCAACGACATTTACTTCTTTCCACTGCCAAACCCCAGCTGGTTGAAGACACGGAACACTTTAGTATATGTGGCTACCGCATATTCTGTCCTATTGAGGTGTTGATCTGATATCACAGACCGATCGCGGACCACCTATACACTCGATGCTGCCTCGCAGCTTCAGTGCATGACCCACAAAAGATGATTTGGCAACAGCGGCTCATTTGCACCTCCCACTCACAAAAATATACTGCTTCTTTTCTTGCACTTCGCAGCTGCCCTTCCGTGTCCTGCGTCAGCAGAGTTCTAATAGAAAGAGCACAAGCAACAATACGTTGCTTGGCATTCGTTTCTATGCTACTACTTCCATAAGCCATCTCCCGAGGATTGCTGAATCACTTATTATAGGGGTGCTTCTGGTGCAACACCGCTATTCCTCATTAAATAAGTTTCGGTTTTTGAATAGTACATTCAGTTGGAGCACAAAATCAGTTACTTAAACGTGAAGAACTTCTACACCGTAACACGTATTACAATAAGGATCGCCACATGCATCGTGCAAACTAGTTCCAGTTGTCGAGGAAAAATACCGCAAATTTTTGTAATCATCAGTGTTCTGGGATTGCTTTTATCACGTTGATAACGCAAGTTCAGCGCCCTTCTCATCGCTTTTTGTTTTGTTTCGAATAAAAATTACACAAGCGAACTTTCGTGTAGCTTACCGAGAGCAGCGTTTTCACAGCTACTACCATGTTTGCAACTGCCTCGAACAACGCTCAGATCTAGTGCTAAGAATAAATTAAACAATAATGTGATTTCACACACAGCGATTCCAAAAATGCAGACGATGCGAAGAGCTAGTGATCGTACAGGAAATACTTTTTCCTTAATCACACTGCAAACAGCAATGGTAATAGGTCAACCTCAACGTATAGCTTTCTGATGCAAAACTGCAAAGGCAATGTTCTTCGTAAGAACGGTACTAACGCTGTCTGGAACGGCACGCCGCCTCATATTATTAAGGAACGTTGGTCCGACTTCACGTCATCCCCATCACGCACACATGCGAATTGCTAAAATTGTGACCTGCAATTCAGGCAATTTAGTGCTGCCTTTAGTATGATCATAAAGGCATGCAGTTTTCAGTCTCAGCGACACCGCTTTGAAGCATGCCGGAGAAAGAGAACGGTATCCTGAGTATGCACCGTAAGCTACTAGGAGTGCTTATGAGTCGAGTGGCTTCAGAGAAAACACACAACCTTGTTCCCAGCAAGCCGTCAAGCTTCTTTCTTTTCCCTCATGCCCACTCCGCTGTCTCCATGCGCAGGAGTGGGTACCAGGGCTCCAGAATCACCAAAACTCCCTAACGCCGCTATCGAACGACCCAATACTCCCCAGAATTGTGATATCCAATTACCCCGCATGACATATGGGAAGATACGAGCGGTTAAATAGGATTCTATATATTTCATATGACATCATTTAACATGGCAGTTATGGAGGCATATGAATTTTTTTTTTGTGGAAGCGTGCGTAGGGTGCGATTTCTATGTCATTAACGCCTTCTCTGCAATCTTTTCAGAAGGGTTTCGTGAGCGCGCGGGTAACAGATCCCTCTTACGTAGGAGGAAGATTGGTGTATTCGGGCCCTGGTGGTTGAGTGCTAGAATGTAGGAATGAACAAGGCTATGTCGCTATAGTGGCCGAAACTGAGTCTTTCACAACTTCTACACTTGCCATCGACAAACGAAACTTTCATCTATCGGTCTACTCACTGCCGCATCTTTCACATTGCAGTATTTCAGAACAAAAACGACCCTCATTCGCGGCACTACACCACCAGTCTCCACTCGCACTTATCCAGGCTGACACGAAAGGTGATGTTCATCTACAACTATGGATGGGCATTTGTTAGCCATGCTCCGTAAATGCGATGGTCCTGCCCAGTTTTGTCCACACACAAGCAGGCATTAATAGGCCTGCTACACTTGGACAATTCTTTTTAAAACACTGCGACGTCGCAGCATAGATGTCCTTGGTTGCACGTCGGTGAGAAGTTGCCATGAGCACTCTCTGCCCCGGTATTTTGATGCAAGCGCGAGTCCCATGGCTTTCCTATGGCGCCTTCGCTTTCCCGGTCACCTTGTAGCTGCTAGTTCCTCGGGAGAGCCACGAGACCTGCAACGGCTCTCCGGCAGCTGCGGGGCGACGTAGAAGGTGCGCAACAGCTTCCACTGTGCTCGGCTCTGGACATTAACGCCTCTCCTCTTTGCTCACACAGTGAATGCCCTGCGAAGAGAAGAAAAATAATAGAAGCCTTTGAGCAAAGATACAGAATCGCCAGCAACAACACACGTGAGAAAGCGTATAGTAAGCAAATAACAGAAAAAAGAACACAGATTGACGTAGCCGTTTCGCACCTGTACATTGAAGAAAGCGGGAGTTGCACAGCAGCCGTAATGCATTAAAAGCTTGTCGCAATGAACCTAGCTCATCCACGTAATGCACCGACATAAACTGCACACGTTTAGCTAAGCAGCATTCTTACAGTGACGTTTAATGGAAACTACACGACGCTGTGAGGCATAAAGCGTAAAATACGCGATAATTTCTCTAAAGGAGTGTGTTCGCCACTGTCTCCGTTATGCGGAATGACCATTCGCACAAAGGTCTCGCTTTACCTAAATTTCCTCTAACCATTGCGCAATACACTGTTCCAATCAATCGCTAAGCATCTGTGTTATATTAAAGAAACGCTTTTCAGCGAAGTTTGAGGCATTCGACAATACCGGCAATTAAGCAGCACCGCATCAGTGGACACCATCACCCGAGAAAAAAATTGGCATCTTTTGGGACCTCTCTTGTCTCCCCCCCCCCCCCCCCCAATAATTATTGTACATCTCGAATGGAATTCCGTTGCTTAATGCAGCGTTTTCGGTACATTCAGGTTACGAACGGCATCCGCGTATCAACGTGGCATGGCGTTCCTGACAGGAAAGTATCAGGCACGCAGCGTTGAAGCAAGAAGATTCTCGCAAGATAGATGATGATAATTATTGCGTGACATGACAAGCACGAAAGCTTGCAAACTGTTTTCTAGAGTTCAGCTGCTATTTGACAATACGGCACAAGGAGTCAGGCCTCCTTGCAGAAGAGAACTGCCGCTCTATGGCTACAGGTACTCACTGCTCGCTCAATCCATGCATAAAATGTGGGACATGCAGTCACAAAGAAATTTCTCACATCGCAGTTGATGCTTTGTTTAAGAGGCCACTCTCAATGAAGCGTTTGCGATTTATATACAAGTGGGCAGGATAAACTATTTAGCCCCTTGAAGCTTTCTAAAGAACACCTGATTACCTTGACAAAAAATACTTAATTCTGGAAGATGTCGAGTGCAAATTTTTTACATTACTTTGGCAACGAAGCTCTGCACAAAATTTACCAAAATTGATAAAGGTAGAAGAAAACACAACACTAATATCGGCCGACATGTGCGTTTGCGAGAACAACACCACCGCATCTTTTCCGAGTGTTCCTAACGGCTAGGATAATGCGTTATTGTTTATTTTATGTCATGCGTTGCCGATCATTACTACAAGTTGTAATCTTGGTTGTTGATTTGTAGACACTATCCGGCCTTACAACTCGAAAAATATTTCACGACTTCCATCTTAGATCTCCCCTCAGCTATATCTAAATTTACCTTCTATTTTGAGTATAATTTAATTCAACTTGGCTAACAAGGAAATATGTGCTGTTGCTGATGCTTCCTAATAATGGAACTCATTCTATTGGTGCCGGAAGGGCCGGCGATTAACTTACCACTTTCGACAAAAAGAAAAGAAATAACTCATGTAATGACTTTACCACAGCTGCACGTGTCAAACGACAGACGCTAAGCAAATACAGAACTGTTCACTTCGACAAATTTCATACCTGTCGCATGTTGAAGAAACAACATGCCGCTATTATTGACATATTATCATGATCTAGAGAACAAACTATTCTGCGCTAAGCGGGTTAAGCATCTGATGCATGCAGATTCCATGTTTTGCATTCCACTCACAGGTGCCTTTCACCAAAAGTTGGGTGAATCGGCGTCATCTACTGCACTAATTGAACAGGAGAAAAAGAGAAAGACAGGAAGGTTAGCCATGGTAAGTACTGGCTGGCTACCCTGTGCTACGGAAAGGGGTAAAGGACATTAAAGGTAATAGAACGGATAACAAATAAAGAGCGGCTGCTATAGGCTGTCGTTATATACGAAAAACTCTTCGAAGGCAGTTCGTTGAGTGAAAGACACGGTTTCAATTTTCTTCAGCAGTTACGGTGCAGGGCCCGAGCTCAGAAAATGTTCTTAAGCTAACATTCTTCTTAAGAGCTAATTACAGCCAATCCTGACGTCGGTCGCATTATTAGCGAAGGCCGCCAGGCAATGGCGAACCGCTCTTACGAAGAGCTTTGTGAATTCGGCCGCAGTTTCACAGTGTAAAATAAACGAAAAGCAGCCATACGTAGGCACCAACTGCCACGTGGTCATCAAATTGAAGTCATCTTTGCAGCGTGTTCTTCTACATACGGTAGGTGGCAACGTATACTTCGCTTTGATGCAATCATTATTACTCTTAACAGCAACGGTAGTAGTGAATGCCCAGATATAGAACGCTAAAGTAGTGTAGTCAGTAGATGGCCAGCGGAGTGGACCTCCTTTCTCCGAATGCCTCTATTCCCCCGCCCCCGTCCCCATCGCGTGGAAACGTTATAAACCAATTCGAGAACACCGTGATACATGTAGCAGCATTGAAAACTGACGTGAACGTAAGAACGAGCGAACGACTAAGAGAATTGAGAGCACGCTGTCACGTATATCATAGGTGCGGAATATCGCCAAGAGAAGTAAAGGTCGAGTGGTTATTGCCGGAAATATCCAACTGGCCTTTACCTTTTCTATGTGGTGCTGCACGGGCCCTTCCCTTCAATTTAAGTGTATGGTGCGCGCAGCAGCGTTGTCTTCCGCGTACTGGTTTTGATATTTTGTTAGTCGGCGCAAGGCATGGAAAAGATAAAATTTTGGGAAGCTGCCACGGAGTGGCTATGGCGCCAGAATGACGGAGCAGGAAGGAAACGCACCGACTGCAGCGCAGCGGGCGATGAATCGCACACCTGCTCTGCTTCCGCTGAAAGACACGGTGGTGGCAGGAAGAAGACGCCGTAACGAGCGGGGTGTTCCTTCGGGGGCGGGGTTTGTCGCTCGCATGAAGGTGCTTTTGCTCGAAAGAAGATGGCCTCAGTGGGCCGAACAAAGCTTGGTTGCGGTGCGAATGGCGGGCGTGCGTGGACCACGTGGCGGTTCGCTTTCCGAATCGTCTAACCTTGAATAAAATGTGCGAACGGGGCGAAAAATACAACTGGCGGAAATGAAGTCAAGGAAGCGTGTTTGTCAGAGGCAGCTTGCGAGAGTGACGCCAGCGAGCGAAATGAAAGCTCTTCACGAAATGTGGCGTCCTTGCGCGGCTTCATTCTAAAGGATCGACAATGCACAGTTGCGCCACGTGGATCGCCGTGTCGCGAAAAACAACAACAACGAAGTGCGTTTGTATTCATACCGCATAGAAACATCTCGAAAGGATAAACCATGGACACATACGTGGCGTGTGCGTGCTCTGGAAAAAAGCACAACGGCCAAAGGCGTGCGGAAAGCTAAGTGGGCCCGGGCCTGCTGCACCATCGCGTCTTGTGCAGTGAACGACGGCGTACCAGCTCAACGGGCGGGCGCCGAGGGCGGCGAGTTCTAGCGCGGCCGTAGTAGTACTCATGTTGTCCCATACTGAGCTGAGCTCCCGTACCTTAAGATGACAAGACCCGTACGCAAAACCCTGTATTCTGTGCACGTCGCTGCCCAAAATCAGAACAGTGTGGCCATGCATATTATAAGGAACCGCTTTATTCCAGCCGAGCTCGTGCTGCCATGCGAAGATGAAGCTTGTAGCTCATGATGATATATACAGATGAGGGTTCAATGAATGATGACATGTAGAGATGATGAAGATGAAAGTCAGGGCATCTGTTGGGCTCACAATATAGATAGATGAAACCACATGTCCCAAGCCGACCTACTAGAAAACATCAAAAGACTTTTAAATCTAAATTCCAAATTCATACCCAAGGGCTCCTGCTCTGATTACAATATGGACACAATCGTTACAGCAACCCCAAATAACCGTCACGCGACTCTCACGATAAACACTTTACTGTTATAGAAATAAAACACGCAGCTTATCGCAGACTGCTCGTAAAATTGAAGTACACGAACGGACACGAGACCAATTTTTTACCTTCACCCCTCTCAAAAGACGTAAAGTTGGGTCCGTGCAGCGCCGAGCGAAACACATTACTTGCCTACGCAGCGTGCTCTATACTTATGACTCCCCTTAAAGGGGCAATAAAAAGGAAGGTGATTTGGCTGTACTACAAACTACCCTTCTACAATACAAAAATAGCCCCTCTTGCCGTAAGAATAGCTTTTGCGAGCCCGAAAAAATCGAAAAATGTAAAGGACAGCTGGCAGCACCGCCATGCAGTGGCGGCTGGCTATAGCTCGCCATGGCGTCACGAATTATAACGGCGGGCTCTGCTCAGGCCTGTTCACCTTTTTATCGGTACAAATCGATACCAATACACAATGTATGCTAAAAGAACTAAATGAAGAACTTGATATGTTTCGATGCCCATGACGGCCAAAATTGGAAAATCTAGATTGAAATCTATGGCGACACACTCACCAAGCTGCGCTGGGGTATCAGCGGGAAAGAAAAAAAAGTGACGCATTTACGTTATTATTTATTAATGTTTTGGAAGAATGGTTTATCAGTCTATACTGACGTAATGCTTCTCCTTCGATAACCTGCCTTACGCTGCACCCACTCAGATCCCCCGCAACAAGCAAACACGTCAGTGAAAGCAAGCATTACTCCACTACCTAAACGAGAAGTATTGGTTCGAGGAATGGACTCGCGATCATCCCCTAGATGACGAATTCGCGGCGCCCGCTACAAGCCCCCAAGGACACAGCAGACAGCACCAATAATTTAAACGAATGTCTCATATTTCTTTTTATTTTTTTGCCGCCAGAACTGCGATCTAATTATGATTCACGCTCTAGGGGTGGACTGCGGATGAAATTCGATCTTCCTGGGGATCTTTAACTTGCACCTTAGTCTTGGTACATGGGCGTTCCTGCATTTGACCACAACCGAAATGCAGCCGCTGCGACCGCGATCGAACCCATCCCTCGAGCACTGTGGCGCAAGGTCATATGCGAGTGGTCTACCGCGATGGCCCAATATCAGTGCGGTAACCGTACGTGAACAACGGTACACGATACTATCTGATCATAATACTACCTAACTATCAATCGCGGTGCCGGCAATCCTAACAGCAATAAACGTTTTCTATCACAACATCTCCACAGACATCAAGGCGTCTACGCTGTCAATCACTCCAGCAACTGGAAACCGAGCCCAACAACCGTGGTTTTGACTACATTAGCCTGACAACCTTAGCGTCAGAGAATACCTTGGAAGGAAACGTGTGCACTTACGTAGCGTCAAAACTAAACAATCTATCAGATATTTTACAGTCCCTACGCCTTAATGTTATCGTTCATTTGGCTATAAAAAAACATGGGACTGACAAGTCGCTGGCGTAATCCAGTGTGGGATAATCAACGCTGAACCGACACACGAAATAATTAACGAACACTAATTAGTGATATTGCTAGGTTTTCGATCACGGGACTGGGTCGGTTGGGTCGAGTTCACATCTGATTATTTGACACCATTTCTATACCTTTGGTATTTCTCAAGGCGGGAAACTAAAACTGCATAAATACCTGCTAGTTAAAAATGGCCGTCAGAAAAGATAAACGGACAGCTTCACCTCGCCATTTATATTCGCTTCTTTATCTCGCACAAGATTCTCATTAGCTCGCTTGTTTATCTCAAGCCTCAAATCATAATAATTTTGTTTTTTCCTGCGCGGCATCAAGAAAAGCTGCTACGCTTTTATTGCATAGAGAGTATGCAGATAAGCGTACACTATCATTTATTTTACTTTTTCTGCAAAGAGTGTGGCTCACCGTAGGCGCATACGAGTTACAAGCCTGGAAAGTTTGTCGGAAAAGTAGAATTATCGCTTGTTTGTAACGTAACAACTTGCGAGAACTGGTGTTTTAGGTGTTGCTTTTTCATTTGCTAGCACAAGTAAACTTTCAAGGGACCCTAACGAGAAACAATGATTCACTTTATAATGATAAACTAAACACGCAGAAATTTGTTTTCGTTAAGTTTTTGGTGAAACTTCGATTCAAAAGAGAAAAATACTAAACGCAGAACTAGACGTTTATTTATTGAATTTCATGCTGAAACCTCGGCGCCGCAATGTCACTGTGACGTCACAGACTTTAATTTATTTTCGCGTATGTGGCCCGTTTGGCATTGTCAAAGTTCTTCAAACTTACTAAATTTTCAGTGCTCGAGTGCTTTAGAATACACTGCAGTCCATCTTCGTCGAGAGGATAGCCATAGGCCCCAGTGAAGGCTATGCGAATCAATGAGGACACAGCACGCTGGTGCCGGATTTTTAAGGCGGCCGTCGCCAAACCTATTATTTTGCAGGGACGGCAATGACTTCCTTCTGAGCCATCGCTGTTCTTTACTACAGTTTCACCATATACGCCGAATTTGTCTTCGATAGATCTGCACGCTAAATGTTCGAATTGGACCTCTGTTCCTTAATACGTGTTGTCGGTGCCTCATTTCAGATGAAATGGTCCAACGTTCCAGCTGTGTTCATAGCTTCGTCAGTCACAGCGGCTCTTCCGTGCGTGGTCGCTCCCGCTCACCACAGCTACGGCAACAGCCTGTAACCTTTTCGATCTGAACGTAGCGTGAGGCACCACGTCCCGACTCTGTGTTGTTCCATTTAAGCCTCCATGGAGCCCTGTTGCGCTTCCGTTTATTGTTACCCTGTCTGTATCTTAATTATATTCAAGTTACCGCTAGATGACATCAAGCCGCCGAGACATTACGACTGGAGACTAGACTAGAGTAGACACGTTGAGCTACTCAGTTTGCTTAGGCCTTGCATTCGTTTTCAGGTAACAGAGGCCGACTATAGATTCAGTTGCCTGGAAGTAAGCCGGTATAGGTTCACTAGCCTGTGAGGTTTAGAACATTTCGTCGTCAAAGCCTTCCACTACGCAGTTCCTCGTGGCAGAGATGTACTGTTTGCACGTACAGCGCCTCAATTTTTCACACTTAATCCAGTGCCCTTGCGGGAAGATTAAGTCCTTCACGGTTCAGTCCGTCAGGGAGTCTCGGGCTCGTCCACGAATTCTGGGCATTCTGGAAATAACGTTAAATAAGAGGTGTTTCGCCTCCTCCTGAAGTTTCCGAAAGATACTAATCTATGCAACTAGTCCTGGCCTTTAGCGAGTAACACTAAACGACGCGAATTGTTTCATGCAGTAGATGGTATCATTGGGTACGGGTTCAATAGGTTTGAGTGAGAGATAAAAGAGATGAAAAAGGTAGAGACATTAACCAT
The DNA here is from genome assembly GCF_013339745.2 of Dermacentor silvarum. Lineage (NCBI taxonomy): Eukaryota > Metazoa > Arthropoda > Arachnida > Ixodida > Ixodidae > Dermacentor > Dermacentor silvarum. The sequence continues at coordinate 69,228,042 of NC_051156.1, forward strand.
GGTTGAGTGATAGCGTTCTACACCTCTGAGTTGCTTTAACGTAAACCTATTCCTAACTGTGCCCATCCCATTTTTGCCGCTATCCCCCCGGGATTGGTCCAACATTTTTGGGGCCACCGTGATTTCACCTGTCTGCCACGGGACGTTACGAAATCACGAGAACTCCCCATTTGATATGGCGTGTGCACGCTGACTATGCATAATTAGACCAAAGAAAAAAAAATATTTTCCAATCCTCTCCCTTTTTCGCTATTAGCCCTCCGCTATTGGTCAATATTTTTTTCTGGCTGCGCCCACTGCGCCTGTTACGAGACGTCAGAAGACTGCGAAAACTCACCACATTAAAGTCACGTGTATGCACTAAAGCTGCATTATTAACCGAACAACACTGGTTTTTTTTGTTTTTTGTCGGAATAGCCGGAGAGCACCGCGTTCCGAAAGGATAAAATATGGCTGACGACCGATAGCTCTGGTGCTCGCTACTCGGAGCTGCCTGGGGAGAATGAATTTTTCTGAGCATAGTAATAATTTTTTGCATGAAAGTATAACGTTGTCCAGCCTTTACGACACGTGCACGACAAAGCTCTGCCAACTCTCCTTCACTGGGTATCCGTTTTATTGGCATTTTTAAACTTCCGTTTCACGATGCCACACTTTTCGTCCAGCCACCACAAACTAAGCAAGGGAAGCTGGCCAATCGCCGAGGCTGGCACTGCCCTCCTCAACCGGCTACCTACTTTCACTGCCCAAGCTCAAACCCACTGAACCCATGCACCCTTCTACACGCTTCTTCCTTTCTATCAGCCAATCAGAAGTGAAACCAAAAAAAAATTGGCTGAGGTTCAAGTCTTCAAAACCTAGTTATCACAAACGAAAGGTCTGTTTGGCTTGGTTTTGCTAAGACTATGCACACAGTGTTTAATTAATGCACGCTTCCACGCTTGGTAAGCTTCTCTATAACGTGCTAATGTGGCCTCCCTTTGCTCCCGTGTTTCAGCAGCCAACTTTGCCTGTGCTTGAAATTTCGCAGGCTGCTGTCTAGCTATATCTACTGGATCATTGGATTCAGTTGCCGCTTGCGCTTAAGCGCACGCACAGACGGCCCAGCCGCCGCGCCATCCATGGCGAGACTGAGCGACCGAGCGCCGGCGAAGCCGCCGTTAAAACCTCGCCTAGTCACGCGGTATCGCAGCGGCGAGGCTCCGAGTGAGCGCAACTGCGACGCCTCTCCGCAGCGGATCACGTAGCGTGACGTCACACCTGCCAAAGTTGCGATCCGTGGGTTCGGTCTCCGTGGGCTCGCTCTCCGTCGGCTCAAGTCATTGCGACGAGATGAATGACCTTGCGAGACATGGCCTAGTAGAGCTTTCGCTCTAAAACCTGTGAACCAGGAAACGCTATTTGTTTTTCAAAGCAAACAGAAATCAACTCCCTTAAATGAGAAGAGCGTTCGATTTGGCTGTTCAAACAGCGGCTGCGGATCACTGCGCGATGATTGTGTCGGCGGTTGTTTAAGCTTGACGTCAGGAGGTTAAAATAATATTATAATAGGATGATTTTACGTTATACGGCCCATGCGTGTTGCGATGAGCTGTTTATCCCCATGCATGTCTATCCTCAAACTTTCAAAGAAGTGGGTAGGGCGGAGCGTTTGCTGGCGTGCCTGTGCGAGGCTACATCAGCCCGTAGCTAGCACCATCCTCCTCCTGCCAGACATGAGTGTCTGCTCTGTGATGCTATATTTTCCCCACCATGATAACTGTTCTTCTCTCAATGCCTGCTTTACGAGAGCCAAGAGCTTCATAGAGACAGTTCTATACGTGCGTTCATATCACGCTGAAGGTTCTAACAGCCGATAACATGATGCGAGTAGTACCATTTATTGTTTCCATCCTGAAAAAAACCTGCTATCTTTCCTCTCACACGGCACTCTCTATCGTAAGACTCTATGTCGAAATAACGGCAAACTACCAAATGGGCAAGGATAAATAGCAGACCGGGGTTCCACGGCTGATCGAGATTGGACACTACCACCAGAAGCTATATTTTGTCTCGCAGATACTTCAGATTTGACACTTTCGTTAAATGTAATAAATGTCGTCAAATCAAAAGAAGGAGCTCTGAAGTCAGTGGTCACTGCGACTTGCTTTAAACCGAGCGATCTGCGTTCACACTACAACCGTGGAAGTGGTGCAATATGCTTGTAGTTTCGTCTTACTTTATGAACTGATGTGCGGTGGCAGGCCGTTCTGCGCGTGACACCGTTGAGTGCCGACAAAATGCGACAATGGGACGCCTGGGCGTCGATGATGTTTCGCCAACACTCCCTCATGCTGTTGTATGAAAAAACAGCCACATAAACACGAACACACGAACTGCTTATTGCACACTTTGAGCAGCCTGCATAACATTGCGATGCCATAACCGAACAGAGTCTCTCAGAAATCCATGGCGTCACGCGAGAGATATAGATGTGTTGTGCAACTGAATGCAGCTTTCATTCGCAAAAATGACTTATGCAAACGCTTCCTTGTTATATCGGAATATTTATTTGTGTATACCGCATTCATAGTGCTTAGGCTTTAGAAATTTAAGTGCCTACTCATGTGCCTGACACGCCTATATTAACGGAAATGCACCACACCGCAAAAAAAAAAATGTCAGCCCATCACTGTCGGGAACGACTCACTGTCGTCTTTTTTATTGTTTTTATTAGTATTATTATTGCTTAGGCGGTCTATACGGGTAATGCACATGCAATAAGAGCCCCCCCCCCCCTGAAAGCTTTGGGACCACCTTCCGTTACGCTATAATGAATTTGTCGTGCTTTGTCGAGACTTTCATCTAAAATTACGACGTTGAATCTCATCGATGATGATTGGTAATGAAAACAAATAGCCTAACTTTTCTCGACCGCTATTCCCTTTATTAAAGTTGAATGGTAAGCTCGAAGCCGTAGACTTGTTGCAGTGAAGATATTTAGGGTAGCGTTTGATGTTTCATTGCGCCATTCCGTAGAAAAGAAAGGTATTAACCAGCACATCAATATCGGTAGTATAGGTGGCTATACATGCGTGTTGTCTCCAGCGGTGCGAGCAACGCGGAGTATAGAAGACGACTGTCATCGTCCTTTCCGGTAACCCCCGCATTATAAAAATGGTCGGCGGGGGAAGAGGAGGGTTGTCCTTCCCGAGTACTCCATCACAGCACGTGAACCTTCATATGCCCCAAACCTCTTACGCGAAAGCACGTGGCTCTGGTGCAAAGAGCTATATTATTTGGAGATGGGCGATGAGCGCGTCTCGCAACTCGATTGCGCGAGTTCTTGCGCCATTCGTATCGGCGGTGAGAGTCTGACGACCACCAACAACCGAGCACTAAAACAGGCCAAAAGAGCCACCGATGCCTATATTCGTTTTAAAAGCATTTGAATGAATGCAAACGCAAAGGGAAATGGTAGGTGAAACATTCCTGCGAAACGACCGTGCACTAGGACGGAGGTGGTCGGCAGGGCGATGAAGACGACGATGGTGAGGGATGCTTGCGCGTGTACGCCTTCAGCCATATTGCGTTATCCAAGTTGCCTTTCTTTTAAACAGCATGTATACATATCTTTTGTCTACGTCGCCGTTATATCCGAATTTGGCATTTCAGATTGGCAGTTGCCAAGCTTGTGTATTTGATCTTGTATATACAATAACAGTATTCACTTTCGCAAGAATGCCGCGTTAAGCGGTGTGCGGAAACAGCGCTGTCGCGTAGCCTTACCAATTTGTGGGGTATTTTGTGCCCCATGTAGACGCTGGGAGCAGTGTCGCCTTTGAAGGTATTTGTAAAGCCGCAGCAGACGATACTGTAGCAGACGAACACGATATTGTGCGCATCGCCAAGAGAGAAAGGGAAGGGTAAGGAAAGGCAAGGAGGCTAACCAGACGCACCTGCGGTTTGCTACCCTGCACTGCGTAAAGGGAATATCGGAACAGAAAGAGCGAAAGCCGGGGAGCGAGAGAGACACTAGTTGCGCGCACACTTAAAGGAGCACACCATGCCTACAAAAGGTTGCACGGACATGTCGACTTAAAATACTGTGACAATTAACGTCCTTGTCCTCATTAAAGCCCTGCACGTTGTTGGTGACTTCTGCACCAGACACGCACAGGGTGATGGTCCAAGAATATTAGTTCTGAAAGCGTCCCTGAGTTAATTCAACGGGTCTATTGCTGTCAGGAGAGGGCAGCGCTGGACGTCATACGAGAACGGAGGTGTTCAATATTTTATTTGATCCCGCAGGAGTCGCGTGTACGTCAGGCAATCATTCCTATAACCGCCATCAGAGGTGGCACCATCCAGAGATGACACACAAACTTTGCATTGGAGCGGGAAATTCGTAATGGCAATTGCAGATTTAACGAAGGATGAAGTTTATGTAGACGACATATCGCAAAGATGTTTCTGCGATCATGGCGGTGTCCGTGGTGAGTGCTTGAGGCTGTCACAAATGACTTCGGAGCCGCAAGTATTGGTGATGTCCGACCATGACACGTTTCCATCTGTAACACTGTAGATGAGCAGCGAACCCGAAAACATGAGAAATTGGAAAAAAATCTTAGCCCTCTGACTTATTATCCCGTTCCCTCAATTGATAATCACTTCAGACTATTCATTTCACTTTTGTCGTAGCGTTTCGGTTTTCTAGTAACGAAGTGAATTATAGCGGGGCGTTCTGCAGCTTATTAAATTTTGGCAAGTGCACCTTGAGACGGAGATCTACAGCTGCGTTTATAATATAGGATGACGTTCGTCTGAGCCTGTTCACGTTAAGTTTCTCTGTATTCTTGATAAAATGACGCAAGAAAGAGAGAAAGAGGTAAGTGTTGTGTATATGACAAGCGAACGCAACGTGACAAATAGAAAAAAGTGTCCTAACAAATTTTTGCAGACCACTATTTGTGTAATCTCCAAAAGTTTGTTCATATTTTTTTACAATCAATACGCCCTGCCAAATATCTGCACTGACACGTGGTTGAAATCCCCCCCCCCTCCAGCCTTTTCCCTCAAAAAATAAAAATCATGGGAAAATGACGCTAAATGGAGGAGAGATACCAAGGATCACAAAGAGCTCCCAGCTTACACTTGACGTATAAGTGTCATTTGCCAGATGATTGAGAGTAGAGCACACGGGCGATCCGCACTGCACACACCGGCTTTGCGCTGTCCTATATGTATGAACCAGGCGCAACCTGGTTAAGCTCCCTGTCTTTCCTTTCCTTTTCTCTCTCATCAACGTGACCTGATGCACTCAAGGGCATCGGTTCTTTACGTTTAGTGAATTTCTCGAGGCCCCTTTCTTTCTACCGTTAACGACGGCAGACGCCGCTGACGCTGCGAAAAGCCACCGATATTTTGCAGCTGTCAGCACTTCAGGCAAAAATAGGCTTCGCAAAATACGTGGGAAGCACAGGAGACATAAAAGAGCGCCGCCGAGCCTAAAGCTCGCGAGTATTTTTGGACCATTAGGGTGGTGAGGGCAGGCTTGAGAGGGAAGCATCGAGTAAACTGCGTAAGGCCTAAAGCTAGTGCTGCCTGGTTTCTATCGGAAGTTCCGGGATGATCGGATCCCTGTTCTCCGGGAATTTCGTTTCCAAGGCCCCGATAATGTAGACGGTGGTAAAGAACTTGAAACTGAAACAAGAAATCAGTTTATGCTGATAAAGTATTCTTTGAAAACTGTATTTTATTTGATTTCACGGTAAGAAGTTAGTTCGCTGAAAAAAAAAAATGAATGTCAAAGTTGCATTTCCCGAGTTTCGCGCCGCCGAAACCCCACCGCTGGCGCGTCAGTATGACGTCACAGATTTCAATGTATTTTTTTTTCGTATTTGTGCCATTGTGGCTCAGTTAAGTTCTTGAAACTTGCTATGTTCAGTCTTTTGCTTATTTAGGACACAATATCCTTACCGATAAAAAATTAACTAGGTTCGAACAGACACCGTCCTAATCCATGTCGTCAAGGGTGAGCTCGGGCTGGAAGTTTAAGGCGGCGTCGCCAGTCACCTTTACTTTTTGCTTACCGTGAGGGGAGAAGCCCTCACGGTGAGCCTTGCTTTTTTGGTTATATAGAAAAGTAATTTACGAATGCAGCTCAAACATGTTCTTTTTTTCCTTTCTTTTTAGTGTCCGTTTAATATGCGCAAATAAATGTAGAACAATAAGGAAGAGTGGTAACCCTTCTTATTAAATCTACCACCAAGCAAAACACTGTGGCGAGAGTTATATAAGCGTACCATATGAAAATACAATTTATGATCAACCGTCGCTACCCGGTTTGTCAGAGGTGTGTCAGCAGTATCTGGCGTACAGCGATTAAGCGGGCAGTTCGCCTACGGTTTGTACAAATATGGAACTGCTGCGATATTTTGTACACGTATGGTAACTGTAGGAGAGGGTTTCGCTGGAATGGCATGCTCAGTATTTCGTTCCCGATTGTGCGAGATAATAGCGTGTCACCCCTGATTTGTAATTTATTTCTTATCTAAGGAATCCTGCAGGGCCGCTTTTTCTTATTTCGAATCTTTGCTAAGAAGCTTCAGGCGGCACTGTCATACCAAAAGGGCTTTTGGTATAACGGCAACAAAGCGCTACCCCAGAATGAATAAAATCCTGTCACTCTATAGGTTAAACATCTTAGCACTCCTACGGGTGCATAAACGGTGCTTTCTTTGTGTTATGGTTAACACATTCGCCACTTAAGGACTAACATCTAAAAGTTTTCTTTTTTTGACGATTTATTGTGGCAAGTAGACATGATGATAGCTGCGACAGACGACACGAGAAATGCGTGAAGTAAATTTCATTAAATATAGCGATCAAAATCTTGTATCAGATATTTCGGTGCCCAGCAGGTGGCCGCAATCAATACAGTTTTTTACTACGCGTTTTCTCATACCTGGGATAGAGTTTGAGTTTGCTGTCGTGCACAGTAAATATTTTAATAGCCTTTAGCGTAAGGGTGTTAGCCATGGGACAAACAGTACTCTTAGGAGTGTAAAACATTTACTGTGTACTCATAGAAGTTGACGAATATAAGAATAGTACTGACGTCTCAATCGGTAGAGTATATAATAAAGGCACAGATGCGGTTTTAAAACATTTGCGCCGCGCTATCGTGACACACAAACACGCGAAACTTTGCATAAAAGCGTTGTGTTGGAGTACAAAAAGGTCAATCCAAGTAAAATCACTGGTTTTGAGGACACTGCATTCGTCACAGGTTCCCACATGTAGACGCTTCCCTGCCCTGGCGTGGACATCGCGTATACCAAGGAAGGAAACGATGGTATACATAATAAGAGTGACCAGTATGCATTCGCTGTCTGCAAGAATTGCATTGGATATCAGGATTGAGCATGTGCCCCAGCCCTTGCCACATTCTTCTTCGTTCTTCATTTCGTTGATTTTCTTTTCCGCGCAAATCCCTCGATGTGTCTGGCAGCACAATCGTGTCATATATGCGACTGGCGATCCGAGTGAATGCTTTGTCCTACTGTAGCTCTCAGGGAGACCTTGCCCGCCGCGTGAGATTGGTCGACATATTGCCGATACTGTCTCTTCGCATTGCCCGAGATTGCACCAACTTGCCTTTCGGGGACTCAGTGGAGCCTCCCCGAAGCCGAATATTCTTTGTTCCTTTTTTTTCTGGCTCTCCCATATCTCGTGAGACCACGTCATTGCTCACATATTGCTCGCCGAACATGGGCTACACTGTGCGACTTTCGTAGCTGTCATTTGTTTCGGAACAAGTAGGATCATGCCAGTTCACTGACCCCTTTCGTAGTGAGTTTCAACAGATGCTGTCATTGATTTCCTCTGTTACAGGTAGTGTGGATGAAAATCTGTGTTATACCCAGTACCGGAGCGCTTCGTAAGGGAGCTTAGTCTTATTTCATTTATTTTTCAACAATTTGACTGAAGCATACGGACGAAAGATGTTTTCAGAGGCAGCTAAAACTAACTAGAGAGCTCTTACAGAAAGCAGCAATGGCGGCGGTCCTGAGTAAAATGTACTCACTTATCTAAATAAAGTAATAAATGAAAAAGCCATTTCCTAACCAATACTAGTGCTTTTTTTAATTCAGCCCAAAAATAGGCGAACCATTAGAGTATTGCTTCATCTTTTGGCGGCAACCTTCGAGCGTGTCATAAAATACGCCATAACTGAAATCTAAAGCATTACCTTAACGGACATGAGTGCTGTACAGTAAGGTGCATAAAGGTAAAGGAAAAACAAATCAGCAGAGTTCATCTCAGGACGACTGTCTGCGGTAATGCGTTGCTATGGAGTAAGTATAGCGATACCACGTATCGCCACCGTCCAAACGAGTTATGTTTCAAGCGTGCACTACAGCGGGACTCCTCCTTCGCGCTTCCCTAATAACGCTCGGCGCCATCTAGCGCCGCCCCCGCGAGGCCTGCCGGTGGCCTCCGAAATGCACGGCGCACCGGCGCGTGCGATCGTTGAGAAAAGCGTCATGCGGCAGCCGGGTACCTTCCTCGCACTTCTATCTAGTGTCGCTGCGCCGTCTAGTGGCACTGCCGAGAAGTCCGGGCGGCGTATATTGAAAACCTAGAAGATACAGCGCCTAGCGACCGAGATTGAACGCGATTGGCTGAAACACCAGCCGACGCCGCGACGCTCCTTCCTTAGCAACCGCTGCTGTGAGTTCGCCGCGCCGCTTACTGATTTGACATTGTGCGAACACATCGCGCGATTTTCCGTTTAACTTGTTTATTTAGCTTTGTTTTTAATTTATCTTATCAGAGCAAATAATACGCATGCCTTGTAATTTAAAAACGCGTCGATTTTTTAATTTGTTTTGGAGTGCGCAACAGCGGTTCCTGGTTGTCCGTGCGACTGAGCGAGGAGACATGGCGGACGTAAGCAGTTATTCGCAGATGGTCGTTCAGCGCTTTGTGTTGTCTCGTGTGCCTTTTATGCCTGTGTCGTTCTGCCTGCGCTACAACAAATTGCAAGATGACCTATAAACAAGCCCGTACAGCTACCCTCACCACATATGCAGTATTCAGATTTCACCTGCCGCGAAGTCACCGTTTCCGCGCAGAGAGAGATCCTCGCGCTAGCCGTGCTCAGCGTCAACTTTTGGAGAAATCATGTGTGTATATGGCGCATAAGCGCTACCTGCTCCTAACGCTATTCTAGCAACAAACGTAGTAGCAATAACCGACCCGAAAGGTCACGTCTGCCTCTGAACGAAGCCGCAATTGATCAATGTGTGCGATTACTGAACGTGCAATGGGATTTTTGTTGTGAACTTCAATCTTAGCGCTAGCCTGGTTAATCCATAGCGCCGCGTTTGCTGTAATTATGTATAGAAGTTCTCTCAGGATATTTCGGAAGAGCCTACACCCAATTTTTTAGGAACTGCAGTCACTTGTGTATGTAGCATCATAGTATTCTAACAGATGGGCGTCATTTACTTTCTCGGCCTGTGTCTCGCGTTGTTTGTGTGCTGTGTACCTGTATCTAGAAGCCTAAATACCTAAATCAATATGCTGAAGTACGCAACGCGGCGGCGTAGCCCCACCGCAAACATTAAATACGTTGTTACGAGTGCATTCGTTTGTTTAATAGCAAAATAGAGCGCTATAATTTTGTATTCGTAATGGCAAGCGTAACGTAGAAACGTAATCGTAATCATTGACATTCAATCGAATTGACATTTTTGTGTTCCTACTTGCTCCAGCACGTTATCTCATAGTGGGGCTTAAAACCCCAGAATAACAAATACCTATGCAAATGAAGCGGATGTTATGATTTTTTACTGGAAATGAAAGCAAGCATCCTAATTTGTTAACCTGGTACTGTACCTGTATTAGACTAATGATAGAGCATGCTAATAGGAGCCATTTAAAACTAGATTATTCTAGAAAAATGAGAAAGTGCTAGGAAATTGTCAACGTACAACCTAATCTGGTATTCCCGAACGGATTGTATTTGCAAACTTTTATGCCTGCGTGAATTGCTAGCATTGAGAATATCTCTAAGCTTGCATATCAACTTTCTTCATGAACAATAATGGAATGGAAGTGTTGACTTTTGCATGTTTCAGAATTCAAACATTGTGAAATTTTTGAGGAGATTACATTAATTTTTTAAGATATAGACAATATAAAGTGTGCCTAGTACAAGTAGAGACTGAGCACACTTGAGTGGCACAGTGCCTAGAAGGCAGAGAACCTAGCAACCGAAGTTGAACGCGATTGGCTGAAACGCCAGCCAACGCCGCGAAGCCCCTCCTTAGCAACCACTGTGAATGGCATACGCTAAACAAAACTGTCTTGTTGCAGTCTGTTGGTTTCGGCTTTAGACAGTTTTAGTTTAGCGTACGCTATACCATTGCGTACGCCATAAAATAGCGGGTCATCACTGCGCAGGTCGCTTAACAGCGAGCTATTCTCAGATTTCGCATTACCGTCTTTCCGTGGTTTACGTAGTTTACGTAAAACATGGCGGCGGTCCCCGCTGACCGCTTCGAATTGAATTTGGCGCTGCTTTTGTAGAATTCACTTCGTTCGTAGCAAACGACTGCGTAAACGGCTTTTGCTAAGTCTCAGGCTGCTTCGACGACAGTGCATTATAGATAACATTGTGGAGTTTTCGAGATCGCTTCTCGTTTCGAACGAGACGAAGCCTAACGAGGGAAACCTTCAATATGTAAGCGCCAACTATGGGTCAAGTCGGGAGATAGGCATGTCGACGACATATGGCCTCTGAGATCGCAAGATCTCGCAGGTCATCTAAAACTATAATAAACGTGTGCTGCTTAGCGTACGCTGTACTATAGCGTATAGCGTACGCCAAACTAAAGCTGTCCTTTCAAGCGTATTTTCCCTGGTGAATTATCTTATTTCAACGTTCTGTTACTTACGCTGGGAGACGCGACTGCTTATGAAGATCGTAAAGCGAACGTGCAAACTATATATCGTAATGAATTTGCCACTATAGCATATTTAACACTTTGACCAGGAATAAACACCGTCGTCAATTTGTTTTCTAAGCGTCAATGCACGATAAGCATAATTTAAACCGTTTTATCTCTTTTTTTTCTGATGTACAATTTTTCTCCTGCACAAAAACGAATAAACTTTCAATGTGTTACAGACTTTGTATCCATACTGCACCTGTATTAACCCTGACTTTAAAAGGCAATTGCATATTGCACTTACTTCAGTGCATTGAATTTCTTTTGTTTATAGTGGTCGTAACATATTGCAGTATTCTAAAAAACTACGTCGCCATAAACATAATTTCATTGCTTCTCTCTCCATATGTCCCTCCTGTAAAACACATGCAGCAATGTGGAAAGCAGACAAACAACTTGTTTTTACAATAGTAGATAACAAATTAAACGAAGGCAAATCAAAATCTTGCAGTGAAGTCAGCCGGTTGCATCCCTTCCTGCGAATGGAAATGATAGCATCCTTTCAAGTGCGGATGATTCTTGCACATCCACAGCAGCACAAGCAAAGTTTATCATGTGTTTGTGTTATACGTATTACTCCATAAACTCATATAATCGCATCCTGGCATTACTGAATCTATTATTAAAGTATAATGCAATATGCAAGATACGCACAGACAATATGGCATTTCTGTATCTCAATGTTCTTTTTTTTTCTTAGATTCTGAGATGCAGCTATTTACTGATTAATTCCGTGGTGTGATTTAATGGCATGTGTGTGCAGACTCACAAAAATTCTGCTGAATATAGCTCAGACGAGCTTACTCGCACTCATATTCACCAATATTCGAGTCAGCCGAGCTTGCTCTGACTCATATTCATCAAAATTCTGCTCACCCGAGCTTGCTTCAACACATATTCACCAATGTTCTGCTCAGCCGAGCTTGCTCCGACTCATATTCATCAAAGTTCTGTTCAGCCGAGCTTGCTCCGACTCATATTCATCAAAATTCTGTTCAGCCGAGCTTGCTCTGACTCATATTCATCAAACTTCTGCTCAGCTGAGCTTGCTCTGACTCATATTCATTAAAATTCTGCTCACCCGCGCTTGCTCCAACATATATTTACCAAACTTCTGCTCAGCCTGAGCTTGCTCTGACCCATATTCATCAAAATTCTGCTCACCCGAGCTTGCTGCAGCACATATTCACCAAAGTTCTGCTCACCCGAGATTGCTCTGGCTCATATTCGCCCAAATTCTGCGCAACCAAGCTTGCTCTGCCTCAATGAATGTTGTTTAGTGGCGCAACTGGGCCAAGTACGGCCAAAGAGCGTCATGCCAGTGTTAATGAGTTCGCAGTGGAGTGATGAATTCTGAGAGGTAGATGGGACATGGCTGTAAAGTGCGTAAGATCTACATGTAATAAGTTTATGGTAATGACTAATGACGTGTACTGTGAACATGAAAATGCATTGCGAAATAATGATACGATATACAAAACATGTCACATGCAAAAAATTGGCTAGAAGCACTACTGCCTAACCAGAGCCCTTCAAACACAAGTGCCTGGGGGCATGTGCTATACTAAGCACTATCGCAGCAGCATCCTTAGCAGAGAGCATGTGCTACGAATTTACTGAGCTAACTACATGTAATATGATGTCATTCAAGAAACCTAGGACTGCTTTTGGGTTAAAAAGCAGTTCTTCGCCAAGAAACATAACGGGATGGAGAGGGACATGATAGCCGTATGCTATAGGAAAATGTTTCTCTCTGTTTCGGCTTCCTGACACTCGAGGAGGACGGTCAGCGTCTCACCAAATCTACCACAGGTTGGTAGTTCATCGCCAGTCAGCAAAAAACTGTGGGTGCCATGTGTGTTTCCTATTCTGAGATGAAGAATCGGGCATCAATTTTTCATGTTTTCATTGCGGAGGACCAGAAGCCTAACTGTGGCTTAATCAAGTGAAGCTTCTTTTTTAACGTCCCACACGCGTTGCCAGTGGCTCCGCAGTTTCTTTCAGCAAGAAAGGCTTTAAATCTGTTGCAGGAACAGCAGCTGTAGGGTTTCTAGCGTGCGATGTAGCTGATGTGGCCATTTTGTCAGCTAGCACATTCTCCTCAATGCCTCTATGGCCAGGCACCCATCATATAATGACATGCTGGTTAGATACACACACTCTCCATATAATGGAATAGTGCTCAATGAGTACAGAATTTTTGTGTTTACAGAGTGACTTCAAGGCTTTTACAATGCTTTGGGAGCCTGTATATATAAGTTTCTTGAAGTTTTGACTTCCCTATATGCTTTACAGCTCACAATTGTGCATAGGCCTAAGGCCGTAAAGATACTTGTTTCTGGGTGGAATACAGCGGATTACGAGAAGGAATAACCGACGGCTGCATTAGACACCCCAGCATGTGACTTAAAAGCGTCTCTGTAAAATTCTGTGCACGAGTACTTGGACAGGAGTTCTAGGAAATGCATTCGGATTTCGACCTCTGAAGCGTGCTTTGTAACTTCTACAAAGGATATATCGCATTCTACTACCTGCCACTCCCAAGGTGGTAACAGCTTGTTCGAGGAGTGGGACATCCATTTAATCGCTAAGCTCCCTGACGCGCAGTGAGAAAGGTAATAAAGTGAAGAGATATTAGAACACGCATGCTAATGATTAGAGTGAAGTTTGAGAAAGTATGTGAGGCTGATTATGTTCTCAGCAGATGGAGTGACCGCTCATTTGATTGTACGTATAAAGTTTCAATAGGGCTTATTCTGAAAGCTCCAGTGGCCAGGCGGATACGTAGATGGTCGACAGGATCTAGCATCTTTAGCGCATTCGAGGCGGCAGAGTGATATAATACGGCACCACAGTCCAATTTTGCAATCGAATGGGACTTTTGTAAAAATTCATTAAATACTTCCTGTCGCTGCCCCATGTTGCGTGAGATAAAATGTTCAGTAAGTTCAGCGGATACCTAGATGGTGGACAGGATCTAGCATCTTTAGCGCACTCGAGGCGGCAGAGTGATATAATACGGCACCACAGTCCAATTGCAATCGAATGGGACTTTTGTAAAAATTTATTAAATACTTCCTGTCACTGCCCCATGTTGCGTGAGATAAAATCTTCAGTAAGTTCATCGTTTTTAGGCATTTCACCTTAAGATATTTTATGTGTGGAATGAAAGTAAGTTTAGAGTCAAGTGCAATGCCCAGAAATTTGTGCTCTTTGTTCACAGGTATTTGTTGCCCATACATTTCAATACTGGGAACTGCAATGAGTCCTTTCTTCCTTGTGAAAAGCACACAAGAACGCATGGGTTGGTCGAAGTCTTAGTGGGCTGCCATTTGAGTAAGTTCACCGAGCTCTCTGTCATGACATTAAAGTTGTGACCTGTGCGTTGCATAAGCAAACATTGCATAGGAGTCCGTGCTGTGTTGGATGAAAATAGAGAATCGTACACATTGCATTTAATAGAATTTAACTGACCGTTGCGTGAAAGCTTCGCTTCATGTCTATTCCAACAAGTGCATTGGATCTGAGTTATATTTATTGGTGATGCTGGATATCTTGGCCGTTACTGGTTGGTTACATTTTGTACATTTCAACACAAAGTTGAATAAATGACTGTGGTGCAATATATTAAAAAAGGATGCTTGCATCACTGCATGAGCAACAATCAGAACATGATACAAACACATGCACATAATAAGATGCACATGAATGCTAAATACATGTACAAAGGGAATCACACTTTAGCCGAGTTGGCCACCATCTATTGCGAAAATTAGCATAGGCAAACACTGCAATGGGATTACGCATGATCATGCCGTTTGCCAGGTCTAATCGCAATAAGAGAAACATACATGGAACCTAGCAGTTGCCTCAAGGTAGCAGGTATGAACGCTGTTGCATTCCACAACCGGCCACTCAACCACTCAAGTGTGCTCAATCTATACTTGTACTAGGCCCACTTTATATTGTCTATATCTTAAACATTTAATGTTCTCTGGTCAAAAATTTGACAATGTTTGAATTATGAAACTTGCAAAGGTCCACAGCTCCATTCCATTATTGTTCATGAAGAAAGTCGATATGAAAGCTTAGAGATATTGTCAATGCAGGCAATTCACGCAGGCATAAAATTTTGCTAATACAATCCGTTCTGGAATACCAGATTAGATTATACGTTGACACTTTACTAGCACTTTTTCATTTTTGTAGAATAATCTAGTTATAAATGGCTCCTATTAGCATGCTCTATCATTAGTCTAATACAGGTACAGTACCAGATTAACAAATTAGGATGCTTGCTTTCATTTCCAGTAAAGGAACCATAACATCCGCTTCAATTGCATAGGTATTTGTTAATGTGGGGTTTTAAGCCCCACTATGAGATAACGTGCTGGAGCAGGTAGGAACACAAGAATGTCAACGAGATTGGCAGGTGGTTACGATTACGTTTCTACGTTACGCTTGCCATTACGAATACAAAATTATAGCGCTCTATTTTGTTATTAAACAAACGAATGCACTCGTAACAACGTATTTAATTGTTTGCGGTGGAGCTACGCCGCCGCGTTGCGTACTTCAGCATATTGATTTAGGCATTTAGGCTTCTAGATACAGGTACACAGCACACAAACAACGCGAGACACAGGCCGAGAAAGTAAATGACGCCTATCTGTTAGAATGCACACGGATCAATTGCAGCTTCCTTCAGGGGCAGACGTGAGCTTTCGGGTCGGAGCTTGCTGGTAAGTTTGGCGTAAGAATAGCGTTAGGAGCAGGTACCGCTTATGCGCCATATACACACATCATTTCTCCAAACGTTGACGCTGAGCACGGGTAGCGCGAGGATCCCTCTCCGCTGACACGGCGAAATCGCGGCAGCCACATTCCGAATACTGCATATGTCGTAAGGGTAGCTGTACGTGCTTGTTTATAGGTAATCTTGCAATTTGTTGTAGCGCAGGCAGAACGACACGGGCATAAAAGGCACACGAGACAACACAATGCGCTGAACAACCATCTGCGAATAACTGTTTACGTCCGCCATGTCTTCTCGCACAGTCGCACTGACAATCAGGAACCGCTGTTGCGCACTCCAAAACAAACTTAAACATCGACGCGTTTTTAAATTACAAGGCGTATTATTTGCTCTTATAAAATAAATTAAATAAACAAAGCTAAATAAACAAGTTAAACGGAAAATCGCGCGATGTGTTCGCACCATGTAAAATCAGTAGGCGGCGCGGCGAACTCACAGCAACGGTTGCTAAGGAAGGAGCATCGCGGCGTCGGCTGGCGTTTCAGCCAATCGCGTTCAACCTCGGTTGCTAGGCGCTGTGCCTTCTAGGTTTTCAATATTCGGGTCCAGGCGTGGCCTCCGAGACGAGAAGCTTGGCGCGCCGGTACCTGCGAAAGCTGAAAATTGTTCCCTCGCTTACTGCACACTCAGTGACACATACTGAGGCCTCCAATTTGGCGAGAGGTAAATCGAAGGGCGGCGCATACCCTGTGCATTCATGGCGCAGTTGGCTAAAGCGTTGGGACGAAAGGCGTTCATTGAAAAACGGCATATTTGTAGCGCATCCTGCTGTTCTTGAGGAAGCCTTGTGACGTAGGTTCGATACCGCTTAGCATAGGTGAAATTTAGGGGTCATTCTCTTCATCTTAGAGAGGTCCATTCCCAGTGGTAAATACCTAGTTACCCAAGTTGTTTCAAAGACGTCCATTCAAGAGCAGGGCACCCCTACTTGCACATACTCAGTGACCAAAGTTGGCATCAAAGAGGTTCGTTGAAGACCAGCACAGACTGCGTGGCACCTGTCCAGTGCTCAAAGTCGGCGTCAAAGAGTTTCTTCCAGCCACGGTGACGTACCTACAGTGCCCCATGTCAGCGTGCAAGAGGTTCGTAGAGATTGGCATCCTCAACATTGCATTTGCCTTGTAATTTTGAATAAATTTTTTGATTTGATTTGGTGCGAGATACTCATTGACTAAAAACGCTCCTACGGTTGGTTTCGAACCCCGTTACTTCAGCACAGCAGCCCCATGCGCAACTGTACGAACACTGACTACCCATTGACCCTAGTAGGCGGGAAAATGGTTAGTTACAAGCTTACACATATACATAGATACAAATCTACAAAGCCTCCGGAAAGTTCGTGAAATAACCCAACCATGCAAACGCATAAAAAAAAGTTGTCGCAGTTTCACCTGAAAGGTGAAGCATCAATTGCGATAGCAAACTTGTAATGATATTAGCTTTATCAGCTGTATAAAATTGGACATGCAGCAGCATCGGCAACACGCAGAACTGTTGTCGACGCCATCCGCGTTTTGCCCGCGTTCGCTCAAAATGCGTGCGGCGTTGGTGACTGTTGCCGGAGCCTCTGATATAAACAGGCACTGCGTGCCGCAGCTAAACGTCGCCTCCCTTCCCTCCCCCTCCCCCACGGCCTCTCGCTCGTCGGAAGAAGGCGCGTTTGCTCTACATACATGGTGATTGTGAAGGAGAACAGAGACGCCTACTTCTGCAGCCCTTAAGCGAGCACGGCGCAGAACGCGCGTTTGTTCTCCGCCGTGCGTTCACTCCCCGTGAAAGACGCGCCCCTCGCGCCCTTTCACTCGCACATACAGCGTTCGGCGCGCGGCGACGATTTCTTCTCCAAATGATGTCATACGGAACCTCACGGCGACGGCGACGGCGACGGCAGAAATCTGCTTTTGAGTGTCCATATAATTGCTATCGCAATAAAATGCCTGCATTACGATGTGGCACCCTCAGCTGCAGTTTTCTCTGTACAGTCCATTAAGGAGTCAATGACATAATGGACACTTCATGCTGATGCGTATTATTTTGCGCATGCATGTGTGCTCTATATGTGAATTGTAGGGTAGCGCCCTAAGCGCGCTCTCGATTGCAGCGCCAGCACAGCGTTGCGCAAAACGCGTGAAATAAACACAGATTGCACCTCTGCGTTCGTTGCGTGCTGACGTGCGTTCCGCCGCTCGTATACACGCGGCGTTCTATAGGCGTCGTGCATCGTGACCACTATAGCTTGGTGACCCGGACGCAATCTGTGTTTATTTCACACGTCTTGCACAACGCTGTGCTGGCGCTGCAATCGGGAGGGCGCTTAGGGCGCGCCCCTACATGAATAATTGCAATTTTCATTAACGGAACAATCATGCAGTTAGATATTGTTGCGCGTTAAGAATACAAGATGCTAAAAATTTATGACACCCGCCGTGGTTGCTTAGTGCCTATAGTGTTGAGCTGCTAAGCACGAGGTCGGGGGATCAAATTCCGGTCACGGCGCCGCGTTTCGATTGGAGCGAAGTGCGAAAACACTCGTGCTCTTATAGTTAGGTGCATGTTAACGAACCCCAGGTGGTACGAAAAATTCCGGAGTCCCACACTACGGTGTGCCTCGTAATCAGATGTTGGTTTTGGCACGTAAAACCACATAATTAAAAAAATTATCAGAGGTGCCCCGTATATACATATGTGCCGTATTACCAAGTATACTTGGTGTCTCAGCTATCATGCGCCAAGCTTTAAAGAACAATGCGAAGGCTTGTAAGGCTTCTATCTAGAAACTTTCAGTTGTAGAAAAAAATCAAAAAAGACGGTTAGTAATTATTTCCAGCGATCCTGTTGAAGCCCCTCCCCTATTCACCCTATATTCCCTGAATTCCATGTTCTTGTCTTGTGCAGTTGTTTTAGGGGTCTGAGAAACATTGCGTATAACGCCAGTACGGCACTCTGAAACGCCTCAATAAGTAAGTTTCTACAAAGGCTATAATAAACCTGCATAAATGAAACATTTAGCTTTCGACCTTCACATCATTCTTTCAACTTCAACGAAATATAAACGCCGTTCCTTGCATAGTTCACTGAAGATACTGGACAAAATGCAACTACATGCCTTGTACAACGCATAAAAGTTGAGAGAAGGCGAGGATTCAGTAATTATTCTAAAGTCATAATTAACCGACTAACCGACGCATTCAAACTTTTGCTAGGCGTCATCCATAGAGTCGAAGCCATTTCTTTAAAATATGAAATCTATTTTGTTTCTGCCCCTTTCTTCAAAGTGGAGAAACTATTAAAGTGTTTAATATAAGGCCTCTAAACGCGCCGATACCGAGTGCTTAACAATTATAAGAGTTAGATGGGCTAGCTTGTGGCCGGCTTGATGAAACATGGTTAGGACAGCGATTGTAAGGACGGTACAAACAAATAATGCACGGAGGACAACCGTCGAGTTTCAACAGAGCTTTACTGCGAAAAAAATTACCCTCGTCACATCTGTAATCATCAGTGACCCCCCCGCAAAAGCACTGCTGAAACTGCAGCGCTCACTTTACTACTGACGTCTAACAGTCCAGAGGGGAGGTAGATAGCATTGTAGAGAGTCGGTACGGAGAGGAGGCAGAGAATGGGTAGAGCCGACGCAGTCACGAAATGAGTGAATGACAGCCTTGACACTCTTCGCTCGCAGTTCCCATTCATGGGGGGAGGGCGGGAGAGGGAAAAGGCGACGCGAGAAGGCGAGGAAACGCTACTAACGAACACGGCAGTGGTTGCGTGCAAACTGGATAAATGTATGCTACGATACGATGCGTTCCTGCTATTTCTGAAAAATGAACACCAAGCAAATTTGCGAAGTAGACAACTGAGGCACGGTTCGCAGATTAAGAGCCGCATTAAAGCACCGTACCGTCTATAGACGAAACGACGGAACCGGTCGCACGTCAAATCAGCACTTCTGTACCCGGCTATGGCATTGGTCGAGGTAACGGGTTCGAACCCCACCACGGCAGCCACATTTTGACGGGGCGAAATGCAAAAAACGCTCGTGCGCTTAGATTTAGGTGCACGAAAGAATCCCAGGTGACGAAAATTAAAATGCAGTCCCCTCCCCCCTCCTGCGTGCCTGATAATGAGATTGTGGGCTTGGCACGTAAAGCCCCAGAATTTAAATAATATTTAGCAGTTCTGCCACGATGCGTTGTGCCGTGTGGGGCAATGACAGTGCTAACCTTCTCGCAGGCTATGAACAATGGCGCACAACAACGCGTCAAGCAACAACGTCTCGCTTTGTGTTTTGTGTACTACGTTGACGAAAGGATGTGGTGCAGGAAAGTAATGTTCAACATCAACTCACCAGTCTAGTATTTCACTAAACGCTGATGAACACACTCGACGTAAGCATCACCGCCAATTATCGTGAATCAATGCAAACAGCATAGAAAACTTCGCTTATATCGATTCCCGCAGTGCGTAGGATTCGCATAACTTTTTATACTAGCACATGGTCCTCAACGGGAAGCATTTTGCTCTATTTGCAGTAAGCTCAGTCCTGGCAAGACAGCAGCAGGCAAGCATATTTTATAAATTTTACTGCTGGGCGGAGCTACGGATACTTCCAATTTCTCAACTTTCCTTCGACTTACACAAAGATTATCGAATTTTAAAATAAATATATTTTATTGCCAGAACGGTGATATTTCACCCTAACTAAATGAAATAGGAATTACTACATGGGTGAAAGAAGGAAGGAGAACCTTGGGGTTCGATATTTTGTTAGTAATGAAGCCTAAGGTGAAAGTTTCATAGCAATGTATTGTGTGTACATGTGTACAGCTGCGGTTCGATAGAAATTAAGTAATTTTTTTACGTCTGATACGGGTCGAATATTCCGAATATAGTATCTGAACAACAATTACTTTCCTACTGCCACAAAAACAGCTTCATTGAAAAACCCATGAAAGGGTTTCTTACATCATCAGAAATACGTATGTGCACTTTATTTTTTGCAGCGCTTGCCGTTTAAATACCGTGCTCACTGTTCGTTTCAACGGAGCACTTGTTAAGAAATTCCTTTCCAGTGCTTACATGTTACTGTCGCCATTTACTTTTACTATGCGTAATGACAAGTTGCCAGTGTCTCCGACACTGGCACAATATACACTGGCACAAGGATTTTTCTTGCTTGTCCTTCGGCATAGTTAAATGACGAATGCGGAGTTGAAAATTTAGTACTTAAGATGTTTGTAGGAGACGGCGTCAATACAGAAGGAGTGACACTCAAACCTTTCCTGTATTCCTGCGTCGACCGCATGAATATAGTTTAAAACAGAAGCTGAAGCCTGCTATGCGGCAAGAGCTTTGTGCACTCTTCTGTTTTTGTGCGCTCAACGACATGCACATAGTGTTGAAGAGTAAGGCGACAGACCGGCCATTCGGTCTCTAAGCATTCAGGCCCGACACCTAATTATTTAGCCTGAAATGAAGGCTTGCACAGCCGACACAATCTACAAACGGTCCAGGTACACACTTCGAGAACGCAGTTCCATGCCCATTGACGATGCCACTGTTCGAGTTTCAGTGCCTTGGAAGTAAACGTAAAAGAAAGTTTTGTTTGGTTTTCTTTTCTCCTTTCCCTCACCGCGGCCTTCCTCTGTTTGACCTGATCGTTGCAGCTTCTGTTTGCAGTTCAGCCCGCACCGCAGGCCGCCGTAGCTCCGACCCCCCACTTAGTGGGCTCAGTGCCAAAAGTGCCGCTGCTACTGCGAGCAGCCTGCCACGGAGCTTCCGCCGAGGTCGTTACTCTCACTGGCCTAGACACAGGCGGGGAAGCCCTTCCGTGACGGCGCGCCTCAGTTTCGAGAGACCGCTCCGCGCCTCCTGCTGCGGTTGAGCTTTCAGGGTGACGTCGCGTCGCGACAGCCCCGCGCTAAACGGTTTCGAACTGCTTCAAACGCGTAGACACAAAATATTGCGGTGCGATGTGGCACGTAGTAATTTGTCATTGTGGAAAGTTATTCCACGCAAAGTGGTGAATGCACTGATTAAAAAATCATGAGCCATCCCATTGTGTGAAGGTGGATGACCTGCGAAGCTGTTTAGCACACGACACAGAGGTGACACAGAAGAATGGTGAGACCGCGTATAGTCCGGACTACCGAGGAGCAACGCGCCTACGAAGAGCGACGGAAGAAGCAGAGATGAGAATGCAATCGTCGCCGGCGGGCGGCAAACACCACCGAGGAAGATCGCGCACAAAACGCCAAGCACATGCGGAACGTCACTCCTCGTAGGCGCGTTGCCCGTCGGAAGTCCAGGACTACACGCCCTCCCCCCCCCCCCCTCGTCATTACGTCGACAGAACAGAAGTGACATTCAAAATCGAGAACTGCAACTTGTCTTTCTGGTTCTTTATAAACAATCGCGTGGACGACAGGACCGCCGCCCCGAGGAGCCGGAGGAAACTAGACAAGCGTGGCGTTTCGACGGCACCGCCACCGGTGGAAAGGAAAGGGGAGCGGAAGGAAGGGAAACTAGACACGCAAGCTTTGGAAAGCCGACAAAGAAAGGGCGGTGCGAACGCAGGCATGGCCGGCGCGGGTCGCACAGTGGCAAATCTTTGAGAAAACTCTATTATGGAGGTGAGAGTCTACTGATATTGAAAATGGCGCATATTGATAACTAATCTACCCAAAATGCACATCCAAGCGATGAGATGTATAAGCTTTCGCATAGAATTAAACGATGTTGCATCAATTTTTTTTGCCCCTCCTGCTTGGTCTTCGGACTGCAGTAGGTATAAATAAATAAAATTCGGAACTTGAGTTTTTGCACACGGAGAACAAAAATGCACGGAAGCTTAGCCGTATACAGCTTCACTGTAAAACACGCACGCACACACAAATAGCAATCCACGGAAAGTTCTACGCTCGGACATGGATAAAGAGGGGAATAATAGGCTCAATTTTTCCCCAATCTTCAATGCAAGGGCATCTAACAATCTTAGCGGAAAAGAAACACCACATTTTTACGTTCAAAGCAATGCATCACTATTATTTTAATGTTCGCCGCTTTTTATCCAGGAGGGAACTGCAATATAAATTGTACAGTTTAGATCAAAATATTTCGAGACCGGACGAGAATTTGCGATGTTTTACGATGTTCGTTTGTCTTTCGCTCAGCCACCTTCAGGACGTTCAGAAAAGCTTTTTGTGACGCCAACATCAGCACAACTATTTCAAGTTTGACCAAATATATTTTTCGCTTTATTTTTAGTGTATTGCTATTGTTTCTGTCAAATTTCCTTCTTTCATAGGTAGAAGCTATGCGAACAGGTATAGTGCTGACTGGCACGAGACTTAACATATTGTGGCCGTTTATTACGCACGTCTTCTTCATCTGTATATTATCATCATCCTACGTTGCTCGATCCTTATCTTCAGTTCCATAGTGATTAGCATCATCGGGTGTGTGTCTTTGCTGGTTCGATGCCGAGTATTCGGGCCGAGTGAACGTCGTGCCAACAGAGACGTCATAATATGAAGAATATTTTAAGTAATGTGGTAAAAACATTTTAATCTTACAACCACTGTCAGCCCAAGTTTAGGCGTTTCTCCTACATACTCCTGCGCTGATATGCGACCTTATCATCTCGCTAGGTCCGCCCTATCAAGTTCCGAGCCTGTATGCATATCACATTTGTGATATGAAAGTGAAACAGCCATGCTCAACGAACGTATATCAGTGCTAAATAGTGCTGTCTTCTGCATTGCCCACAAAACAGACAGCAGTAATGGAGGAAACTCTAAGCGCTTACCCAGTACCCCCCAGAATAAGTGTAGAACAAACAGTGAGACACAAAGTAATACTTCGTGCGAGCAGTCATAATTCCTTATTATTCGCCCCTAGCGGCTGTTTAGGACCTGCGTAGTAAATCACGCACGTTGCCTAACCGAAGTTTGTTGAGAGCGCGACCCTGGTGCTTACACTCTAACGACTCTGCGTCAAAAACTGCAATGGGGTTTACGTAGTCGCGCCCAACTGACTGCTTCGCCCCAGTGGGTCTCAGTAGAAGGATGTACCATGTATGCCGGTGATAAAGTGCAGGCATCGCAGTGGGATTCTTGCGTGGAAGCGCCATGATATAACGACAAAATTATCGATGTCCAATAACGGACGCTGTAAAAGACAGCAGTAACTGTCATCTCTACTCCACAATGTCTTCCTTTACCTATACCCTATTTGCCTGAAGATATCCATCGATGCATCAATAGGATGCCTGGCAAGGAACGTAGCAATATTTCCATACAACGATTGTTGATGCCGCATGCGCTGTTGGGAAATGGAGCATAAGATGAAAAGGAGGTGCTGCTAGAAAATGTTCCTGAAGAAAATTCGGTCTATGCTCCATTGCAAATTTTGTTCTCAGTAGTTTACTTGCGATAACCTCTAGTCACAATTTTCCCATATTTCAACAGGCTTCTGCGCTCAAAATAATAATCAAGAAATTGTGTATGTAGGCGATTATTCGTGAAGGAAAGGGAGTTTTTTTAGCATTATATTCGTTTTTCACTTAACATGCTGCGCAAGGTGCACAAAACAACAAGAAGAACACAGTACGGAGCGCGGACTACCAACTTTATTTGCGGAAACGAAAGAAAGCCTTTATATAAGCAACCTAATCACATGCGCAACCCGGATGCGCAAGAACTACACAACCATATTGCCACCACTAACACGAAGTGTGCACACTAGCTATCAATGGCCAAAAAAATTGCTACGACAGGGAAAGCTCATCCTCAAGGTCATTTTGAATACAACAGATCAACAGCAAGGCCGAATAAAAAGGAAGACACTCCTGCACTGTCCTCTTGTTATTTATTGTGCATTACGGACGCTGTAAAAGACAGTAGGATCTGTCATCTCTACTCCACAATGTCACAACGTAAGCAATTCAAGTATGAACCGACTAGTCTGCAAGAAAGTTATAATTACATTGTATCCTGTTTGTGGGTTTTGCAAGAGTACATGCTACTTGTCAAGAATGCTGTCCTCAGAAATAGTACATTCATGTTCCATCAAAAAAAAAGTTTAACATTTCTGCGCTTTGCCTATGACTTAGATAAATGCGCCCCATGACAACGAAAGATATCAAAGACAAAGAATATTATTCTTGAAATTATTTCCTAATTTTTATCAGAAGAAATTGTTTTTATGCGATAAAACGTGTTTTTGTATTGAACATTATTACCGCCGCTTCACCGTTTCTGTATTTCGTCTACACTGCATTAGACTGTATGGCAGGCCTAAAAAAGTCGCAGTTTCGTCCGAAAGGCGACACCTCTATTGCGATAGCAAATTCACCAGTAGAGAGCTCTACTGAGTAAGAATTTTTGTTTTATCGGCTGCATAAACTATGGCACATTCGCTTGCTCACTGAATTAACAAGCATGGTGTCAGCGCGCACAAGCAAACATGAATAGATCACACTCGATGACAGCAGACAACCAGTGTCAAAACGCTGGCGTGAGCAAGCGCGGCTGCAGCAGCGACCGAAGGTTCGTGCGGTCTATCGCTTCAACGGAAACTGAGCGGCGGAAGCACAGTGCATACAAAGGTAGGAGCCGTGTTGCAGATCGCTTTCAAGATACGGTGCGCGCGACTGCCCTCAGCCGCGCAAAATACAAGTACGCAGCTGCTGGCAGAGTAGAAGCCACGCCCCCTCCTTCCCGCCCTGCCTTGCCGCTTTTCACTTTTCGCGTGGGAGATTGAGTCGCCAGTTACGCTTGCGCCCGGTCGCAAGATACTGATTTAGTGCCACAGCTAAACATCGCCTCCCCTCCCTCCCTCTCATTCTCCACAGCCTCTCGCACGTCGAAGACGTCGCGTTCACTCTCCGCCGTGCCTTCGCTTTACGTGAAAGCGCACGTCCCTTGCGCGCTTCCACTCGCACATACAGCATACGGCGCGCGGTGACGATGTTATCGCCGTTGGACTTCAAACGGGACCTCACGGCGACGACGATGGCGACGGCAGAAATGCACTTGGGGTGCCCATATAATTGCTACAGCAAAAAATATTCTGAACGTCTTTGCACCCTGCGACAAAAGAATTTAAAAGTTAATCGCAGAATCATACTTTTCGAACGAGCTTTTTTAATATTGCTATAACATTTCATGTCCCAGTAAAACTACTTTCTGATACGCATGGTAATAAGTTGGCCTTTTATCTCGCACCCCGACCGGGAAAATTGGAACACGACAACAGTGGTCAAATACCCAATCAACTCCCAATATGACAAACAGGTTTGTGGAATACCGCCCCATTATAGAAATAAGTTCTAAAATCTATAAAAATCTTAAATGGCAGCCACATTGTATTAAAGTATTTGCACTGTGCAGATTTCTTGCGTTTCTTTTTCATTATATTGAGTTAATTCTTTATTGACGTTGCTGTTATATGGGTTTAATGTTATTGCGTTTATTTTAGTACCGGCTTGACCTTGTTTGGTGATCTTTTGGTCACTTGTGCTGAATGCACAGATTTATTTGTGTGTAACTTTTGTGCGAGAAGACTAACTCCTGCATCACGTTCCTTTCACCCAAGTACCCAACCCTGGCACAGCACTTCCAATTCCTTCCTACGAATGACAAATAGTGGATAGCGGAAGTAAGCGTTAAAGAAAAGAGAAAACATAACGAAGATGTTTTCTAGAAAACATTTATTTGTTGAGTTTTGGTTTCCTTATAACACGTCTTCATTACTGATTCTTGAACGCTTATTGTTCATTGATGTTACAGCGAAGCTGTTAAGGACTATGTTCCCCAGGATCATGTCCGCGTGTAAAAAAACAATTACTCCATCTCCCGCTAAAGGGAACCATGTGTCGATGCGAAGCAGCGGGGAGATGGTTAGCTTGAGCGGGAGATGGTTTCGCGGCAGCGGCCCGAGCGCTCACGCGGCGCTGCACAGGGAACTGCCGCGGAACTACCGAGGCGACCCCAGCGCAGTATGCAGCTGTCGCACCACCTGTCGTGCGCGCCGCTCCGGATTCCTAGAGGAGAGAAAGGGGGGAGCGTAGGAGAGGAGAGAGAGGGGGAGGGGACGCGAGTGCGCTGTGGGGGTGTGGGACGCGGGCGCCGCTGCGTACTGTAGATGATTCCTAGAGGAGAGAAAAGGGGGGGGGGGCGTAGGAGAGGAGAGAGAGGGGGGACGCGCATGCGCTGTGGGGGTGTGGGACGCCGCGGGAGGGACGGACAGAGCCCCCGCCATAAGCTGCTTCGCATCTAAAACTACCATCATCAGCATTAGCTCGAGCTTTGTCGTCTTTTTGAGCGCACGGCCCCTACTCCCTCCCAGCCGGTTGAGCCCCCGCTATCTCTCTTCTCTTGCGCCAGTCGACATTCTTTTATGTCGGTTTAACCCCGGAGTAGAGTTGGGCCCGGCTGCGAAGCTAGTGCGGCAAGCCTGTTGGAAGCTGCGCCTGACTAGAGTTGAGCCCTGCTGGGAGGCTAGCGAGGCTAGGCCGGCGGCGCTCCTACTGTGCTGGATGGATGGATGGATGCTATGAGCGTCCCCTTTGATACGGGGTGGTGGGTTGCGCCACCAAGCTTCCCTCCGCCTCGGGGCCACCTCGTGGAGTCGTATGAAAACGCCGGGTTAGCGGCGTTTTCAAACTTGGGATTTTAAAAAAGTGTGCGTTATACGGCGGTTTTCGCCGGATCTTAGGTTTGCTTCTTCATTATGTGATCTAGGTCACCGTGGCAACCACGTGAGCGCATTAGCGCTTGTGCGCACGCCGCGATTGGCGTAGCCGTCTTTAATAAAACGCTTTGAGGGTACAGTGATCGCGACTGTCTACGTTCCCCCTACAACGCCTACGAAAGATATCGAAACGCTCATGATAGACATGTTCGGTTGGGTGATGCCCAATATACGTCCATTCTCATCGCGGGGGCAATATTGACTACTGCAGACGTACCATATTCACAGCTTCCTTGGCTCTCATCTTCACAGTAGTGGAAGGGCTCTGAATTTTTTGGCTTGCGTCTAATTGAATAAACTGTAAAAACAACGTTACCGTGCCAAATAGCGCCTAGGAGGCCTAGCTGACTACTAATTACACATGTACTCGACTGTAACGTCGCATTCACCGGTTTGTTTATGTGCAACTCGATGCGAGTTCCCACAATTTGCTCGCGAGCGGTTATATTGCTACAGAAATATCGGGCAACAATTGCCCCGTGCATTTCCTAGAAAGTTACAAGGATGCGATCGTTACAACATTTCGCAATAGACAGCATCAGTTTCAGGCTGCTGGTCTGGTTTTACGGTTGCGAGATTTCGTGTATATGTGTTGATGTGGCATGATCCTTTGATAAAAAAAGAAAGTGCTAGGAGTCTTTTATCGCTCCCATTTTTTATATTGTGAGGTATACTATAAAACCATCCCATGAAACAGAATATAGGCTCATGCGTGGAAGTATTTCATTTCTCTCTCCAGTTATGCCCATTGATGTAAAGTAAGAAAAAAATTTAACCTGCATACCTTGCTGAAATGTTGTTTCTCACTGCTTCTTGATATCCTAATAAACTCCGTTTTATCTGGTAACAAGGCGTGACTGCTTGCATGCGCCACGTATACAATATCCCTGAATTTTATCTCTAAAGTTATCCGCGCTAAGCGCAGTGCTGTAGATGGCCTATCGCAACAACCGAAATATGAATAAGCACATGAGGAAGAACAGAAAGGACGAACATTTAGAGTCCACCAACACTGCGTGGCTCATGGGTCCCGTTTTCCTTGAGCAGTCTCTATGATAAAAGTGTTGCCTATGAAAATTGGGTTCCAGATCCAGTTTCAACAATTCCCAGCTCTGCGGCCTAGCGAAGCAGCGCGTCTCAATATGCACGAATACCGCGAGACCTGATCCACCGCTGCTTCTCTGCGGGCGGACGGTATAGGCCGTGGCATTATTCGAGCTCTTCCGAGTTACCGTTGCAGCGAATTTTTTGTTATCGAGCGTCGTTCGCTTGTGCTTTATCTCATGCGGAATAAAGAATCCGGACGCATTAGACCGCAGTATACTGTGGAGAAAACCTCGGCCTTCGAAGTCCGCTCTGTCGTCTGGATGCTCTCAGCTTCCTTGGCATTGTGGGCAATCACTTGGAACGGCAGTGGGGGGGGGGGGGGGGGGCACCGATGTGCGCACGCTTGAAAGCTTTACCGCCGCCATGCCCCTCCTGGTGGTGCCCGCAGAGTACAGGGCGAACGCGATGCAAATGCAACGCCAGCGAACGAAGCGAAGCGTTTGTTGTGCTCTCACGGCCGAGCGCCTGTGCCCCCTAATGGAAAAGGGGAGTCCGAGGTATAGCGGAAGCCATTTTTCCGCACTCAGCGAGAACGGCTGAACGCGGAACACAAAACAGCACCAAAAAAGAAAAGAAACCCCCTTTTTTTCCGCTTGCCGGCGTGGATAACAGGCAAAACCGCTACACTTTGTTTGCCCAATACGTCGACATTGTATGCCTGCTGGACCAAAACCGTAATGAGACGGGTGAGTTAGAAGAGTGATTTAAAAACGTATCAGCCCTAAGGCATCTATCAAGCCCTGATTTTGTGTTCAGCCAAATACACAAAACCATGGTATACGGCATGCTTTCAGTATCGTATACTTTGTGCATGCTCCTAAGAACGTGCGCTGACAGTTCTCGCTCGCTCTCTCTCTCTTTGAGTTTAGAGAGTCATTGACTTGCATCTTGTATCTACAGTGATGTGCTTTTATTGTGCGCTGTCTACAAGACTGCCCTCTCTCGTATAGCGGAGAGCGGGGAGGAGTAGTACGGTTGGATGAGTGAGACAGTTCAAATATTTTGAACACCAGCTGAGCTTCCCCGTAGAGGAAATCCATCGCAGGTAGCTGCACCATACATACAGATTGCGTAGTGACTTTTCTCCGCTTCGCCGTACAGAAGTGCGCATGAACGAAAAATAGTTTTTTAGACTATACGAAGTAAGGAACTAGC
The DNA here is from genome assembly GCF_013339745.2 of Dermacentor silvarum. Taxonomy (NCBI): domain Eukaryota; kingdom Metazoa; phylum Arthropoda; class Arachnida; order Ixodida; family Ixodidae; genus Dermacentor; species Dermacentor silvarum. Next base: position 69,257,874 of record NC_051156.1, read on the forward strand.
AGATCTGTTGGTACCACTCTTAAGCTAAAATAGCCGGGCAGAGGTGCGGTTGAACAACAATCTTCACAACTTAAACAGCTGATATGTTTTCTACCACTGCGTTATTAAGCCTAATAAACGACTCTTCCACGTAAATAGCCATTTCGCATTGTTGTGTGTGCTTAGAACGAATAATACAACTAGATGAAGGGAGAAATGGGATGCCTGCCACAGCCCTCCTTAACTGCACTACATGCTTCGGTTCCATTTTTTTTAGCATATTTACTCTATACTTGCAATTTATTCCTGCATAAATTTCTGATACATCATTCCTAAAGTACAATTAGTGAATGTTAGCACATATACTATGGGATAAATAAACTGGACCAGGAATTGCAGCAAAAGAAGGCGTTTCCAGGGAATGCAGGCGTACAATAGACTGCTACCGCAACGAGTAGCAAGTCCATTTTCTTGACATCGCAAAACCGAGCTCGAGAGTGACTTAGCCCTCCATGACAATGAGCCAGTGAGCCTCCTAGCAATCGACTTTCAAGAGAATAATTTAAAAGGATGCGAACTCGAGCTAATTGGCACTGATTCATAGCTAAAAAAACAGCACGAAATAAAACTAGAACAAGAATGCAGAACCTCCCTGTGTCGTCGTTCATGTCCTAGTTTTATTTTGCGCTGTTGTTTAGCTATGCTTCATGGATGAAGTTTAGAAAACATTACCTTTTGCACGATTGTGCTAGTACTATTTTTCCGGAAAAGATCAGTTAATGTTTTCAGGGGCAAAGTCCATATGGAATGGATATATTTAGTAAAGGTCATAAAAGGAGAATAAGAAAACTGAGCATGTTTCTTTCCTGCCTGTGCGGACGTACGTTCAGTATCAGGCAAACACATTGTGCCAAAGCTGGCAGTGCGACAAGTGACACGAGGAACTAAAATACTGAGATGCTTGGTGTTACGTGTTGACATGCTCAAGTGTAAGGACGAGTAGGCAAATTGAAGGATAATATGGAATAAAATCTTAGGAGTAACGTTAAGAGACAGGAAGAGAGCGGTGTGGATCAGAGAACAAACGGGGATAGCCGATATTCTAGTTGATATTAAGCGGAAGGAATGGAGCTGGGCAGGCCATGTAATGCGTAGGATGGATAACCGGTGGACCTTTAGGGTTACAGAATGGATACCAAGAGAAGGGAAGCGCAGTCGAGGACGGCAGAAAACCAGGTGGGATGATGAAGTTAGGAAATTCGCAGGCGCAAGTTGGAATACGCTAGCGCAAGACAGGGGTAATTTGAGATCGCAGAGAGAGGCCTTCGTCCTGCAGTGGATATAAAATATAGGCTGATGATGATGGAATATGTCCATTTCTTCCATCGGTATGTCCCAGGCCTCCCACTAGAAAGACCTGAATGGGGCACTTGGCTTGATTTTTTTCTCTACAAAACTTCCAGAACGTCAGAACGTCAGAACTTCCAGAACGTGACAAATAAAATCAGAAAAAAACATCTAACGAAAAAATCTTTCGTTCCTCCGGCCTCTTCCCGACTGGGATAGCCTTGCGGGAATTCTGTGCGCAGATCGCTAATATTTACTGAAAGTACCACTGGGCGTTCACGCATTGCAGATATACATTCCTCACTGTGGATTAATATAATGTGCCAAGCTAAGCTCGATTGCTTCAATTCAGTTTTTACTTCCGGCTTTGCAGTTTTCAACTTCACATTCACTAGTCGCGCGGGGTTCGTTTTTTATGTCTCTAGTGACCTCAATCAGATATTCTATCTTAACTGCTTTTGTTCGCATTACGTGCAACAAAGCCTTTTGAAACGAGCAATTAACTAATATTGCCTAATAGATTACCTAATAGATGAAGTAGATTTGAGATGCGCCTAAACGAAGAAGTGCCAACATAAGGCTTCCTCATGAAGGGACGGGCGAGGGCATATTTTTAGGTTTTGTCTCGCTAAATTACTTTATTGTAAAGTGATATTTCCTTTGTTAGAATGGGCACACTGAACAAGCTTCTGTATTCGGCAAATTAGATCCCAAAGATACTTTAAAAAGACCGTTTAGAATAAAACAAAAGACACTGTATTTTCAAATTGCATACAAAGAAAGAAATATCGACTAATTGCACTATGCACCAGCGATGTCCATTAAGTGATTGCTTGCGTGCGGACTTTAAGCGCGTGTACCTCGGTGGCCTAATTGAATATTACTAGACTATCGGAGACATAATCGCAACATAAGAATACAAAATGGCCAAATAAAAATTACGAGAGCTACACAGGCATAACGGTTAGTGCTGTTTCTCTCAAAGATTTTACGATGCAACGGAAACGTGCGAATACAAAGAAACCGTGCGCGATATTTTCCTCGGCGCCGACCATAAATCGCTCATAACTCGCGCGGTTGTAAAGCAATCGTTCAGTGCACATACACCGTTGCACGGGCAGCGATCGTAACGAGGTTGCAAGCTACCCGGAAACGTCGTTAAAGGAAACCGCGGCCCGAACTCGGTAGCGCTTTACCCGCTAGCATCGCAGACCAACCGATAAATCAAGTACAACAAAATCATTTCCTACTGACGAGCTGGCACTTGTCGGAGAGGATGTTTACGAGCTGCCAATGACGTAAATGCTGCAGACGATAAAAAAGTCTTGCTCTTTGCACTCTCCGCTGCGCCCGCGTAATGCGCTTGCCCGAGTCTAAGAACTTCCGTGGGAAACTTGCGTCATCGGTTGTCATGGAAACAGGTGTGTCATCATTTCGTCCATGTATAACGTCGAACTAACCAGAGTTCGTCATATTCCGCTGCTGCATCTACGTTGCGATAACTCGAGATCAAACGCACAAAAATATTCTTTCGTAAGCTATTTATGGTGGCCAGTCGATTTAGCCCAGTTTTCGAAGATCGCACTTTACCGGCACATTTTCTGACGTACAAATTTTTCATGAGCATTCCTTCACGGATATGGAGCGAGATGTTATAAAAGGCCGCGTTAAGCAGATTATTGACATTTTCAGACTAAAGATAATTTTGTGAAGCGTTTTATTTTTTCCTTTACCGTGACTGAAAAAAAAACTAACCAACACTTCCGCTACCGGGAAATGGGGGTGAGAGAAGCTTGTCCTGAGGGAACCTAAACTAACCATCATGCGACGGCTGCGACGGAGAGAACGACGTCCGCCGATGCCCGCAGTCCACCGTTGTCGCTTGCGTTCGATGTCTCGAGTTTGCTCGGTGGCGTGGTTAGCAGCATTCGCCAACCTTGCCGCTTGAGATTCTTCGAAATTAAATTGCTTCAAGATTAAATTTGTCCGAAGGAATGTCTCTTACCACCTTAAGTAATGGCTCATACCCCCGCAAACACGGCCTCCCCACTACGACGACAAAAGGGACGTGAAATTGTGGATGAAGACGAAGACGCTCGAGCCAATGCTGATGATGATAGTTTCTTGCGTATGCCGACAGCCGCACCGAGGGCGACACGAGTCAGGCAATACAAGGTTCGTTTGAATATTCTGTAGAAGCTGTAGATGATTGGCGACGACACCGGAAAATTCACGCAGTATCTCCTTGTCGCGCGTACTTTGGCGGCGCTGTGGTCAGTGGAGTGGTCACGGTCGTAATCGCACATTAACAATACTAGAAGTTGGCGTTGTCGTTTTATTGCGATAGCAATTATATGGACACTCCAAAGCAGATTTCTGCCGTCGGCGTCGCCGTTGCCGTCGCCGTCGCCGTGAGGTTCCGTATGACGTCAATGGAGACGGAATTGTCGCCGCGCGCCGCCGAACGCTGTATGTGCGAATGCAAGGGCGGGAGGGACGCGCGCTTTCACGGGGAGTGAACCTACGGCGGAGAACAAACGCGCGTTCTGCGCCGTGCTCCCTTAAGGGCTGCAGAAGTAGGCGTCTGTTTCCTCCTTTACAATCACCATATATGTAAAGCAAACGCGCCTTCCTCCGACGAGCGAAAGACCGTGGGGGGGAGGGAAGGGAGGCGACGTTTAGCTTGGGCACCAAGTGCCTATTTATATCAGTGGCTCCGGCAACAGTCACCAACGCCGCACGCATTTTGTGCGAACGCGGGCAAAACGCCGACGGCGTCGACAACAGTTCTGCGTGTTGCCGGTGCTGCTGCATGTCCAAGTTTATACAGCTGATAAAGCTACTATCATTCCTCCGTATAGCTCTCTACAAATTTGCTATCGCAATTGATGCTTCGCCTTTAAGGTGAAACTGCGACTCCTTTTTTCGACCACCACAAAATACTCTCATCTTTTTTTTTTGTTTACATGATACTGCAGACCCCGTTGGTCCAAGCAGGATGGGTAAAAATAAAACAGAATATGCGGAACGCCAAGAAACAATACTGCAAGTCAATAAATACAGGGTTATTCACTAACAGCAGACAGGCAGAATATGAAAAACATGAATAGGACACAATTTATACAATGTTGGCAATGGAATTCACAAAATTTGCAGTTTGAAACACATCTTCTGGTAATGAATTCCATTCCGTGATTGTTCGCGGGAAATATGAATATTTATATTGGTTCGTCCGAGCAAAGTAAGCGGCTAAGGTGAAATTAGGTTTGTGGCGGGTTTTCCGTGTAACTGAGGGCGTGACGTAAGGGTTTCGAGAAATTCCACATTTCCCATGAAGAAGAGAATGAAAAAAGCTTAATCGAGAAATTTTTCGTCTTATGTAGAGGGGCTGAATTTGGTTAGCTACCATTAGAGCAGATGGAGAGTCAGTACTTCGAAATTTGTTGTAGATGAAACGCACTGCACGTCTCTGCACTTTTTCCAGTTCTGTAATGTCTTTTTTTGGTATGTGGATCCCAGACTATTTCTGCATATTCCAGTTTCGACCTGATGAGAGATATATATGCCAGTTTCTTAACGTTGCTTGGTGCTCCTTTAAGTTTATGCCTCAAGAGGCCTAGGTTTCGTTTTGCAGATGACGTGATATAATTAATGTGGTCAGTCCAACTAAGCTGGGAATTAATGATAACACCTAACATCTCACTTTGCTTCGCTCAATACTCGCATAGTCATTACATTTATTTCTTTGAGTTCTGCAGTGCAGTGCGCTGGCCGCACAACTTTAATTTAAACAGCATTATATGTTACAATTTTTTGAGTCTGTAAATGATTCTAATTAATTATTTAGTCTAATTCGCTCTGACTAGTTGGTAAGACTCCAAGGCTAGCGTGAAATTGACGAGGACACAGGATGAACAGAAGACGAGTACCATAGCTAGCGCTTTGAACTCTTGAAGGTGCTCAATTTGTTCTAAGGCAAAAAGCGCTTACCCGCTCATATATATATATATATATATATATATATATATATATATATATATATATAATCACCAGCACCGTTATCAGCCTATATGTATGTCCACTGCAGGACGAAGGACTCTCCCTGTGATCTCCATCAATTGCCCCTGTCTTGCGCTAGTTGATTCCACCTTGCCCCTGCAAATTTCCTAAATTCATCACCCCAGCTAGTTGTCTGCCGACCTCGACTGCGCTTCCCTTCTCTTGGTATCCATTCTGTAACTCTAATGACAAAGGAAAAGATTATTCTCGCCGTAGGGAGACAAACCCAGTTCGTTTACCGCCGGTGACAAGTTTCTTCGTCCACTTTTTTACTATTTTTCCATGTCCATTTTCAACCACAGCTAATTCGCCGATGATTTTCTTGGCTTCATTGTCTGTTGACTGTATATATATATATATATATATATATATACAGTCAACAGACAATGTGCGTGTGTGTGTGTTTGTGCAGCGTCAGACATGAAAAGGACGTACGTACATACACGTTCTTTACTGTCATTCTTCTTCTTTCTGGGGTTTTACGTGCCAAAACCAGTTCTGAATATGAGGCACGCCGTAGTGGAGGGCTCAGGATTAAGTTTGACCACCTGGGGTTCTTTAACGTGCACTACAACGCGGGAAGTTTTGCATTTCGCCTCCGTCGAAATGCGGCCGCCTCGGCGAGGATTCGATCCCACGACATCGTGCTCAGCTTTACTGTCAGTAAAGAACGTATTTCCATTTACATCTTTTTCATTTTTGACGCTACACCCACGGAGCCGGCCTGCTTTTTACGCCATATCTGTACCGGGTGTCACGCCTAGATTGAGCCAAATATTAAACAAATGTGAATGCCACGTAGCTGGACAGAACAAAGTAATGTTGTTTAACGTCGCTTGGAGATACACAGGTTTTTGGGGATTCCGCCTAACTGCATAATTAGTTTTAATTATTTATTCAACTTCTCAAACATTATAATTAGATGAAAATTGTCACTGAAAAAATTGTAGAGCAACATGAAAAACTCCAACATGAAATACAGCTTTCTGTTGCTCAATACGTGCTACATAAAAGTGTTTTTCCATGCGTGAGAAAAGCCCGCGATTACACGCAAAGTGCCTTCTCATGTATTCGCGGGATACTTTCACGCTCGGAAATACTTTTGTGTAACACGTATTGAGCAACTGAAAGCTGTATCGTTAGATTTTCATGTTGCTCTACAATTTTCTCATTGTCACTTTTCATCTAATTATAATGCTTGGGAAGTAGCACGATTCATTAAGACTAATTCTGTAATTAGGTGGAATGAAAAAAATATGAGTCTCCCCAAGCGACGGCAAACAGCATCACCTTGGTTCTGTCCAGCTAGGTGAGATCTGAATATTTTTTTAATTTAGCAGAACTTACGTGGCATACCCTCTATATAGCCTGTCGCACGTAAAATTGCCTCTATTTTTCATACATAAGAAATTGCTGCCGTTTTTGGCCATCCCAGAGAAGCGGGCAACTTGTGCGTGCTTCATATAACGCCTGTAACTGGGCTGAGCATGAGGGTGTAGCAATTTTCATTTATCGCGTAATTAACACACACCGTTAGCACTTTCGCTGTATATTGTCCATAACATTTACTGCACATTCCTAAAAATGGCTGAGGTTTAACTCTTGTAAGCCTAGTTATCACGAGCGAAAGGTCTGTTTGGCTTGGTTTTGCAAAGACTATGCACACAGTGTTTCATTAATACACGCTTCCACAATTGGTAAGCTTCTATATAACGGGCTAATTGACCTCCCTTTACTCCGGTGTTTCAGCAGCCAACTTTGCTTCTGCTTCATATTTAGCAGCCTGCCGTCTAGCTATATCTATTGAATGATTGGATTGAGCCTGTCGCTTGCGCTGAATCGCAACGCACAGACGGCCATGCCGGCGCGCCATCCATGGCGAGACTGAGGGACCGAGCAGCCGGCAAAGCAGCCGTTGAACCCTCAGCCTAATCACGTGGCATCGCATCGGCGAGTCCCCGAGCGAGCGCAGCTGCGACGCCTCTCCGCAGCGGATCCCATGGCGTGACGTCATAGCTGCCACACTTGCGCTCCGGCGGTTCAAGGTCACTGCGACGCGATGAATGACCTTGCAAGACATGGCGTAGAGGAGCTTTCGCTCTAAAAAGAAAGAAACTTCGTGAGTGAACTATTCTCCAAGGACGTTGAAAACCGCCTTATAACGTGTTTGAGTGCTCTTAGTATCACTAACAGTTTAGCTGTAAAAGCACGGCAGGCCTACTTCTCCTTTCAAACCAATCACGTATGAAGTACATTTGCGTATTCATTCGGCAATGCCACTTAAATCAACTGACTTAGATTTCTAGGCGAGATTGCAGTTTGGTCGGCTTCCTAGAACAAAGAACAAGACATCCTTATTGCCTGTTTGTGCGGACGTTTAGACAATGAAATGTTCACCACGTTTACGCCAAGAACCGCAGCCCCATTTTTGCCGGGTTTTTCTCTTTTTTGCTAAACGCCGAACTTCCAGGGGCGGCTTAGCGCTTTCTGCGGTGGACTATTCCCACCATCCACGTGCCGTAATCAGTGAATCAGCTGCCTGTGACGCAGACGCCTTTATAGATGTGACCTAGATTCCTCGGCAGGAAACAGCGCTTCCTCAAGAGGAAAAGCGAATGGATTTTGGCTTGAAACTTCAGCTGTGTCGAACTATGCAGCGGTTTGCACGCTTTTCAGAAACGTCTGTTAAAACTTCCACTTTCTAAGCAAGGTCTGCCATGGTGGCCGAGGGACGTATTCGTCACTTAAATCTTCACAGCGTCTCGTTGTATAATGCGCCATTTCGCCTAGCTGGCTCATGGAAGCTTTGCTTTCACCGATTCCAACAGTGCGGCGCGAGATCTGCATAAATTGTTTGCCAGAATTCTTCAGTACTGTGACGATCGATAAATGTTGTAGCACACACACTAGCTTCGACGATCCAGAACCGTCTTATTCACCCTTGAATGCGCATCAGACGCGAATTTCTCAACAAACGCAGCATGCTATGGGGCCGCTTTGATGTTGCCTCTCCCTTGAAAGATGTGGCTTTTCCCGCAATGTTCCGTGTATTTTAGTTGCCTTCCGCTTTCTGGCTTTCAGCGCAGCTAGCTTAGAGAAAAGCTCCACACAATAAGAATCATTGAGCGACTGACGATCACACAAAAGGCATACGTCCATATAATCCTGATTCCTTGTAGACTTTCTCTGCCAAAAAGCCCACGGATCCGCGCTTCGCGCAACCAAGCCAAACTTGGGAAAGACGAAGTACGTTATAGTAGTTATTTCCGTTCAATGAATTGAGAGTATATGTGAAGGCACATTTCCTTCACATCAACTTTCTAAACGCATCGCTGTATGTTTTCAATTGTCACAAAAAAGTAAACCCAAGTAATATTGGTTTCAGGAATAGAGACGGTCACCACACAGTCACGTGACGACGGCGCTGCCACCGTCAGATGGCAGTAGTTTTCTGTGTCCTGAATTTTTAGACTTACAGACACACAGAAACGTCTTAAATACATGCACGCACAAGACTACACACATCTCCTAAATTTTTACATGTCAGATGTTCTTAAATAGAAACGAATTCAGTGTGCGTACGACGACAGTGGACGTCGGAGCGTCGTAGACTTGTTCAGATTCAGATTTATTACAGTAATGTGGTACATTTTAACCAGGTACAGAATAAGTGGCACGATAGGGTGTCCCAAATTTAAAAACTGTCGGGGTGCACCCTGTTGTTTGTGTTTATCTGCCGTCCTCAGGAGCTCCGGAAAGTGAGACTATCTTACATGACAACTATTCCGTGATTTCCATTGCCAGGCGTTCAGCTGTTCCACTGACATATCACACAACGCAGCTAGGCTTGAGTAAAGTTGATAATTGAAGTTGATTCGTTTTCTTTTTTTTCCGCGAATTACAAAAGATTCTAGCTGTCGTGTAATTGTCCTTAACTTTCGTCTAGTTTTCATCTTGCCCGAAATCACCTGTGTATGGAAGATGGTAGATGGAATGCTTAAGAATAGGGGCGCCTTAGAGTCTTACTGTTGCGATATACGAGTGAGGAACAGTAGTTCTTGCCAGACCGGAAATTGAATACGAACGGTGCTTAATCGAAAACATTGAGCAACCACACTTTGTATCTTATAGGAGGCAACGAGGCACCACAGCCGATTGACGCTTCGACTCTTTGCGCTTTTTCTTTCTCCTCGAAGACATAATACACGCACGAACAACATCACAGAAGCAAAGAAAAAGAAATATTCGGGAAGCGCGGCGCCACTAGTAGCGTGTTGAATTGGCAAGACCCAGTTCAGCACAACATTAAAGTTCAGGGTGCACTCCCTTATTCATCTATTCGAACTGTAACATACGGCGTGGCGAGATCAGAGAAGATGTCTAAACAAAGTATAAAGCGTGTCGAAAATGGTGGAGCGCGTCGAGAGGAAACTGTTCCTGCTCGCGCGGGAAGTGTCGCATATGAATGCAGCTGTCCCCGATTTCCCGGCGACGTTTGTCCCGCCCGAGCATGAACCGCGCCGTAGCGGCGAACAGCGGAATAAATAATGTCACACACGGAAAGCAGATTCCGGCTCCGTGCGGCTCAGTTGAAAATGGTCGCATGCGCGTATGAAACTGTTATAAATGAAGGGAGCATCGAGCGGGAATTTTACGGCCTCAAACATCGCGCACGAAACTAACTTCGCTCCGTTTCTCTTGCGTTTCTAGCATTGTCATGGGGGACAGATTTCTGCTTATTTGTACTCGGTGCCCTACTTTTCTGCGCGTGCTCGAAGCGTGTGCCGGAATAACATCTTGGAAATGCATGGAGATTCTCAGTTTCCGCAGAGGCGGCAACAAAGTGCGCGATTGTTTTTCTCTCTTCATGCTATCAGTTTGGTGTATTTGTGAAAACGTAATTATTTGCAGAGATGACCTCAACGCCTGCTTGAAGGAATAGTGCAAAGTATCGGATGTCTCATATTTAGGAAGTCTATAAACTGACTGCACGCTCCTCTATATGTAATAGAGGAGCGTGCAGACAGGATGGCCCATTTAACCAGTTTTGTAGGCCATATTCATCTCGAGTGCTGATCCCGGCTTTGGTGGCGTTATGACGCCGAGCTACGATGGTTGCCGGGCAAGTCCATAATAGGTGTTGTGCGTCCACCGGTTCATCACCCGATGGCAAATGGGACAAGAGCTGATCGATTGGTTTTGACTTGGATGCGGTGTGAAACGAGACGGTCATTGCCGAAAATAAAGAAGTCTTGCTCATAGAAAAATGAAGATGTACGCTGATCCCTCGCACCAACAGTTCTAACATCAGTGAAAAGGGAAAAGCCAAGACTGAGCTACACCTATACTCTTCGTGACATCGTTTCTTTTGGCAACGGCATGCCACGCTCACTAAAAGGAAAGGAGAAGCGAACGACGAATACGGAAGAACCTATAATAAAGGAAAGGACGATCGATGCTCGGACAACTTATCAGTGTGGTCTTATAGTTTATTCTTCTCTATCTGTCTTTCATATTACACTGTATCTCATTTTCTCAAAATATGGTCTCTAACCGAAGATTTCCTCCACAAAAATTTTCCTCTCCGTGCTTCTCCCACTGTCTTCATTATTACCAAGCTCATGTGCGGCCCATTCGGAAGGCAACCGCCAGTACAGTACCCACAGTACACACGCACACACACGCACGCAAGCTTACACACAGACCGAGGTTTATGTCACTTAGTAAAGCATGGAAAAGTGGTCTTCCCGCAGTGCACATAGGTTCTTGCATCAACACAACAACTGCGCTAGACGACAGATGTCACATTATGACAGAACAATTCTTTTTATCAACAGGGAGTGCGTGGTAAGATCTTTCTACACGAATCTCATTTGCAAACATACAGCAAAACGTCTACGTAAGTTATTTTATACGCAGTCTGCACTCCATACAGATTAAAAGAATATTTTGCCACTTTCACATGCAGGCCAAGTTTACTACTAAAACGGATATATATTGCGTGATCCGCGAATCCCGAGCTCTAGCTTCCCTTTATGGTTTAAAACTAGATAACCTGCCCTTCTTCTACTGTCACTGCTAAGGGAAAAAGATGACCGCAATCTCCTCGTTCATTTTCACGAGGTGCCTTATTCCGACCTTAGAGGCGGCACTCACTTCCGGCAGTATTCTACAGCAAAACGGTGCGGCTGAGCCATTTGTTCTCATTGCGTCGATTCACCCGCCACTCAGTCCTGTCGCAAGCGCAGCATTTGGCATTGTGGTTTCACAATGCCTGATAGTGCTCTGTTGGCGGTCGTGGTCACAGAGCATATAAGGATTTTTCTGAGCTACCAATAAAGGTCACGGTGAATCGCTTCTTGGATAGAGCGGGGAGAATTGGAAAAGAACCGATTTCTTTATAGCAGATACGCGGGTTGTGTTGTAGCTTTATTTATGAAAATTGATGAATGTGGGAGTAAAGCTACCTGAAATGTGTGTCGTACACTGGCTGCTCTTATTCCAGGACAAAGAGAAGTTTTCTGTTTTTGCCAAAACGTGGCTCTACTCGGGCATTCATACGCGCCGCGACCGGCCGCCTTCAATGCGCCTTTGCCACGCCACACTACTCCGTGCGGTGAAGCACGGGGGAATACAAAAACGAGAAAGAGCAGGGTAATTTTTTTTTCGAGCACGACTGTATCTTCCGTCTTTAACACACACTTAGTTCGCAAACAGTGCTTCGTTTGGGGCACAACACGTGTGCCATCTTGAAGACTATCGTTATTAAAAATAGGCAATTTCGCTCAATGCAACGGCATTTCCTTACGGCTGCGATATAGAAGGGTCGCCTTTTTGTATATGGAACAAGGGCGCGATATCCCGAATAATGTACCGGTTGCTTTTCAGTTACACTGTAATTTATACAGCCGATACTTTCAGCAAAGTACCAACACGTCAATACCCAGCTTTTGTAAAATCGGCCCTACTGGCTGTCAAAACATTTCTGAAAATAACGTCCACCTACTAGAGAAGAAAATGCCTCGGGGAACAAAACTTTTTTTTTTGTGGCGACTACAGCTGGATCAACTGAATTAGACTTGTTGCATGTAGCAGAAAGGGCTGAATTCTATCTACGGCAAAAAGCAGAAATTTGACATAGGAACTAATATTTTGATATAAATTGCCGAAACTGAACAACTGAAAAAAGCTTCAACGCAGATTTAGAAATCAATAACTCAGTATTAAAAACAGTTATGGCATCTCTGTAAGCTGCACCTGACTGAGCATCTAAAGCGTACAAATATTATGCTTAAGTCTACAGTTTCCGTTCAATTGTTGCAATGTTTAACGACGATTTGCAAGAGTACTGGTCACAGAATAGTGATATATTGCAGAGGAATGTGAAATACATTGATTTTGTGCGCTTTTGATGTCGTGATAGGCGCACTTTGCACAATTGTGCTAGTGTGTTTCATTGTTCAGTTACAGAGCTGTAAAATTTATACTTTAGTTTTTTTTATTTCTTGACTTTCCGGAACTGTTTAATTAGTTGGCGCAATTTGAATGTCTACTTTCTAAACCGTCGATAGATTCAAACTTTTTATGTTAACTATAACAAAATTCATCAATATCCGTGTAGTAGATGCCGAGGAATATAATTCTCCGTTCCCATGTACATAGATATGAACTCCATAGGGGCTCCTCTCTATAGGCGCGCGTTTTCTCTGCTAAGTTCGGTTTTGCTAATTGGTTGTCATCGTTGGCCAAAACCCTCTCTAAGTAATGAAACGCCGCCCTAGTGCAATAGCGTACCGCTAGTTGAAATCAAGAAAACCGATTATCGTGTCTGAAGAACAGTAATTAAGTACACAAATTTACTTCGTGAGCAATCTCTGAAAAAAAAAAAGTGCACTCCTGAGCCCGGGCCGCCAGCCTGGATTTCAATTGTATTACGTGCACAATAATGTAGGCGACCAACATAGCGTTTCTGGACTGATTTAATGACTGCTAGAGCTGACGTTCGACTTTCTCACAGAATCCACATCCCGTGAACTGTTGCCCCTGCCTGCCCGTACAGTAAGTACATCATATGAGAAACGAGAGCAACGATTATGATATATGGGTGTCGTTTCTGTTAACTCTAAATCTCGCCCAGATATGACCGCGAATCAGCGAAGAAAGTACCACGTGGTCAAAATTATTACGTAACCACTCAGACAGCAGCGGCGACGACGAAAGGACGCATCCTAAGCTACTGTCGGCACTTTTTGCAGATACCGGCGTATCATCAACAAAAATGACCTGGACAGCACTGCCGAAACCGCCATCTACCCGAGCCTGCTGCAGTTTCAAGCTTGTTATCAAGTCTGTTTCTTGGGGGCGTGGTCTTTTTGGAACTGGCTTCACTCAGGTAGCAGCGGCGACGACAAAGGGACGCATCCTAACCTACTGTCTGCACTCTTTGCAGGTTGGTTGACTTTTATATTGAATGTCGTATGCATCAGTAAGTCCGTCGCTGCTGCTGAGTTTTTATTGGGCATTGTAGTCAGACCAGTATTTCTCTTTAAATTTTTTAGCTGTGTGCTACCTTGTGTACACAAGAGTATTTTATGGAATTTAATTTCATGTGCCTGAAACCGTGGGGGATAAGAACTCTGGTAGCATAGGCAACGTCGCAGAGGCCCTAGCTGAGAAGCAACCTAACAGAATTACAGAGGTTGTTAAATTTTGAGCTGATCTAGTGGGGAGACTCGATGTGTTCTCAACTGAAGTGAAAGGTGAAATTGCTAAGGTCGCTTCCTCGAACACTAAAGTATTTAGTGAACTTGCAGGTGTTCGAGATGCTATTACCTTCATCAATGAGAATTCTGAGCTCGTTAGGACTGACGTAGAGGCTTTTCACAAAGAAATAGACGCGGTAAAGTTGAGAGTGCGCTGTGTCGCAAGGAAAATGAAGAACTGCGGAGAGACCTGAGAGAAGCTAGGCGGGAGATTGTTGAACTGAAGCAATACAGTAGAAATATGAATAGCGAAATTCAAGGTCTCCCGCAAACCACAAGTTGGAGAAAACTGTCGCAAACATTGCTAAATGCTTAGGAACTGATGTCACAGATAAAGACATTGACATCGCGCACCGTGTATTGTCGAAAGATAAAAATAAATCTAAAGTTATGGTCAGATTTCTCACTAGAACTGCGCGAGACAAGCTGTTGTCCGCAGCAAGAAAGGCTAAATTAGACAGCAGTCGTGTTGGCTTTGACAAGAATAACCCTGTATATATAAACGAGCACCTCTGCATGGAACTGAAGGTTCTGCTCAGTAAAGCGTGGCAAGCAAGACGTGAAAAGGAATGGAAATATGTGTCGGTGTCACAGGGCAGCATCTTCATGCAGAAGGCAGACAGAACACCCCTTTTACATGTGACTTCTGATGCTCATCTGGCTAAAGTAGTCTAGCCTAATTACAGCCTTATATTTTTTGTCGAGAACAATGGCGATGCATTCCAGTGCTTCTGAATTGAACTCGTATGTAAACGACCACTGACTGACACTGCAGGCACTGACATTTCTTCATATTAATATGCAATCAGCTCGCTCGAAAGAAAAAACTGGGGCGTGTGGGGCTCCCCTCGCCCCACACGCCCTCCGACCCGCGGCAGAAGAGGTGGAAGACGTACCCAACAACTATTCGCTATTCGGCGATATTGCAACACTACAGGCTCGAGCACCGCGTGTACCTTTCACCGCACCCAAACCTCGGCAAAGAAGAAAGCGTGGTCCTTAGACGCCTACAAAGTAATACTTACACTCACGGAACTATGATTCACCGCCTCTACCCGACGCTCCACAGCTACCTCTGCCCACTCTGCAACGTTCCCGACACCCTGGAACACTTGCTCTTGGAATGCCCGTGGCATGAAGACAGCGAAATGCAGCCGGAAATGGACGCTAACCGAGCACCACAAGCAAACGAAGACCACCTATTCGAAACGCGGGAAGCCAAGCTCGCCCTCGGGGACCTGGAAGACCAACGACAACTCGTCGTCAGGGCCAAGAGGGCAGCCGAAGCCAGAGGGTTCCTGGACTAAGGAACCTTCCCACCTCAGGGTGATACCGGGCTTCGCTCGGGACACTGTTCAAAGAATAAACATTTCTCCCTCTCTCTTTCTTTTCTTGATGAGTTCAATTTCTTATTCTCCGTTAGTATGATGACTGAAACTTGGTACCGTAATGATACAGACGTCTTTAGTATTGACGGATATAATGTTGGATACCAATATAGAAAATCAAGAATTGGCGATGGTGTATGCAAGCATGTAAAGGCTGGATTGCCGTATGAGTATGATGAATATTTGTCTATGTGTACGCAGGACATTGAGGCATTAACCTTAAAGTATCAGAACTATATGTTTGTGGTAATGTACAGGCGACCTGATGGAAATATTGATTCATTTTTTCAATATCTAGAAAATCTGTTTTCCGTTGTCAATTAGCTTAACTACACAGTAGTACTGAGAGGAGACTTTATTAACATAGATATGTTGAGCAATACATCTAAACAGACGAGATTTTCAGACCTTACTGCTTCCTTTTTCTTAAGAAACGTAATCACCAAACCCAACGCGTATGAACAATACCAGTTCTACTTTACTAGACCTGTTTATTACGAATAGTGCAAATAGTTCAATACAGGCAGGCGTCCTTGATTGCCCAATAAGCGATCATTTGTATATTTAGTCCTAGGTAGCATAACTAATGAAAGGAATCAAATCCTTCCTATCGCTTATTTTCAACAGATAAATCCACGAACGCTATCTTCTTTCAGAGAGGAAATTGGCGCACTAAATTGGAATGACGTTCTATCTTGTTCTTCAGCTGATCTCGCTTATGATTGCTTTATTGATACCTTGTGTTCTGTGTATAGGAAACATTTTACTTACAAAGCTTTAAAGAGACCAACACGGGCGCAGAAACCTTGGATTTCTTCAGCAATACTTAATATGATAAAAGAAAGAAATAGGTTATATCGTAAGTTTCTAAGGAAGCGAGACCCGTATAAATTCAACGCTTTTAAGGCATACAGCAATAAACTCACTAAAATACAAAAACAAGCTAAACGTAACTACTACTTCATGATGTTTGATGGTGTCACTGATTCCAAACAATTATGGACTAAACTAAATTCTATCATATCTACTAAACAAGTGACCAACGATAATAGTTAGCTGTCAACAATGAAATAAGCAAAGGTGCAGTGCTAGCAAACAAGTTCAATGAGTATTTTACCTGTTTGGTTGACAGTACTCACAATTGCGATTCATTAGTTTATTTGCCTCCCGCTATGACTGATTCTTTGTTTGCTAATCCCACAGACGTGCAAGAGCTCAACAGTGTTTTTCGAAATTTCAAAATGAGTAAAAGCGAGGACATAGATGGCTGAAAATTAGAAACAATAATATTTATTTTACATCTCATATGTGCCTGCTTAGTACACATTTATAATCTCGCGTTTACCACAGGAGTGTTTCCCGAGAGAATGAAAACAGCTAAAGTAACGGTTATATATAAAGGCGGAGATAAAAGCAATTTAGGTAACTATACACCAATTTCGATTTTGCAAGTTTTTTCTAAGGGGTGCGAAAAACTCACGTTCATTTGGCTGTCTGAATTCTTTAATAAACATAACGTTATTACGTCGTCAAAATTTGGATTTCATTCGGGCCTGTCAACCGGAAGTGCTTTACTTTACCAAAATGAATCGATTCTAAAAAAATATGGAAGCAAAAAAAAACTTACCTTACGAATATTCCTAGATTTCTCTAAGGCATTCAACAGGATAATCTATGCTACAATGTTAGAAAAACTCCATCGTTATGGCGTTCACGGTGTCATTTTAACTCTAATAAAAAGCTATTTGGCAAATCGGCAACAGTGCGTATCAATCACCCGAGAGCTGTCATCATCTATGAAAGTTAGGAATGGGGTACCCCGAGGGAGCATGTTGGGACCTCTTTTTCATTAATAATAACATATGTTCATTAAAGATATTGTACAAATTGACAGCTCTGTGATACCAGCCTAATTTATTCTGCTGAAATTGCTGATAACCGCATTATGTCTGCTCATGAAGTTCTAAATAAAATACATGCATGGACTGAGGCAAATTCACCACACTATAATTGCTCTAAAACCAAGGCTGTATTGTTCCGTGCGAAATCCAAATTATACGAAACGTCTCTCAAGCTAACCCTTAATAATAACGAAATTGAATTTTCCGAAACAGTTAAAACGCTTGGTGTTCTCTTTCACGAACATACGGGATGGAATTACCATACTGAACACCTAAGTCATAAACTTTGCAGAGTTTTAGGTGTTTTGCGTCGGCGTCAAAATATACCACCTGTAAAACAGAAACTATTATTATATAACGCTCTTTTTTCTTCACATTTATATGATTGCCATCTGGTTTGGTCCACAGGCTCTAAAGCATCATTAAATAATCTGGTTGTGTTACAAAAAAGGCCCTACGGTGCATTGAAGGTGTATCACATAACGGACACACCGCTTCATTATTTATAAAGTATAGAATTTTAAGAGTAAACGGTTATTACGAATACCAGCTTTTGTCAACATTTAGGTCAGAAATACGCAGAGGAAGTACCCTCTGCTGTGGCCGATTTGCAACCAAATCCTGCCAGTCGCGTCACTCGACATACAGAAAATAGGTATGTACCATGTCCTCGTACTAATTTTGGACTCCAAACATTACATTTCTGTCTTCCGAGTGTACTGAACAAGTGGAAGTTAACGTAGTTAAATTTTACGTATCTTGTATAAAACTGATATATTACGCAGGATGTACTTACTGATTGTGCTATTCATAAATATTAGGTATTTTTGTGATGGCTAATTAGTGTCATTCATTTATTTTTTGCTTTGTTTCTTAATGTCTTTTTTATGTATTTCAGAGTTTTACTTCACGCTTTGCTGTGACACGCCACATGCGTGTTCCTTTTGTGTTGTCGCTCTCCGCTTCCTGTTATTTTGTTTTGTTTTCCGGGTGATGGGGCCAGTCAAGCTGTGAATTGCAGCTTTTTCCCATCACACCTAACCACGTCTACGTGTACTTTTATGTACCTGCCATGTGGTTAAATAAAATCAAACTCAAACTATGCGGCATCCGTCATATCCAACTGCTCGCGATCATAAGTGTACGTGTGACACCGGTATTAGATTTGCTTATCTGGCTGGCGACAAGCGGTTTCACGTGTTTGAAGCAATTGTATTGCCCGTAAAGATCGGCCTTTCAGGATTTCAGGATTAAATATGAGCGACTACACACATTTTATCGATCATCCTGATGTCACTGGTCAGCCCAATGTAATATTTCAGCTTGGAATAACTAACATTTATTTTATAATTAGCCTATCATTTAATTAGCCGACCCAAGTCATTAAACTACGGGCGTACTCCAAGTTGGTTCAGTTCTCTTTGAGAGGTGAAGAGCAGGGCCACCGCTTTTCTGTGGGTGGAGCCTCTATAGTCTTCCGAATTAGAGTTGAGAGTAAGCCTTAGTTAGGGAACTCCTATCTAAATGCATGAGAACGAATAAGTCGTTTTTCTAAGCAACTACTGCACCGATTTCGGTGATTTCTGTCACATTTAAAAGAACGAGTTAAAACCTAGTTCATTTATGGAGCAAATGTTCTTGGTACCCGTTCGTATGTTTAGAAAAAAATTCCTCGAAATTCCATAATTAGGAAGGCATTACGCTATCAAATTTACAACTGCCTAACTCAGCAATCAACAAGAAAATTATATATTTGTAAGGCGCACCTGACAGTACATATAAAACGGAAAAATTGATGCATTAAACATCGCTCTGCAATATACCAATAATGTTTACGACGACTTCTCCAAATCCTTGTAAGATTGTAACCATTTCAAGTAATCTGTAAAGTTATCTAACGAATTATTTGCCCGCTTTCGTTGCTCCAACGGATTCTGTGATACGGCTTTAATGCGCACTAACATAATTGCGAACTTCCTGCTCCTAGTTTTTAGACTTACCAATTTACGGGAATTTTCGAAAAAGTTCAGTACCTAATTCAAAGTGCTGCTTGTGCCAGTCACTAGAATATATCTTTCTCTCTGAAATGCAACTAATTTAATTGAAATCGGTCAAGCGGTGTTTTCGTTAAAGTATTTCTGCATTTTACGTGTATTTGAATAGGCGTCATTGGAGCCGGTAGCAAGCCAAACCTACCTTTTAAAACAGGAATCGATACCATAGAAGCTTTTCATACGAGTGCCTGACTGAGTGAGTAAAACAACCGTAACTGGACGTGAAAATCACGCGGAATAATTGAATCCCTGTGTGAAGGATGTTTGTGACTGTGGAGCAGAGGTAGAACACGAAGGTCGTAAAATCTAATCCTACTCCAGTCCACTAAATTTTCAGGCATGGAGCACTGCCTGACACCGGCAAAAAATATATTGCCGAGAGCTAGTGGGGCTATATTAGTTCAGGTGCAACCAAACTAGGAAGGCCCACTAAGTTTCATCAAAGTCACTCGCTCACCAGAACAGGAATTGGCCTCCCTGGTGTAGTATTCGCCCACTACCTCCCTCATGACTCAGACAATTTGTGACTAAGACGTATATAGATGCAGGTGCGAATAGTTCGAAATTAAACAATTTGAAGGAGTCTGAAGCAAGCGTTTGTTTAGCCTATTGAGCCAATCGTCGTCATAGAAGTGAGCTCTTATTTGCTACAATATAGATGAAACAGCAAAGCAACAGGAATTTATCTGATGTGTTAGAAGCTACCAGTTCAAATACTCAAGAAATAAAAAAAAGCTTTTTCTTGCAGTGGTTACAGCACTGCCTTAAATTTCGGGACAGCTGGGTTCAATCGCTCCTGTCGTGTCATGCACCAAAAAAAGAAACTTTTTAGTGGTGGGCGAATATTCGAAGTTGCGAAAACCAATCGAATATTTCACGCTAACTATTCTTATTCGTATTCGAAAAGGAACTATTGCGTATTTTAGGACAGTCAAAACTAACGACGTAGTTCGCAACAACCGACTGTTGATGTCTGGTTATTGTTCTCCGTTTGCTATATTAACCAAGCATCGCAAAGCATTAGAAGTGAAACCACGGTGAAAGTTTTCGAAGCAAGGCAGAAACAAAAATGGGCAATGCAAGCTTTGTTTTCCATTTCACGGCAGAAGCCTGCTTGACAGTCTCTGATTTTTGCTTGTGATCCGTCGTTCGATGTCTCTGGGATTCTAGTCATGCATGAGCTTCATCTTCACGCTACAGACAGACAGACAAAGAACTTTAATGAAGGTCCTGAGAAGCTCCGTTGCCCCCTCTCATGGAGGCGACGAAGCCGCGGGCCGCACCCACGTCGGGACGGGGACCCAAAGCTCCAGCGCCGCATCGTGGGCTCTCTGGACAGCCCAAAATTGGCGTGACTGGTCGGAGCTCCGAAGAGCAGAGCTCCAACCAATAATAATTTTACTGTAACCACCCCTATTTTCCACATGTGTTTACGGCACACAAGTCCTTCATCAACTCTTTTTTCTGTTTCTACAACCTCTGATCTTTTTTCGCGAACCGTGCGTTTTGAGTTTTTGTAACGCTAGTAATATAGCAGGCATTCATTTTGAAAAAGCTTGTTTGCAACCATATTCTAAAGGCGTTGCGAACGTTTTCGTGGGGATTTCTCAACTACCATTAGTGAGCTTGTTTTTAACGCTGTTCCTTGTCTCTGATAATTAGCTGTGCTTTTTTGCAGCAGTTAGTACATAGAGGCGTAATATTTATGCTGCATATATACGCGTCTGTGTTTGACTATCCGAAATTCGTTGATATTCTATACTTACTATTAGCATTATCAAATTTTGATACTCGCCCACCTGTAAATTAAAAAAAAATAGATCGGATACCTTTTTCAGCTCGGCAATAAAATAACACGTAAAGTTTCGGACAGCACCCGCTAGGTGCTTGCTGCCCTCGGGTGCACGACAATGCTTTCTTTCACAAAACTTCCTTGACCTTGTGAATATCCGCACAACTGACTTTCTGTTTTTTGTGCCCTTGCTCTTCGAGTTTTCGATTCATTCGGCCTCATCTTGTGACCTGCTAGCCTCCTGGTTTACTTTGATAGTAGAAACAGCGCAACGGAAGCTCGTCGGTTCCGCGTTCAGAGTCCGGCAGAGAAGAATGTTTTTTTTTTGTTCAACTGCGGGAACTTCCTGAGAATATCGTCTGGGTTTCCTTTGTTTAGCTTTGCACTACTCTAGAAAACATGATCATTGATGACCAGAATCATGCGAGGAAGGTTTTCAGGCGTTTCCCGAATTACCGACTGAAATCCCGAGTGAAAGTGAGCCTCGTGACGTATTTCGACACATTTGATGCCACAAGATCACAATATCGAAACTGAGCACAATCTAATGATATTTCTAAAAGCGCCACCACAAAAGTGCGAGCCCGTGGCTCTAGCGGTCAAGTATTTAGCTCCAGCCACCAAATGGGATAACATGTTACAAAGTAGAGAAAATTTCGTTCGCTTATTCAAAGCGCGATTCAGTGTATTTGGGCCATGCGCCACAAGCCTCCCGGCAATGTGTGACCATGGCGTTATCACTACAATGCGTAGGCCGCTAGAAGGCTAATTAACATTTCCTATGATTTAAAAGTATGATACTATGATACTTCTGTATGATAGAGGAGTGCTGTTAACGAACCCATCGGATGCTCAGGTTCCTATTGGTCACTTCACGCGGTTCTTCGGTACCTAGATCACCTAAACTTTAGCGTAACTTTTTTGAGATGATAAAAACTGAAAATTAAGCAGCAACGGAAGTCATGTGTCACTTACTAGCAGAAGTAGGGCCCTCAAAAGTCCAACAGTGCAGCATTTTTTTATGTTGTGCTCTTATCTTCGACCTCATCGTGATGTGTGCTTTCGTAACGGTACGTTAATCGCATGTACTTTTAACTTCAGCAAACGCCCTTTGCTGTCGGAGGGGGTAAGACGCAGTGCAAATCCCAGCATAAATTAGTTGTTTGTGTCTCGCACATATTCGTTTGTGGCCAAAAGTGTAACGTTCTTCAACTGGGTTTCCAAGTAGTGTTGTCACGCTGCTTTTGACGTTACTCGGGCGCGCTCAGTTCGCCACTCATTTCTTATCCAGAGATTGTAAAACTACGCGAAAGAAGTTTGTGCCAAGGACGTGCCCGAAAGGCTGCACTAAAGTTGGGGAGGGCCAAAGGGGGAAGAATAGATACATCAAAGTATAAAATAATCTTACACTATGTCCTTCGTAGAGGGTGAGAGCCATTATCTGAGGAGAACGCACACAACCAAAAGTAAGGTGCTGGCCTTCACTGTAGGAGAATGCTGCTGTTGTGGTAAATTAGTTCAGAGCCGAAGGAATCGCTGAAGTCCGCGTCGCTTCTTCTTGTTCTTTTTTTTACACATTTACTCACATATTACCAGCATCATAATCATGCGCCCGTCTTTGACAGCCTGAATGCCTTCTGGATACTTGACAGTGTGCGAAAACCATGCCAAGCCATCTAAATCACCGTAGACTCGCGCAGGGTGTTTTGGATGTTGCCATTTTTGGCCTACTATTTTTGTGGTAGGTCAGGCATGCCCTTGCTAAATAAATATTTCGTGACAACTTAAGTACTTACATAAATGTTAATGAGTTAAGATATAAGAGGAAGCTTCAGCTCGAGCCCAACTCCGATGCTGCCAATTCAAATACATGTAAAACGCAAAAACCCTTTTCTGAGATAACCACTCGGCCGATTTCAATGAACTTTACTGCACTTGAGAGAGAAAGTTCAACTCTAGTCACTGTTGGAAGCAGAATTTTGATTTAGGACCTGAACAATTTTAACTGAATTTTCGAAAACTGGTGAGTCTGAAGAAAAATAAAAGCACGAAGTTTTAAAAAATTGTAGCTCTGCTCCTAGAACAGATATGGCAGTTCTGTAAACCGCACCCATTACAGAATTCAAGGGAACAAATATGATGTCAATTGATATCTTAAGTGAATTTGTTACATAGCTTACAGAGCTTTTGGAACAGTCCTACTCGCGATTAGTGGTCCATTTGAGAACCATGTATATGATGTCAATTTTGTCCGCTTTAGATGTCCTATCAAGTGCCATTTACGTACATAATTGTAACAGCATATTTCATTGCTAAGTTACAGAGTTTTAAACGTTGGTGCCGTGGTTGCCGATAAAAACGATTTCTCCTTTCCCGTGTATTTAGATAGGTGGCCCCGAGCAAAAGCTTCCTCTTAACCATAATAAGGGAGTTAAACAGCTAAACTTCTTAACTAAATGTGAAGGACTTAACTCTAACTAAACGTTGCTGTTTCTAAATGACTTTAAAATTGTAAAGACGAGTGGCTTCCGGGTCTTCAGATGTTTAGAATGTATAAAACACCGTCTGGTTTATGATTACCACGGCACAGGTGACCACCTATAGATAGATTCTGAAAGAGAAAAAAATCGAGAAGTGTAATGAACTGGCTATGCACAGTTTAGTCTAATCGGCAGATTCACCACTTTTCTAGTCTCCCTTAAAATCGATATGCAGCGCTCCGAAACAATGCGCCTATTGCATTCCAACTCTATTCCGGAGTCTTGGGCTTATATTCTATTCCCACTGCATTCCCGGTGACTGAAAATGTCGAATGACTCCTGAATCATTCCAACTCCGGAGTTGCCACTCCGCAATTCTTGTGGACAGTGTGTGAACGCAGACCAGGTCCCATGTAGTTCGTAGCAACGATTTGTTGCTTCTGGCTTAATTAAGAATATTGGGACAGCGCTATACATTGTCTTATGCCATTCCCTGCTTCTGTATGTCTACCCTGTACGGCTAATTTGTATTATCGTATTTGTACTTTCGTACTGCTAGTCACTTCATTGTGTTGTCTAATTTCCTCTCTCCATGCTACCTAATTCCGAATATCGTTTTCCTACCCTTCATATTACCAATTTTGATGTTGCTACTTTGCTTCTTTCGAGATATCGTGCATCCGTTTTAAATATTTATGCAGCCATTCGTGTTATCTCTCTACCTTATAGCCTAGGTGCTGAGCCCTTGCAGAAAATAAATGAAATGAAAATAAAACACTACAATATTCTCTAACATACGCGAGTACCCTCATTGACCCGAATGATAGCCTTCAATGCGTGCGAACGAAGATTATACAGCGCCTGAAATACACAGTTTCCTGGAATACGTGAGAAAACTCAACCAAGGACGAGATTTCAGGCGAGATAAATACTACAGCGAAACAGACTGCTCGCAATGCGCTTCGCGGCCCCGATTAGGAATGCCGATCATCAACAGCGTGGCTGCTTTTCCCTCTCACCGCACTGTACCCGTCGTGTTCCCAACAAATTCCGACGCTACTCGCTCGCAGCCGTCGTCGATGCTATCGCTGTAGATTCCGTGTCACTACACGGACGGCCGCGCGAAATATCTGAGCGAACGGAGCGATCAACGATCGGGTAGAGCACAAGACCTCCGGCACGCTCTGTGCGCGAAACGGTTTCGCCCTACACCGAATATCCGATGGCATTGCCGACTCCTTAAAGCGTCTCTCCGACGGCCCCGCGATTGCGTGCCTGTTTGCCAGAAGCGAAGAGCCGTTGTGATTTATTCAGCTCATTCGTTGTCGTCCGTGAGGTACGTGTTCGCGTTTCAAAGCGACGTCCGCCTTTGAACTTAAGGCCGGCGTATATACTTATGAAACTCCCACGCTTTTCTCGGTTCGGCAAAAAACTTCCATCGTGTCAATTGGGAACACGTCGTTTTCTTTCCCCCGTTCTTGCGTCAATATTTGGTGCGTGGTGAAGGTTCGCCATTCAGGAAGAGTACGTGCGAGCGCTTCAGTGCCAACGCCTGCGGCGAATATTGAGTAAAAGGGGCGCCTATTTTGAAACTTCTTGCTCCGCGCGGAACGTTACGTCCACAGAAAATGTCAGTCTGGAACATAGAACACGATCAGTGACACTTTTTCCTATAAAGGTATATGCTTCGGCCCATCAGTGGATGGTTGTATACGAAAGGACAGGAAAGCCAATGAATAAATTTATGAATGTAATTAGATAGGAGACACTAAAGCCACCCGGTTATGCAAGCATTTGCTTTTTATGAAAATTCGCTCGCCTGTTCGACTATAAACGTTCCTGCGCACGGTAACCCGCCATATTGTGCACCGTCCATGACATGACGGTGCACGTTGCACATAAGCCAATCCTACACAATCTCCCCTCAACGTGAAACATGGACGCTTATGACGTTTCTCCGCGCGATCGCTCTTTGAGCACTTTCTTATTCGCTGCAGCTGTATATATCGAGAAATCAGCAAATGATAAATACATAGGGGCTCAATAAGACTAATGGTTGATATTGTCACCCAACGATATTTGATACGGTATTTCATCCCAACTTCGAAAATTGAACTTTAATAACGTAGATGTAAGAATTCACAAGATCATTCGAAGCCGGAGGGACAACATTTTGTCAACGTCATAGAGTGAACATGGCCTCCTGCGTAGTCTTGAGCATCGTACCGTATTGGTGAAGCAGCGCACTGACCAGGACAAGGTGGAGAGATACAAGAATACAAGTCTCTCCACTTTGTCCTGGTCACTGCGCCGCTTCACCAATACGGTATGATAATTATTCACCAACTCTCCCAACTTTCCACATTAGTACTCTTGAACTATGATTGGGTTTTGATCTTGTTGAGTTATAATACTCAGTTATGCACCGTGACCAGCTATTATCGCATGTCTGCTCTCTTCCTTGCGCATGGCCCCTTCCCCAGTGCAGGGCCTGTTGTGTGCGTATATTTTGTGTGTGTTGCTCGGCAGTGTGTGTGATGCAGATTGGCTTATATTATCTGTGGTTTAGCTGTGTCATATGCTATTACCATGGAGGAAAGAAGAAGAAGAAGAAATAAACTTTATTTAAAGAGCCGGCACTTTGCATTTAGTGGCCTCAGGTGTCGGCTCGAAGTCCTTGGACTCGGGCGGCATCTTCGGCTTGCCGGACGGTCCAGAGCTGGTCTTCGAGCTCCGAACTTTTCAGGGCCGCCTCCCAGCGGCGGCGACGCCAACGGAGAAGGTCCCCGGCAGCCACAGCAGCCGGGGACCAAAACAAGCTAGGAGAGGCCCTGACGTCACGTTTTTGAAACTGGAAGTGCAGCTATGTTGGTGTGCCATCTCCCTTTGCGCCTCCAATCAGCTCGTCGGAGCAGATAGGTGCGAGCCGGGCGCAAGCTTTGAACTTGCATTGCTTTTTTTGTTTTTTTTATTTCGAAAGTTCGCCCAACGGCATAAACCATTAAATATAACAATGTAGGCCGGTTTTGGCGATGAACAGCAATAGTGCTCGATGGTTGCTTCCATAGAGCCATGATTCATAGTCCGGTGGTCGCGTAGGATGAAGGCCCACTGTTTTCAGGTAGCGCCGTCGGATCTGGTTTAGACCAGGGCATGTCTACAACAGGTTTTTGATTGTTGCCGAGGACGCTCGAGCTGGGCAATATGGGCAGGTATCCGCAAATGATCCACGGAGGCGGCCAGGCATAGGTGTCCGATGGGGTAAGTGCCACCCCCACACGGAGTCTCCGCCACACCACCTCCTCCTGGCGTGTAAGGCCGCCTGGGAGGTTTGAACCGCACGGTGCGATTACATCTCGTGTGGTGCGGCGGAGAATCTCCTTGCGGTGGAGGAAATCGCCCTGGGGGTCACTTGGGAAACGTGCTTCCACAGCTAGTGGCAGCTGACTGTGGGTGGCGGTGTAAGCTTGTATGTGAGCAGAAATAGTGTCCCGTGGGATCCACTGTATCCGATTCTGACCGGGCATCTGTGCAGTCATTCGGTGTATTTCGTTTGCGACAGGGTAGCCATAAAGGAGATTCGGAAGGTAAGCATTGTTAACAGCCGTCGGAAGTCTGTGCTGCCGACGCGCGTCATAACAAACCCTACGAAACATCTGTAGCAGTTTTAGCGAAGCAGACACGCTCTGTATTTTTCCATGGCACTTTGAAAAAGACGACCAAGACCCGCGCCGTCATTGCTTGAGTGTATCTGTTGCTGGCTGACACTCACACCAACAGACCCAAAACACAGCTTTCAAGCTTACACACCACACTCCGAAGTCAGCTTTTCTCGCGAACAAAATGTGCTGCGAAAAAGATACCGGCGGCAAAATCTTTTCTCACTTTTCAGGGGCCAAGAGCACCAACGAGTTTTTAATGAGCGCGGTTGCTATGGCAACGGTTACGTTTGGGTTACCAGTCCTACTGCTCCTTTGCGAAAAATAGCAAGTGACTTCCGCCACACTTTCTCCAACACGTGCGTGCTGGCCAGAGCCTATCCTACGCTTTCCTTCCTCCACCACATAAGAGTAGCTTAAACAATAAGACATGAAACAACAATTAATAACAATTAACATAACAACATAACAACAATGACCACAATTAATAAACAATAAGATATGAAAGGCAGAGAGGTTAACCAGAATAACTGGGCAGTTGGGTATTCTGCACTGGGGGGGGGGGGAAGAAGAAAGGACAGCAGAGATGAGGAGAAAGAAAGAGTAGACGAAAACGGAATCTGTCCAAAGAAGCAGTAGGAAAGAAACTGGCGGCTACTGTTTTTTTTTTTTCATTCCGTCCCGAAGTCATTAAACAAAACATAATAGCGCTTTCAGAGCAGCTCGGGCTGACTTCGGCTGTGACCAGGACAATCACACAGAAAGCGCGCAAGCACCTTTTTGCGCAACTTCCATGTGATTGTTCTCGTGTCTATGCACAAAGAAAGATGTTCTTCCGCAGTCTCCTTCTGTTACCCTTGGCATCAAACGCCGTGAGCTTTCCATGCACCTCTAAACAGAAATTGTGTCCTCCACGCAGCGCTGTCTTTCCCCCTTCTCTATTCATTAGCAGTGAGCGCTAATTTCGTGAGTTGCCGCGCGCACAAGCAGCAAGTAAAAAGGAGTGGTGCCCATCGGCTGCTAGTTAACTGCATCTTCTCGAAACGGGGCCGCTAAATGCGTTGTCATCGCAAGCCGCTCTAATCTCGTTATGTGTTATTCGAATAAGAAATTATGCGGCTATTTCTGTGCCTAAGTCACTATCAGCGCAGAAGACTGACAGACTAGGACTGAAGGGAACTAAGTGAAATATTCGAGCAAAGCCAGTGCCCATAAATACGCGTGTGTGACAGGAATAGGAAAGAATAGGGGATCTTAAAAGAGGACAGAAAACAGGATAAAGAGAGCGACCGTGGTGTACTAAGCACATACAGTAAGCAATTTCGTTACGCTTGTATTATCTCAGATAATAGAAACAAGTTGCTCAGGAAAGCCAAACTAAACACTAATCTTCTCAAGAACTATGCCCGTCGCATAGTGGACAACAAGCGCGCGAACTCATTTCTGCAGTACCTGTACCCCATAGGGCTGCATGCAGTTCACTTGATGCCTTTAAGATAATTTTTACAACATAAGTTTTGCGAGAAATCGCCCAAATAGGACAAAAAATCGCTGCTGAAATTTCGAGCCAGTAATACTGGGCGACGCTGCCTATCGTACTACGAGTAATGATGAAGTATTCTTACTGTCACTGTTTTGTGAACTTCGTACGAACCTACGAAGTTTTTTGCGCTCGTTGAGCTACTTGATTGAGCTACAAGATAGCTATCTGTTGTGCTGCATCTGCATGTCACGCTTGCTTACGCATTGCGTCGAGTTAATCTCTGATGACGTAGAGCGCAAGTCCCCTGTCACTATTTTACGCATCCTGGGGCACTATAGCCTATACAAGACGGCCGCCCTTATCCGCCCCTCCTACGTAATGCATAGATGGAGGCCCTGTGTCCTACGCGATGTCTTACTCTGTCCTACGTTTCGTACTTCGAGCTTCAAATCGCTACTGCAGCTTTATTACAGGCTGTCGGGCAGGTTAATGTTATTAAGCTTTGTGCCGGAACGAAGAAGCCTGCAAAGAGCACCATCCAAAACGTTATGAAACAGCACGATGCCTCGCAAAGTATTTCCTAGGAAAGTTTTGTTTTCGCTTTTTTTTTCTAGTCCCTTGCAGCTGGGTCGCGACATTTGCGCTGAAAAAAAAGGTACATTCGATACAGGAGCCTCTTCTATTTCATTCGATCTTCGCGAAATGCACCCTGACGTTGTGTATAATGATTAAGTTGTCTGGCTGAGTGGTCGATGAAATATCACGTCACAAACTTCGCAAGTCGTATTTCGTTATACGTCATTTTGACGTTGAGCGATGTTGCACGGACCCATCACATGCAGAGACTTGCCGCCTTAATGTCGATGCGATGAGCATGCTGAAGTCCCCTAATGAATGGCGACACGCAAGGGCGGGTCAGAAGTAATATCGGCACTATTTCCCGTCGTTATGCGTCATGGTATTCTATTGTTCAAGATTCTTGCTCGCAGCAATTGCAGCGCTCTCGGAAGGTGGATATATTCATGTTTTAAGAAAGCATTTCTTTTAAACGAAGCATTCAACAGAATTATCGAAAGGTCGACATGGATACCACTTGGGCGTAAAGAAGAATTTTCAACGTGCTGGCTGTAGCAGATTGCCACGAAAGGAAAAATTTCGGCGTCTTCGAAGAGCGAACGCTGCAGTTGAGGAAACGAAAATTGTCGACTCGCGTGCCTAAAATTCTCCACGACAACGCCTTCCTTACGCGGCCGCTTAACTATCTGAGCCTAACAGGAGGCGAGCAACCATGTGTAGCATAGTCACGAAGATGGCAATATTTTCTTTGTAGCAAAATGCCTCGCGCATTCCTGTAGAAGTTATTTGAATGACTAATTTCTCATTCTTTCAACGCTCAGATTTGTTGGCCCTGCACTGACATCGGCGAGCACAGGTGGTGGCGAGCACAGCGGTAGTCCCAGCTTCCAAGAGTAAACCAGGTAGGGTCGCTCATAACTTACTAGAGGAGTCCTTTCGTTCACAAAATTGCAGTAGTTATTTGCCGGTTGACAGATAACGAATCTCTAGCGGATATTGTCAAAATCCGGCATATCGACGCGAATTGGTGGTGGAAGTCCTTCGTTCTTGCGAACTGTCTTCTCTTTATGAAGCCTTTCTGACTTACAAAACCTCCTATGACGGTAAGGGTGGCGGTTTTGATGTTGAAAAAAAAAACATAACTTTATATAATAGAGCACGTTATTTAGCTTCTCCACTGGTTTGTGCCCAGCTTCACAGCGGGGTCCGGTTGTTATAATGTACCAATTCATTCCTATTATGGCGATCTAGAATTGGTTTAAGTAACGCAGTAGATTTTATTCTCAAGAAGCTCCACGGCGATGCAATAGTATTCGTCACAATTGTCCTATAACAGTAGCTGCATTTATCTGTGTTCGAGCTTTAAGTGACGCGGTCGCCGCTTTTAGCCTTCGCAGTAGCTGTCAGCAAGCACTGTGTTAACCACGCCATCTCACCACACAACTGCCGATAATTAGCGGATGCTTACCGTAATACTGAGAAGCGTCTTCATGAAGCATTACACTGCGTTTGAGCATGAGTTCTCCCAGCCATGCTTCCTTCTCTTAGTTCCTGATTGCTGTATTTCGTGTATTTCTCTTTTTATTATTGTTCTTTTCCCTTGCAAGTACTAGTGGTATGCGATGTTGCAGACGTCTATCGCGAGTGGTGTCATTAAAATGGATCCTACGTTCCCTGTATGACGTATAACAAAGGATGCCACTGCAATAGCTTGCTGGTTCCCAAAACACAGTCCTGTCCTGTCATTCTTACTGGCGACCGTACTGCACGTAGCCTACCTGCTTTGCACCTACGCCGAATAGCTAAAAAAAACACACCAGAAAGCCTATACAAATCACATGATCACGAACCTGCTGCAGGGGCCACATATCACGTCCTGCGGCGTCCTAGCACGATGTTCAGCGTTAGATTCGCAGCTCTGATACCATATTCATATTGTGTAGAATGAGAAAAGCCCAGCTTGCTTAAATTATGGTCAACATTACTCCGCAGCCCTCTGAACGAGGGTAATTCCCGCGCTCACTTGGTCTTGTCGCCACAGGATATCCATGCAATGATAACACATATTTATGGTACTTAAGGGAGCTTCAATCAAGCATTTGATTTCATTTTAAACATAATAAGGTTGTCGGCGAACAAGGGTTTCCCTCCTGGTAAGGAAGTATCCGCAATTCACATATAAACCTCATAATGCCGTTCATCAAATGATGCTAAATCGGGAAATATGTGTTACCGACTAGCACACGCTAGCATGCCGCCAAAGGTACACTGCCAAAGTGCGCTTTGAAGTTTGCAAACGTTTCATTTTTTTGTCGCTTGTTTTATCCATGTGCTGTTAATTTGTATTCCTCGTGAGTGTTGGAATGAAGGTCAGTTGAGATTCAGCACCTGACCCATGTACTTCCTTTGTCCTTCGTCCAACTGTGAGCGCTGCACAAACTTCAACATGAACGCCTACCAACTTTCTCAGCATTCCACCTTAATGCACAATAAATTTGGTAATTTTCCTAAAAGACTGCACATTTTCTGGAAAGTAAGAAGGCGCGCATCGTTGCCATCCGTGAAAAGTACGGCCAATGTACCGTAAAAGTCGTTCTTACGATGCCTCGTGGGTTGCGCTTCACCTTGTCCTATTATATTAAGGACATCTTGCTGTTTACTGTGTTATGAATTGCATCTCAAGCAGATCGCGCTGCTAGCCTATTGTAACTCATTCTAGTATATCGTCCTTTTGAAAACATGTATACATTTCATAATCAGAGTACACCCCAGCAAAATTATCATTATTTTAATACTGATAAATTTTGTGCGCTTCAAGCGACTAATTTTTAGGCCTTTTATGCAGCCATGTTTCATCTACCTATCAAAGTTCATTAGTCTATCTCAATGAAAATTCACTACTAGCATGGTGCTCTTTCGCCGTACGCGTATATAGAGCTTGCGCCACTAAACACTGCACATCACTAAGTTTAGTGATGACTGTGATGACCTCATTTTACCGCAGACGCGCACATCGCAAGAATGTTTTTCGATATATTTTTGCTCGCTCTGCAAACATTGTGACAGCAGATTACTGAGTATTGATTTGCCACAGTGACGAAGCTACCAGTGCGTTTCATCGCTGATATATAAATGTGAAATGGTGCGGCAACACATCCAAGCATTCGATGTTACCAGGGTCGAGACTTTGATACATGCATTAGGACAATGTTACTGAGGTGCCCTAAATTACATATCGAGAAAACTCTCCATGGGCGCAATTTCTCACTGGTGGTTTTAGAGAATACACGTGACATTTTCAGGAGTCCGCCGTGGAAGTGCAGTTCCATTGGATTAATAAATGAAAGCAGTGGATCACTGGACTAATTAAATAGCATTGTATATGTGCACCACCGGCGACGAAAAGAGCGCGAGCGCAGCTGCGAAAATCAATCAATTAATACATTATGAACGAATGAATCAATCAATCAATAATTCTATCAATTAATTTTATAGTCTACACTAGAAACTTTCTCTTGAGCGCTATTGCGTTATGCATGTGGCGATTTTGCCTGTTCATGTCACGGGGCCTCACGATGACTATAGAAGAGACGGCACCTAACGACCGATGAAGCAGCTCAGCCCAATGACTTCCACGACCATACTGGCCATTTCTCTTGGAAGAGTCATCCTGCGTCCGTATCTCGCAATGTACACATACGGCATTCGTAACGTATGAGCAGACGTCGAATGACGAAAGAGCTATAATGACGCTCAAGCAAAAAAGAAGCACCTGATGTTCATCTCTATTGCGCGATGCAGAATGATTAAAATATTAAATTAAATTTAGAATTTTTACGAGTCAGAACCGCAATATGATACTCAGCCATGCCGTAGTCGGGACTGCGGATCTTTGACGTGCGCCTAAATCTGAGTAAACAAGCAGTTTTGCATTCCGGCCCCATAGGAATAAGCCTGCCGCCACGAGATCGCACCCACCAGGCTCGTGCTCACCAGCGCAAAGCCATAGCCACTGATGTACCGCGGGAATTGATAGAATGAATTAAGCCACAATCTACAAAGAACTATTACCTTAGAATCATTGGTAATATAGTGTTCCAGCCAACCCTGCTGTTGGTTAGAATATTAGCGCAGGTGGCACGCCAATGACCAAGTTTACTTTTACTAACGAGACGTTTTGCGAATACGGCCACTCATAATCTTTCCGCGTGGAGCATAAATCACCTCGTGACAGCGTTGTTGCGCATATATTGCTTTAAAAATGCGATATCATCATAGGCGAAGTTCATCCACATTGGCTGTCGCCAGTATCTAGCAGGCAATATGGGCCGATCCCAAAAGCCCTGCAATCAGAAAATGTGGCTGATTCTTAAACTGGACAGTTTAAGACAACGTCTCAAAGGGCTAACTGTAACGACGGAAAAATTCGAGAAAGTGGCACAAACTGCATGGGCCAGGCCTTTCAAAGGGTGTCTTTGGCACGGGAATATGACGTATGCGGTGGTGACCTATCGTTAGAGCGTTGGGCTGTTGGGCTGCAGTACAGGAGGTTGAATCTTACCATCGGTTACGCATTTCTTTATAGTACTTTATAGGAGAATTTCCTACACATACATACATACATATACATATATACATACATACATATACATACATACATATACATACGTACAGATGTTTATAGTGCTGCCAGGGCTACTGTGCTGTGCCACCTGTGATCGCTTGTGATTGTGTATCTGTGCTCCTTTCTTTCTCTATCTCTACTTTCCTGTCGCTTTACCTCCCCCTCGCCTCTCTCCCCAGCGTAGGGTAGCAAACCGGATCTTCCCATCTGGGTAACCTCCCTGCCTTTCCCCTTTCTTCTGTCTCTCTCTCGCTTCATACACTTTAGAGGCATCTAACAGAAAACAAGAGGTGTGTTGAGCACAGCGTACGCGAAACAGCAAGTTAGCAACGAATGCGAAATATAAAAAGCATACTTCAATAAATGAGTCTGAAAGACGCATGCGTCTTTCAAGGGATGAAAGTAGGGGATGAATGATGCGAGGAGGAAAGCGGAGGAACACGGTGCCGCAGAACCACCAGACGAAAAGCTTAGAAGGAGGAGGGTATTGCGAAGGCGTGAGAAAGAAAGCGCAGGACGGCGACGATGACTACGCGATGGTGCCAGAGTAGCGCGCGTAGTCCGGGAGATCTGTCAGCGGCGGCTGAGGTGAAACGCGCCTACCCGTCGCCCAAGCGCTGGCTCCCGCGATCACCCGATTAGCGAGGCAGACGCGCGACATTTCGCTCCCTATGCAACGTGCCGTACGAGACTGATTATCCGCGCCAGCCACTATATCGCGAAGTGAACACACGTATAGAGCTGGGCTCAAACTTCGCATATGGAGTATAGTAATCATCGGTTAATTTTTCTTTCGTTTTTTTCCCCGTATGACCGTTATCCTTCATTGACTGTGTTGCGTGGTCTTTTTATATAAATCTCGGTCGCCGCCGTGAAGCGATAACAGCAAGTCGGATTATAACGCGTCTTCACAAACTGCGCGCCCGCCTAAGAATGAACCGTGGAAACAAGGAAAAAAAGGAAGAGCAAAATTGGCGATCCCGTTAATATACTCCCGACTGGCCAAGCGGGACGGCGCCGCAAGCCTCGACCTGTCGGCGGCTCCAGTGGACGCTCGCTTTGTTTACCGGTGAGGCTGAAATCGGCACGTCAGGAATAGCACCAGTCGGGCGTGAGCCCACCGGGTTGTGCAATAAGGCACGCGCTCTCTCCCCCACGCCGCCCACTTCCCTCGCCACCTGACGCAACCGCGAACAGCGCCGGCTCTGGTTAACGCCAGCACGCTTGCACGGAGAAGCTTTCTTGTCGGCGCAAGCACGTAGCCTCCGCCGTTTATTTGCACGCGTAGTACGCGCGGTCGTGATCGCACTTCCAGAGAAACACGGAAACGTGTTAAACAAATACAAATGAGAGAGTGTTGTCAGCGAAAAAAAAAATAAATGCCCCGCAACACTGAAAGGCAGAAGAACCACGGAAATAGGAAGCATAAAACTCGGCTGCTGCATGGAGAATACAACGACTGGAGAGCAGTGAAACAGCTAGCTGGTTATGAGGGCAAACTTGTTCCCTTCAAACGGCGGCGATACTTAAACGGCGGCGATACCGGGGAACGCGTTTTGTCGAATCTTTTCACGCGGTTCTCGCAACGCCTTATACCAAAAGTGCCATAATCGGACACTGAGATATCCGCGGAAGTTCCGCAACGTGCTGCAGTAATTGGTAGACTCTAATAGGACAGGTTCACTTTTGTGTATGTATCTACAAAATTTGAGATCAACAAACGCCCTGATAACGGTGGTGCATCTCAAGCGATAACGTAAATATGATAACGCGCACGAGTCGATACCAGGTCTACTCGATTCAACCAAGTTTATTTTCTCCTTGCGGATCTATTCTCCTAGGCCCTCGATTCCTTGAGGTGCAGCGGCCCTCACCCTCGATTAGCAATACGTGCATGGCAAGGTGCTGCCAAGGTGCAGTGAACCTTAAAACTTTGCAGCAAGTAGGTGCAGACCTGCGCACTCAACATGGCAATGATATGTGATACACGGATCATCATAAACATCATCCGCGAGGGCTTCGGACGACCTTCTAAATTCTGTTATATTTACTTTTATTCAACACAGTTTTCACATGAAATTTGTAGCGCGACGAATATTCGTCTACTTTCGCCTATAATTTCTACCACCCTATTGTGTTCAAAACAGTGAAAAGGAAGGCAATGTTTTAGAGTATGAAAGATCTTTACCCATGGTGAATGTCATCAGAAATCAGCTGTACATATGTGCCATATTATATAGTGAGTTTACGTACGCGCTCAGAATTACGTAATCACATATATTTATAGTAAGAGAAAAATTCGGCTTTGGTAAAACATATTCTTCTGAAATTCTGTTATTGGAGTCTATATCGGACAGCTTCATCCGCTTTTGCGTTTCCCGAAACACCGGCATGGCCAGGTATCCACTGGTTATGCGTTAGGGCTGAGGCGTTGAATCAATTCGTGGTTGGTCCTTAGAATACTCAGGAGGCTCGTGCGGACGGGCTTGCCTGGTCGTCTGCACCACAGAGGGAGTACTTGGGGGGGAGGGAAGCTGCTTCTGGGCGGCCACCGCTCCACAATCCCACCAAATGTGCATCAAATTGCGCGTGGTTGGAAAACGGCATATATGAGGTACTTCAGCTGTTATTAAAAATGCGGAGGGCTTTGAGGATTGCATTGAACCGTACGTGCCGCGTCTTCGAGCACGCAAGCAAAACGACTCTCCCCATGAGCGCGTTTTCCCGCCTAGGCGACGTGGCCCGTACAAAAGCCCATTTATTCATATGCGGCAATTGAAAGTAATCAAACCGAAGCGGCAGCAACGACGTGTGGAATGACCTATAACCATGCTACTAAACCACTTCATGGCCTCAAGAGGTGCTGGAGGATATCGAAACTGGCGACATTAATAACTACATGACGTCACCACAGGGCGCACCATTCCGCCTTCAGGGGCAATGTCTCATAGAGGATCGGCTTACTGGCAACCAAGACGCAACAAACGACGGTGGCAGTCGACACAAGTTTGCTAGAACAGCGGTTAGGCTTCGACGGTCGCCTGGCGCTTTTGCAACCGTTCTCTTCTTCCCGACACTTCGGCGCCCCCTAATTTCGCTGTATTGTGACGGCTTCATTGAGTCATTGATGCAGAGCGCTCAACGTGTTTCGCCATTGCAGCGGGGCAACCCTTGTAAGTGCGACAACCGAAATTTCGCAGATGGGACAAAATGCTCTTTTGTGATACTTTTTAGTTCTACAGCACCGCATATGTATCTAAACTGATGTGCAGATGCTCACGTGTTGAAGGGAACAGAGAAACGCCGTCATCCGCAGTCTACGCACGCAAGCTATTGTTCCAATACGCAGGCGCGCTGTATTCCGCGCACACAGTGCCAGTAATCGCCACTATTCGAGCGCAAAGCGCTGATGCGTCTCTCTGGAAGGTTGCGCCAGAGCAATTCAGCGCTATTTTTTCTCCGTTTTTTTTTCTCTCCATAAAACACACAGACCAGTTTACTGCGTGGCTTCATTTTAGTGATTCGTTGGTGGGACTCACAGCACCATCGTGCGTTCCTGGACCATGCAGGCTAGTGCAACGTGAAGGAGAAAAAATGCTTAGTGTCCTGAACGAGCACAGTGCGCTATGCGGGCACCGTAGCGGAGGGCTCCGTATTTTTTTGCGTGAACCCAAATCAAACGTAGTTGAGAAGCCTTTTTGCTTTCATCGAGGATAAGAACGCTAAGACCGCTTCCGAGAATCGTATCCGCGACCACCTGCTCAGTAGCAGAATGCTACACCAGTGAGTCACATGGTCTGGCAGCGTGAAGGATGCCGCCTTACTTAATCACATGTCCTTGTCCGGCTTCGTAATTTAGGTGCTCGGTTCCATAATCTGTGCAAACGTTACGTGCATTTCTATCTCGATCGCGCCACATTGCTAGTGGAAAGTTGCAAGTGCGTCACTTTTAACAGGGGAGCTGTTTAAGCCGGGCGTAATGTGTCAACCGCGAACAGAAAATGTAGGCCGATCCTGGCGGCTGTGCAGAAAGGGTCCAAGCGCAATGGTACATACCCCTGTGAACTAGCGAAGATGAGAGTGGCTAATACCCCTGTCACACGGACGTTTGGAAGGCCTTCTAACCGACAGTCAGTTGACTCAAAGGTCAAGTTAGAGCTGCTACAGGGGCGGTTTCGAAGGCCGCCGAGTCAATAGTCTATCGAGTCAACGGAGCACCCTACAACTCTATCGAAATCTCGATGGCATTTGAGCAACGGAAGCGGAAACAGAGCGAACATGCCCTCTTGTTCACAGTGTGCTCGTACTCACGGTTAGAAAGAAGAAATCAAACCAAAATGCTCTAAAAATACTATATATGAGTGTTATTAATTATTCAATGAAGTATTTTTGCCACTTGATATGTGCGAACTGCACATACTCTCGACAACAGCGACGTGCTTGTGTTTGTGCACTCTCCCTCTACTCCATGTGCTGCCGGCTGCCGTCATATGGCCGCCATTTCGCCGTATAAACAAATACAAAAGAAATTATTGTGCATTTAAGTGGTTTTAATGTTGTTTAACTTTTGGTGACACGAAAACGAAAATAAAGATCCGGAGCACCACACAATTTTGCGAGAAACGCCTGAACCACTCAACGGCCTTTCAAAAGTGCCGTGTAGCAGCGCGATAACTCCTTTGAGTCGATAGAGTTGTGGCATTTCGAAGGCCGTCGACTCGAAGGCCTTCCAAATGTGCCCGTGTGACACAGGTATAAGTCTAGTTAAGCATCGTTGGGACTATATCAGCTTAGTCAGTCATCGATAGCCAATCAATAACTAATAAATAATCGATCAATAATCAATAAATTCTGGAAAATCCTGGGGATGACTTCGTAGAGCTTAGCCTAGCCCATATACGTGGCCCATACCTTGCGATAGCCAATCAATAGCTCATCGATAATCCACAAATAATGAATAGATTCCGGGAAATGCTGGGGATGACTTCATAGTTCTTAGCCTAGCGCATACACGTGGCCAACACCTGGCGATAGTCATTCCATAGCCAATCAATTGCTAATCGAAATCGATCAATAATCAATAAATTGCGGGAAATGCTGGGGATGACTTGGTAGTGCTTAGCCTAGCCCAAATACGTGGCCAATGCCTTGCGATACCCAATCAAAAGCTAATCGATAATCCAAAAATAAAAAATTCCGGAATGTGCTGGGGAATACTTAGCAGTTCTTAGCCTAGCCCAAATACGTGGCTAATACCTTGCATAACCAATCAATACGTAATCGGTTATCATTCAAAAAATTAATTCCGGGAAATGCTGGAGATGACTTGGTAGTGCTTAGCCTAGCCCAACAGTCAAGACTAGCTAAGTGCATATCAGCTCCACTGTCTCTTTAGCATTGAGTCTTCAGTGCAAGCTACGCTAATTTTTTTTTATTTGTGCTCACTATGCGTCTTCACATTCTGCCTGGATGGCCATAAGTTTTAGCCAATTTGTTTTGGCAAGCTACACTGCAACAAACTGAAACTTGACCTTCGTTTAAACCACTCCGAAAATAAACAGCCATGCTATTCCAATCACTACACAAAGAAAAAAAATTAACGTAGGATCTTATGTGCGTTGACGCCACGGCTGAGTCACCGTATAGCTAAGCAGGTTAGGAGCCTATACGCAACCATATAATGTATTTATTCACTGCATTTTAACTTCATAGGACTGCGAAAAAGAGCTGATTAAGCTTGAGTCTTTGCATATATCCTCCGAGGTTGCAACTTTACGTCGTTGGAAGAACGTGTTGCGCACAATCTCGAAAGCTGTGCATTTTGCCCCGCTGCAAAGTCACCACGTTCTTGAAGTGCTATTCTGGACACTTTAATTCCGCCATATTGTCAAATTCCGCCATATTGGCATCGCTGTTAGGGTCGCAGGGCTAGTATTGCCTCTCTCAGCTGAAGACGCCTACATAGCAGAAGTCCGCCAAATTTTACAGTGCCCAGGATGGCATCCCTGAGAATAGTGTACCGCGCAGCGAATGAGCTGGAATTCACAGGAAACGCCAAGTCCGTATGACTAAATTGAATTTAGTGCGTTAAATAATCGATAATCAACCGCCAACTGCAAAGCACCCATTCGTATAAGCTTCGATACGCTACAGCGCGGAGCGGAAGCAACAGGACGCCAGAAAGTCACGTGTCTTTTTGACAACACTAGTAAAGAGTCCACTTGTGAAATAAAGTGCCATTTTCCAAAGACACATTGAGTTCTAGCACAACATCCGCCATATTCAGGCAAGAAATAACAAAGTTTGGCTTCACCTAGCATTTCCATAATAACTTCACTACCATGAAAGAATGCGAGTGAAGAAGGATCAAGTAACATGTACCGAAAGGGTTGAGAATCGCGTAGAGTTGTGCCTTGCGCCTGTGCTGAGATTATGTCGAAACGGCTAGCTCAGAGGGTCTCATATTGCCTCAAGGTGCGCAGGATAGCTGGATCACTGCTTCAGTCTTTGAAATCCTGACAGTCTTAGCTGTGTCTCCGAATTCGTCCTCAGCCATGCTCTCACACTGTAGCTACCACCATCATCCGCAGCAGCCCGTTTTATGTCCATTGCACGGTGAAGGCATCTCCCAGCGATCTCCAGTTACTCCTGTTTTGTGCCAGCTCACTTTGTCCTATGTCGACGAAAATTTGATAATTTCATCACACCAGCAGTGCTCTGCCGTGCTGGACTGAGCTTCCCGTCGCTTGGAACCCATTTAGTGATATACCACCAGTTATATGCTCTGCGCATTAACTGGCCTGGCGAACTTCATTTATTCCTCTTAATCTCAACTAATATTGCCTACCCCCACTTGCTATCTCATTCCCACCACTGTGTTCCTGCCTCATACTGTCATAGTATTGGCCAATTCTGCTTCTAAATATAAGATAGAGGCGGCGACGCAAATAAATTTCGTTCTAGATTCCTGCAGGTGAGGCTGCTGCGAAAAGTGCTGCCACTTCTTGGCATCCTATAATTCACCTGGCAAAAGAATTACTCCACTTCTGAGAGGATAAATTTCTTGGCCGACTAATTATACAAGAGGACCCACTCTTTGCCGTGCCGCAACATGCTTTCACGCCCTTATCCTGGCTTGCCAAATTATGGTAGGGCCGAGTATACCCCTGGGCATGCGGCGCATACCTTCGGAATGACCTTGCGATGCACCGGCGCGCGTTGGATGACGTTAATTTCGAGTCTGGATCACATGCCAACACCAGACCACGGCCTTTGCAGCGGGAACAAACTGTGAAGAACTCCATGTTATGAGGTTTTCTGTTACAATGTTTCCTTTTCGCGCCATCCCTTGCAATATTTCAAAGTTCTGCGTACACGTTTATAGATCTGCTACACGTTTAGACGCCCTGATTTCCTGGAATAACTAATTCACTAACGCGACCAACATATTGGCTGCAAAGTTCGTGCAACACAGGTGCTCAGCGCTGCCTGGTCAGCCATTCCTCAACAACGAACCCAATGCTGTCTTTTACCAATGCTGAAAAGGAAGGAAGCCCTAATATCTTTACTTTGCGAAGTGGCTAAAGAACACGGCAGTAACTGTAGAAAATTCTATTGAACGAGTACCGTGCATCGAAGTACCGCGCATTCCTGGCCAACGAAGGACAGCTTACCCTGATGGAGCTGCCAGTTTATACGTATTTGGAATACTGCTGTGTTTGCGAACTTGAACATCCCAGGCTGTCCGTTTTGACGCCATTATGAACCGACACGCTCTGTCGACACCAAAGCAGTGAATCAAATTATCCAAAGTGCAAAGAGTACTCATATATAATCACAACATTCTATCGACAATTTTATAAGCTGTAATTTGCAGCAAGCTATGAAAGGTCTGTCACGAAAGATGGTGCTATTTAGAACTGCATGAGCGACACCTACACTGTTAATCGCACCCAGAACTTTCGTTTCGTGTATTCTCAAATTAGAAGAGATGGCTGTTGAAGCTGAGCTCTACCGAACAAAATGGCACTGAAGAAAATAAAAACTATAAGTGCTAGAAAAGGTAATCCAGGTGCATTATGCTCAATTAGCGTAAATATCCATACACAAAAAGCATGCAGAAGAAGAAGCTCACAAACAGACTAAAAACCACTGCATTTAGCAAAAATTCATTAATTGCAAAGGCGGGTTTAATTCAGCACGCATAGCATGTGATTATCGAACGTGGTCTTCATTAGCCGTGTTGTAGTG
Organism: Dermacentor silvarum; assembly: GCF_013339745.2. Taxonomy (NCBI): domain Eukaryota; kingdom Metazoa; phylum Arthropoda; class Arachnida; order Ixodida; family Ixodidae; genus Dermacentor; species Dermacentor silvarum. The sequence goes on from NC_051156.1 coordinate 69,300,228, forward strand.
TGTTTCGTATGCTCTCCTAGTTCTTTTTCTTTTTTGGCACGTTTCTCCTGATTGACTAACCATATTGGAATCAAAATTAACTTCCCTCGTTAACAGAGTGCTCACTGAGCACACGAATTTCGCGCCACTGTCAATTCCTACCCCATGAAGTGGCATTAGTGGCGATTTCGAAGACATTTTCACGTACAATGTGCAGGTATTTCAAAGGGTTGTATTGGTGGACTGGAATCCTCAAAAATGAGCAGAATTATTGGACAGCTGCAACAACAGCGGCGTTCGACGCGTCAGTATGGCGGTGACACTCCTTCATTGCTCCATCACACTTAGCATCATTTTAGCCATAACTATTGCCAACATGTCGATGTCTATGTCACATAGAAACAGCGGCAATTTGTAGATTCCTGAGTGAAGTTTACATGGTAATGATCTTCATCGTTTGTATTTAACAGGGCAGCTGAAAACGCGAAATTACTGGGCTAGTCAGGGGCCCGTATACTCAATATCAAAAAAAGTTCTGGAGCTAAAATTGTTCGCGAGAGCAGGCTCGAGCCAATCGTGATATTGGCCATATTATTAGTGCATGCGGTGGACCAATGCCAAACAGAACTTCAGAACGATAAGCTTTATAAATTCGTCCCCCGAGTCTTACAATTACTTAATTTTCTTCGCCTTGAGGCTGGTTGGCAAATATTAGAAGCCGTTCTGGAACGTTGCAATGAGTCCTTTTCTATACGAATCAGCATGTAGATTCCAATATTTCTTATCGGCCTGGGTGCACATGAACATTGATTACGTGCTCGTCCAATGCAGACCAAGATGCTCTATAACCCGCCATGGGCGCTTTCTGCCAGCAATCTGATAATACTTGCACTGGGCACTGACGATCATCGACAGTCGGAGTGGCCTCGGGTACAATACTGCAGCGCTGATGATTCTGCTGTGGCTGTAACGTTACTGCACGTGCTATGCAGTGCGCTCTTCCTTCACTTTAGTTTGGCGTTCAGCTGCAAGTGCTGTCTTCAAGACTCGCGTGCCTTGCGTGGTCTGCTTGCCAAATGGATGGCCTGCAAACAGCGCGCACATTGTTTACTACTGCATGAAAGTCGGTTGCTTCTTCACATTGCCGTAGATAATGTTAGGTTTCTCAGGCGTTGCAAGTTCTTCGAGTGTTACTCGCAGGGCTCTATAAAAAAAACATTTCCAGGAACACCAGGAGATTGTTCTCCATAGCAGGCGCTCGTCCCAAACGTACTGAGGAGTCGGTACTCCTAACTGCCGTTTCTAATTATTTACTTAACGGAATCGATACGTAAGTAAAGCCTGGACATATTTTTTTCTCAGAAAGGCCCATAAATACTGAATCCCGTGCGCAGGGTGGGGACTATGAGTAATTCTTCGCAGCTGCCCTTTGTTTCATTCGACATGCTGCTTCTTGTTCTGAATGGCACTTGCTTATGTGCGCAACGAAACTGATGACGCCAAGCTGAGAAAAACACCATTTGCGTTATCGCTATGCCGCTACGGCGCTTCTAATATCAAAGCTGATCGCTTTGTCGTCTGCCAATTTACCAGCCTTGCGTTTTCCCACGACCAGGCTCACCTGCGCAACAACGACAGCGGGCCGCATTGTGCGATGTTCGAGATAGAAGGCGACTCGCTTGCCAAAAGCATCGGGAGCCCGAGCGAATCTGGAGGACGCGACTATATATTTTTACACCGGGGAGCTGGGCAGCACTGCGCTCTTTGTCTCTCGAATCCGAGCCTCGCGGGCTCCCGTTCTTTCTCAATCCCTCCCCGTCCCTCCCCCCGGCGCTGCGGACTGCTGAGAGCCAGTCGGCGCACGGTTGAAACAGCTGCCCGTGTCGGGCGGGTGAAGTTCACTTTGCGGCGAGGAGTGTCTTTGTGCGGTCGAAGCCTCGTGGTGTCATTCTCTGCGGAACAGAGGTCGGGAGTGGTGGTTGTTTTGTGGGGTATACCCGCCCTGGTTGCTTAGTGGTTATGGTGTTGGGCTCCTAAACACGAGGTCGCGGGATCGAATCCCGGCCATGGCGGCCCCATTTTTAAAAAAACATCCGTGTACTTAGACTTAGGTGCACGTTAACGAACCCCAGGTGGTCCAAATTATTCCGGAGTCATCCACTATGGCACGCCTCATAATGAGATGGTGGTATTGGCACGCAAAACCTCTAAATTAATTTTTCCCGGCGGTAGTCGGGAAGATCTGTTTGGCTTGTCATCAGCCTGCTAGGATGTATGAGCAAACTCGCTGATTCTATCATTCGGAGCATGTATAATTATCCCATAGCATAGACGCAATTGGCACTAATTTTCTATATTTGACGATGTAGTAGTTATTTATATAGCACATAGCAATGCACAATGTCCATTTACCTGCTGAGGTCAACGAATGGATCAAGGCACTTTCGTGCCGAGCATCCACCTATACATCCAGGTCGACACAATAATATCAATGAATCAATTATTCAATCAAACATATTTATTTATTCCCATGATCATACATGGAAATGGACCGGAACTAAAAGCCGCGAACGTGGTTTGAAAGTGTTCAAACAGTGCTAAATTTTTAGTGATACCACTCTCCGAAAGTTAACAGCCAGTCTTCAAATTTTTCATTTAAGATTACACTTGTTATTACCGAAAGGAGAACGTTCAGTTTCTATGCATTGTATCGTTAATTTTCATGTTCTAGCTAGTGCAGGCACAGCTTCCCTGGGTCATGGAAGCCCACGGTCCACAACAGCGGTTAACAGTGCAGACACAAGAGAAGTTAACGCTTATGTCATAGCTCAGTGAGCATCCAATTTGGTTGTGCGAGCGTTAAGTTTGCCTGTGTGGTATCCACATTGGTGCAGAAAGTATATGTGCCGGTTAATCTATTGGCGTATTTGACAATTGCGCAGCTCAATTTATGTACAATAATATTGCGTAGTTCGGAACAACAATTAACGCAACTGCATGTTGTGCTGCGCTTGTATTCATTCAAAATCACACCAATCAGATTTATATATAACTGTTAATTTTACTGCAGCAGTCAAATACAACTAAAACCTAAAGATAACTTGCCGAAGTTTGATCTTTCTTGCGCCCCTTCATACATTCCGTCCTCTATCGATCTCCACCTCAAGTCTAAGCACCAAGTTGTTGCACCAACATATACGCAAACTCATTCGTACCCAAGGCTGTTTCTTTGTGCAAACCACCTCTCCGCCTGTATACCAGCAATCGTGACAGTGCTTAATTCAGTTAAAACCGTGTTCATAAGTATTGCGTGAATGCATATAGACTGTAAAATATTATGGTTAGCGCGTATAACCACTCATCTGTATAACGCCGAAAAGGCGTTGAGAGTAAATAAATTAATAAACTTAGAATAAAGATGAGACAATTATAAAGAACAAATCCCGGTTTCTAGCTTACAATTCTTTAAGCATGCATTGGGAGGCGTTTATTTGTGGCACTATGTTGCACTATGCGTTATGGGTGGCGCTGTCCCTACTACCGCTCCCTAACCGTACGCGGCAGCCAACCGATACTTCGAGCATCACATCCTTAAGGACCAGTTCGGAGCCCCGGCCGTGCAGGGCCTGTAGACCAGAGGCGCAGCGTTTTATTTAACTATTTTATTTAACGAAACTACAGACAAGCTTAAACCCTCAGGCATAGGCACTGAACATCAAAGCCACACATGTCCAAATCGTGCCGACACATTCGTTGTGAGCGCCTTGCATAAAACAAAATTTCAGCAGGAAACAGAGATAAATACGGTTCATTGATTCGTTGAGTTCATTGATTCGTGATACGGTTCATTGATTGATTCGTTAAAAAATAATTCTAATGCCTCACGAACCGTTGTTCTTGCGCTTCTGTCGAGAATATGCGTTTCGCAATATCGCGGCTAACACTCACATGATGCAACATCCGCCACCAAATGCGCGAGCTTGCCCTCATTTTTCTCCACTTCTTGCACATACTCATTTAATCTGGAATTTACAAATCGTTCACTTTGCCCAATGTGCACCTTTCCGCATGACACTGGGGTCGAGTAGACTTCCCTTCTTCGGTCATTACCGCGGTTGCCGAGACACCTCTGCAGAAGTTTTAACGGGTAACACCAAGGGACACAGCTGAAACAACGTCCTCAAGGATTAAGCCACAAGTGGCTTGTGCCCGCGCATGGGCAATTTCAGAAAGCACGGGTGCCAGGAAAAGCGCGAGACTGCCTTCGTAAGGTATTCCACGAGGGTTGTTTACTCGAACCCCATGTCATGCTGAAAGAAGTGTACATGGGGCAGACTGAACGATTTGCGAATGACCGATTATGAGAGAATGCGTAAAAAGTTCAGAAAAAGGAAAAGGAGAAGTTTGCGCACTTGGTGACGGATGTTGAGGAACCCAGTTGGGTTTCCATTGTAGCAATTGCTACATTTGGGTGGATGTCTCAGTTTCCCTTTAATTACTTATCTCCACCTAGCGGATTTCCGCTGAACTATTACGTCATGCGGTGACGGATGTTGCATCATGTCAGTGTAAGTCAAGTCTGAGCCGCGATGTTGTAAAACGCGAATTATTGCCAGAAGCGCAGGAAGAACGGCTTGTGAAGCATTAGAAGCATTTTTCATAGACATGAATAAGACCCAATGTGTCAGTGAACCGTCCTTATATCCGTTTCCTGCTTAAATTTTGTTTTTGATTGAAATCTATAACAACCTATGTGTAACAACCATTTGGATATATGTGGCATGGATGTAAAGTGCGCATAGATGACTTTGTTTAAATTTGTGTCTGTTTTCAAACCATAAAGCCGTTAATAGCGCCTGTGTCTGGGGGGTCCATTTGAAGGACTGTGTGTGTGAGTGTGTGCGTGTATGTGGGTGTTTTTTGCGCTCTAATTTGTTAAACCGTCTGGGTGTTGCCGCCTTTCACGCCACAAATCACGCAGAACGATGCCTACCCACCGTGGTGGCTTAGCGACTACGCTGTTGCACTCTTAAGCACGAGGTCGCGGGATCAAATCCCGGCTGCGTCGGCCGCATTTCGACGGGGCGAAATGCAAAAACGCATGTGCGCCGTGCATTGGGGCCCCGTTAAAGATCCCCTGGTGTTAAAAATTAATCTGGAGTTCCCCACTACGGCGTGCCTCATAATCAGATCGTGGTTTCGGCTCGTAAAACCCCAGAATTCAATTCAATTCAGCTAGCTACCTATCCACCGCAGGTTCGCCCGACTTCGCCACTTCGATCTTTTGTCAAACAGCCGAGGAGTGAAATGATGTGCCCAAAGAATATATGCACAATTCAGAAGCCGGTAATTTCCAGACTGCAATTAAATAAACTTTCCGTCATCGACTCAGCCCATCCCTCATGTAAAACCGCGCTCAGAGACATTTTAGGCAGTAATAAAAGCATAAATGTAATGTAGGCCTAATACTATAGCTCGCTGACTGTTAGCTCAAGGTCAGGGTTACAGTCGGACCTTGCGCTGCCTGCGCTGAGCCTGCAGCACAGCGTTGGAATCGAATAGATTATACTGAATCTTCCACATCTGCAGAACTGCTAAGCATAATACTGGCGCTGAAGTGTACCGTACAAGATTAGAAATTGTCAAATGCTATTATTTTATGTGACTCCCGCGGAGCTCTCAGCCTGGCTGTCCATCGCCAACGCTGTTTCACCTTTTTTAACGCGAACTATTGAAAATAGCCCATCAAATCAGATTTCAGAAACGAAGAGTGATGTTTCAGTGGATACAATCAGACATTGGTATTTCAAGAAAAGAGACTTCCGATGTTCTGGCGACGTCAGCGCTCGACGTTGACTTATGTGATGATAATTTACGCAAATATGACAACACTAGACTGCTCATACGCCACCGTCTGCAGCGCGCACACAAGGATAAAGCTGTAGCCAAGGGATCATGCCCTTCACTAATCTTTTCTCGTCTTTTAACTCGCCGCAGTAAGTTTTATTGTGCAAGCAGCGTACCCGGCACAACTGTTCACGATGCACATTGCCTACCTCAACAAGGACATGCACACAGCCTTTTGTGCTTCGCTTGTGGATACTAGATGGGAACTTCCCGGGGAAGCGTAGCGCTTATAGCTTTTGTTTGCCATTTTAGTTAAAGTAATCGCTATTTTTCATATATATATTGGCGTATTACCGATGTGTTTTAAATTTATAATTCTCACACGTTTCTAACACGCATCGACCCTGGTACAGTCTGCACAGTCTGTTGCCGATGTATGTAGCTTTACTTCCTGTTATTGTGCTTATTCTCTCCTGTAAGTACGTATTCTGCTTAGAGCTTCGCAAGATGTCGATCATCCGCAGCTTCTCTTTCACACGGAGACGCGAACGAGCCCAGCAGACACTTCGGATATGACAGTGGAGAGGCCAGTGTTAAAAACAAAGGTAAAAACAACGCAGGACGTTCCAGCGACGTGTGCTCAAGCCTGAGATCGATGCGTAGTCTCTCTTGCCTCTCCGATGCCGTCCCTCCCACTCCTGCTGCCCAGCTGTCAGAACACGCACTGCAGCCTGGGGAGCATGTGCACTAGGACTAGCGGCTTTTGCTTTCGCTAATGCCGGTCTGATGACGCACTCCCTGCCAGGCGCTGCGCTCAGAGACAGTAGCGAAAGAATTCTCATCACCGCTGTCCCTGATTAGTACGTCGAGCCGACGCCTCCTAAGCAGGCGAAATCCGTACTCTTACAAGGCGAAACAAAAGCAGCGCAAGCACACTTACCGCTTCTCGTATGTATAATACATCCTGCGAATTTTGTTTTAATTTCTCTTTGGGCCTAGCCTCCACCAGACACGTTCTCAGATAATAATGCGTGTGCGCAGCTCCTCGTTATTTTTGTTGTTGTTGTTCGTTGTTGCTCAGACAATGAAGACGCTGGGGAACAAAGGAGAACTTGCGCTAAAACCTAAATCTTCATTTCACTTCCAGGACATCAGCTTCGCTTCTCGTCCTAGACAAGTTCCAGGGACGACGTGTAGTAAGCGCGTCACAGTTGGTGCAGTCTCTACTTGTACCGTTATTGAGTATACGGTTTCTGTTTAAGTTTATCATAGTTGTACTCAACTTACCCCACGTCCTTGTAGGTTCTTGTTTCATTTATTCAGGGAGTCAACACACCTAGTAATATAAGTGGTAGTAACTGCAGTACGCTGATGTTATATTTCCTGCTTCTGCTAACAACATCTAGGCCACCAACTTTTTCAAGCATGTTCCGTAAATAAAAACGTCATTACAAAACAACGAATTAAAATATCCCTTTATTGTTGCGTTAAATGCGTTCTTACAGTATTGTCATGTGAAATGGAAAGCAGATCCTTTGTACTGCATGGTGAAGTTAAAGTGACACCTAATTACCTTCTAAACAGAAGATTTCGGGATGTGATGTTGAAAAATACAGCGAAGAAAGTTTTGTGAATTTGCTATCCATGTCTCACTTGGCACCTAAAGAATGCAAGCTTATTATCTTAATAAAAAGAAGCAAACCTATGCAGTGATATCAGCAATGAACACAAATGTATCGAGGATAAACAAGCAGTCAGCGCCTGGAAGTAACTTAAGTATCACAAATTAAAAGACATCAAAAAGAAACGTGCATCATTATAAAGGTAAAACCTGAGCGGTACTTTCAATTCCGTACAATTAAATAGTCGTAGGACACAAACGATAACTTAAATACACAATTAAATGCACTCAAAACAAATACAAACACAATAAAGCAAATAACATATAATAGAAAGATGAATGATGTGGAAGGCAGGATGTTCGCACGTAATATTGAACCGATTATAAAGAAGACTGCAAATGAATTGAAAAATTTTTGTGTTATCATATGCTTGAACAAGTAGGCACATTAGCCACTCATTTTATTACTACAACATAAAATAAACAAACCCGAAAGAAGACTGTTGTTAATGTGAAAGGTATGTTCTCATGAATGTATTTATGCATGACATAATTCCTTATGCATGGAAACGTAGTCCCGTGATAACCTTTCTGTACCTCACAGCAAATAGAGAAATAAGCGCGATGCGTCGAAATGAGACGCTGTGTGGTTAGCAACAACTCTCTCAAAAATATACACACACACATATATGAAGGAGAAGGACGAGAATCAAGGGGTCCGTTTTTTCGGAAGTCACAACCACATAAAGACAACAGAAAATGACAACGAGGAAAGCATATGGGGAATTACCTTATTTAATGGAAATGTAAAAGCTAGACATAAATAAAAATGAAATAGGACAAACGGAAAATCGGCCGCCATCCCGCCCTGCGAGCGTGAATGTCCAGCGAAGCTGTATCAAACACCACACACCGTCGAGCATTGTATGCACGCTGTTCTTCTAGTGTCTTCAATTTCCGTGGTCTACCCATCGCTATCTTAGAATGAACTGAATGAGTTGCAAGACGGGTCTCCCTTTTATATACGAAAGCGTGGTGAAGTCCAGGTATATATATATATATATATATATATATATATATATATATATACCTGCTCTATGCCTGATTGCAAAGAAAGCTATGCCGTTGTCCTTCACTTGTTAACCTGGCGTTTTGTGTTTACGCCACGAAATTTTCCGACCAACGAGAGGTACACAGCTTCGCTGCAAAACATAACTGGCCGCAGGTGGGACACGAACCCACTTCTTCGCATTACGCCTGCAATATTGTGATCAATTGGGCTACCGGACGCTGTTTTCCCGTTCACTTTCCAGGATATTTATGTAAGTGTATTAGCGTAGACCCTGCGAGTGTTATATATATATATATATATATATATATATATATATATATATATATATTGGCGCTTCAGAATGTGACAGGGCGAAACGAGCCTCGGGCAAGGCAGAGACGAACACAAGCGTCGAGTGTCGAAGGCCATAGAGTTTCTCACCTAGAGGGAAAACTCGCGCTGCTGCGCTGTGGTATCTATGGAAATGCCGGTATATTGTGACTTCAGATTGGCATCGTTCTTGGAGAGCCAGAACTGCTTGAAGACGCGACTGGCTAGCACCGTTCCATCTGTCACAAAGATTCACTTCCTACTTAAAACAGCACGTAAGAAACTGCTTTACCTTTATTATTACACAAAAACGTGTATTGTTTAATTTTGAGGACCTACTATTGGATGCACAATTATGTGAAACGTAAAAAGTATCAGCTGGCCGCTAAAGTTGGAGGGCAGACGACAAGATTATCACTCGCTTTAGAACAACTTGTCGTCTGTTCTTGCTTTTCTTTGCTTCATTTGGCATTCTAGGTGAGTAAACTTTATTGAGAGATGTAATATGGGTGAATGAAAGCGTTTTATGTAGATTTAACTTTAACAACGCATTATTTGTATAGCCATATCCACGTTTTAGACGAATCCTCATTCAACACCAGCCAACACAAGCCTCGCAGACACATATCCCTTCATTCCCATGAGGACACGGTGCCCTTTAAGAAACTCGCATAGACGGTGGCGCCAGTTTACCCTCTAGGTGTTTTAGTGAGAAAGTCTATGTCGAAGGCTTTCGCTCGTCGCGTTCTCGCAGCGAACACGTTCAAAACACGGGCTGACAGGAACGAAAGTAATAATTGCTTGAATCTGTCGGTTCTCGCAGTCTGTGCTTGGTGCGTGCTGTTTAAACGTTAATAAATACCAAATCACCCAGATTTGAATTTTTCATTCATAGTGGCTACACTCTTACGGGCGACGACTTCAGAAACCAGTGCGCGCACACAAGTGAGTCATTTGTGACCATGTTGGTGGCAGATATACATAGAAATTGGGAGAACGCTCAAGCTTCGCTTTTAAGAGTGGGACACGATAGCATTCAAAGATCACTGACTGCTTCTCACGCTCCCCGACAACTGCAGCTTAAGCAACCATAATGGTTACCAGGAAACACTGGCGGCGAACGCTATGCACGAAGGCGAGTTTCTGGTAGAAACGCGGCCTCTTGCGTGGGGACACGGACACCGCGCGCGTTCGGCGCGAACGCGGAGAAACGGGGAAACGCGGACGGCGTCGGCAGCTACTCTGCGCGTTGCCTCGTTGGTGGTGTTACAATTTCTTTCTTTCTCTCTCTTTCTCTCATTTTCTCTTTCTCTCTCCCGAGCATAGCGCGCGCCAAGCGGATGCTCTCCTTCCTTCTACTTAACGTCCCATGTCAAAGCAACATGTGCACGGCACGGAGAGGAGGCGAAGCACACGCAGCTCCTCGAGGTGGTTGCTAGGCAACGCGCGGTGACGTCATTGTTCAGCGAAGTTTTTAGTATACGCGTTACGGACTCACGGCCGGCGTAAACTAAAGTCCCTAGATATTTTTTTTCTTTTTTGCTTTCTTTAAGTAGCGACAAGCTTTGAAGCACCGCCGACGAATCTCATTGGTCGGCGCTCATTTCGGCGGCCATGTTCTTCCTAACGCTGTTCCCCGCAGTCAGGGCAGGCTAAAGACGCATTATGTTTCTGTGCGCGTTTATATTTTTGATTTTTCCATGTGCGAACGATTTTCTGCGGTCGGCGCGACCACAGCTAGAAACGCGGCAGGCATCGTATTGCGCGACCGCAATACAACGCGGCAGCCGTCGCCGTAAAGACAAATTTCCTGTTCGGCCTCAACAGCGCAGTATTAAGCCGCTTTTGGGTTCGTATTTGGTTGTCTGGCCCCATGCCTGAAGCGTATATTTCACATGTGTGATGCACCAGCGGCCGTTGACGGTCCGATGCTATCTACGCAGATACGCCGCTTCAGGAGGTTAGGAAGAACATGGCGGCCGACGGTGGTAGATGTCGCTACTTAAAAAAGAGCAGAAAATCTAGAGACTTTAGCTTAAACAGCTCTGCTGTTAAATAGTGTTCGACTGTGCTCAGCCAACGAGCGGACGCCGCAGAAAAGGTTCAGATGAGTCTCTGCATACGCGTCTGAGTGTAGTGCATGACAATAATGGGTTACGTAGGGTGCTCTCAGCAGCACCACAGTGAGAGCAATCAATTATAAGGGGAGAACGAGATCGCAGGTTTGACAACCGAAAGGGGCGGAAGCGTTCCGTTAAAGGTGCCGAATGCAAAAAAAAAAAAATAATTTAGTGTGCGGCATTTTGGTGCAAGATAAAGAACCAGAGGCATTCGCAACAGCACCTGCCTCTCTAATAGCACCTGTGTTGCTTGGGGCCTTTACAACCACCTACGAACAGGCTTCACGCTAGATTACGTTGTCGCTGTTGCATCGTGTGATATTGATGCGCCGGCGCCAATCGAGGGCAGGGCGCATGTGTGTCCATAATAAGTTACATCCAATAGCTGCCATACCGCACTAAAACGACAACATCGCAACGACAACGACAACGACGATATCCACGGCTCCTCTGTAAAGATAAGCGTCAGAATTTCATCATGCGCAGGCATTATGATGTGCTATCTCGCATTCCCGTGAAAGTAGAATCACGTCAAAGAATGAGATTCAGGAAGAGTCAACAAATATTTTTTTCAGAAAAGGGCATTTCATAGGGCCGCGACATGCACGTTCTTCGGAACCTTAGGCTGATAAAACCCTCTGTTGCCGCAGGAGACACCGGATACTTGTTAACAAAGTCAGGCTTTTCTTCTAGGCTACACGTTTAGCTGGGCGTGTTCTAGCTCACCGATCACAGTGAGGAGGATGGGGGTGAGTTGAATGCACGCCGCTGCAGCGCACTTGTAAGCATGACTGCCGGTATAATTCCTCTGCCGCTTTCTGTATATCAGCCACTGCTCTCTGAACTAGCATCGGCGGTGTTCCACGAACCATCTACATCGGCTCGCTCTAGACGCACACTTCACCTCCCACTTGCCTTGCAACCTCCTATCTCGCGGCGCGTAGTGCGACCGCTCCCTTTTTCTGCTGCTGGTCGCTCCTCGCCAGTACACATGTTATCTCCGACTCCCTTCTTGCCGGCGGCGGTAGCCGCCCAATGTGCCGACGTGGCATGAGAGAAGTACCCTAGTCCACAACAGGTGTCGCCACTTCAATTTTCCATTTTTCGTCGTTTTCTCGCTTACAAAACCATTTCTCGCTTGTTACCGAAGGCAAATCTTTAATCTAGTTGGACTTAATATTTGCTCCTAGTGTCACTTTAAATCGTGTTAGGGTGAAGTCCGACGGTCCGCAATGATGTGCCCAAGGAAACATACGTGCTATGTGCCATCTGAGTGGACATGTTTGACCTCTTATAAAAGAAATAAAAAAATTTAAAGCGGGACCGAGACGACGCTTTCAGTGTGTACCACCAACACGACCAACGTCCTTTGCTGGAAAAGCGGATAACTTCCAAGCCGCCCCTTCCCAAACATTTATGTCGCGTTCTGACATGCTACGAGGGTTGCTAAGCGCCTGCTGGCAGTATTAGTGCACAATTGCGCGTTGACATTGTTCTTACGGCCTCCCGTATTGCGACATCTGCCTGTTTCGAACAGCACAGGGTAGCCAAATGAAATTTTTGAGGCTAATTTTACTTTCTTGCGCTGATGATTTATTCTCATCCAGAAGGATGTCAATTTTTTTTTAGTGTTGGTAATAGGTATGGCGCAAATGAGTTGTGATTTCATGCTATATTTTCACCAAAGAGAATAATACTATATGGAACATATACTAGAAATGATCACAATTACATTCACTAGCTTTACTGCAGAAAGTACATTGAACTCTTTGGATACTCAGTAGAGAATCAATATAATGTCAAGAAGTTTGTGGGCGTTAACTTTATCTAAGCTAGCGGAGCGCTGCAACCACGCGTCCTCAGAGGAGCACAGAATCGGAGGTCATCCAACAGCATGCAGTGGCAATGCATTCATTTCTTCTTCATTCCGCTGCTTGGAAATGTGAGCAAGACGAGGAAACGAGCAGCCTCACACATACAGAGTAACATTTCTCGCAGCTGTGACATTTTACCCACTGCTGGATAATTAGTTCGGCATCTACAATCTGGAAGAGACGGACGTGAGTCACGCAACAGGCAAGAGGAAGAGTGGGGTGATATTGCTGCAAACGCAGACCACGAATATGAATCTCAGTAGGTCGGCTACAGAGATCCTGTTACAATATGTGAAGAAACTAACCATCCCTTGGCTCAATACAGATGGATGCAGCTCATATAGATTCTTGCTTCGAGCTTGAAAATGTATCAGGTTGAGTTATTTACAGAAATGACAACACCTCTTTCACGTGAACAGTTTAGACTGCACTAGTACAAAAAAAAGTTCCAATTCAATATAACTGCTACCATGAACATCTGAAAACGATTACGCATTTTCATTCACACATCCGCTTCACGTAGTGCTTCTATTCTGCATTAGTGCTTCTTAGTGTTTTTTTAAGTGTAGGACGCAGTATCTTAGCACAAGAACTTACGAACCACAATGCGGTGCCGCAGGTCAGTGTGCTTAGCCTCAAAGCACGCTGACGTCAGGTACAGTGTTAAACGTGCAAATACGCAAACGCGTTCCAGTTCATTTTTCCGCGGGTCACTTTGTGTCCGCAGGAGATGGATCGCGCGGGCTTGGCCGTCGGGCGCACTGACCTCGTTTCTGTTGAGTCGGGCGTGGCCCTCGACGGCGGCGACCTGGACCGCGACATGTCGTCGTAGTCGTCGTCGTCGTCGGTCTGCAGGCCCCCTCCCAGCGGTCCCCGTTCGTCCTCTTCGCTGAGGCCGTGCTCCAGTATGAGGGGAAATACGGAGGCCCTGCTGCTGGGCTTCGTCGCCGGCTCCAGCATCAGCAGGGAGCGGCGTGTCGACGGCGCCGTCGAAGGCATCGCCGGGCACAGCACGGTGGCGCCCGCGCCACCGATGCCGCAGTTGCCAGCTGCCGTCAGGCTGCTGCTGCCCGACCGCAGGAGCATGCACTTCTCGGACGCCCTCCGGGGCAGCGCCCGTCGCGCGTTGGTCACCACCACCGAGGAGGAGCCCAGGCCGTCGGGGGCCGAGAAGCGACGGATGAGCTTGGGTCGACCGGGTGTCCCGCCGTTGGCAGCGGACACACGACGGGCAACCTCACGGCATACCTGCGCCACGGCGGTGGAGGGCGATTGTTTAAATTGAAATTTAATTTTCTTGAATCTTGAAACTTGAATAGGAGACAGAGACTACAGACATTTGCTTCACAGAGGTCTCTGCTCCACATTGTTGACTCATTAGCCTGAGTACCTGCATTAAGTTAACTCAAAAATAGAGAGGAATAAGAGGAAGAACAGGGCGCATAAAGAAGTGCAGCTGCGCATGTTTTGTAATATGTTCATTTCTGCTCCGCAGCGAAACAAAATGGCTTTTATTCTTTTATTCTGTTGTGGTCCTCTCCGCTCCTTGATAAGAAGGCCGCCAGTGGAAATTTGTATCTGTCCTCTCGGCGCTCACGACACAGTTTCCTTTTGTTGTTTGAATACGTTTAATTCGTTGGGATCGCCTCTATTTGGACCTCAACGTATATCCTGAGCCCTGTATGCGAGGGCGACGCGCTTGCCCCTAACTTCTGCTGATCTTTCTGTCCCCTTTCGCCTATTCATAAAGCTAGAGTAGCCCACCGGGCTCAGACTGGTTCACCTCTCCACCTTTCGGCAATCACAGTAGTACGGTAGTATTTCTTCTTCTTTCTGGGGTTTTACGTGCCAGAACCAGTTCTGATTATGAGGCATGCCGTTGCGGAGGGCTCCGGATTAGTTTTGACCACCTGGGGTTCTTTGACATGCACTACAGCGCCAGCACACGGGGGTTTTTGCATTTCGCCTCCATCAAGATGCGGCCGCCGCGGCCGGGATTTGATCCCGCGATCTCGTGCTCAGCAGCGCAACGCCTTAGCTCAGTGAGCCACCGCAGTACGGTAGTACTACTGAGGCTCCTGTTGAAGCGCACCCGAGCCCAGCCAATTAACACTTCAGCAACAGATGAAATGGACATGTCCACTAGGTGAACTCCTACAGAATACCTCCCCTAGACTCGAGACTGCGACTCAAGTATACTGCTGTGTCAACGACCAGCCTGTATTGAATCCCTCTTATTGCTATCATCATCCTCCATTACTCTTTCGTTCCCTATTGGCCTTTCCCCCGGTCCCAGTAGCCGGTTAGAGCGCGTTAACTTGGGCCGACCTTTCTGCCTTTACACTAATCAAATTCATCCTCTTTCTCTCCCTCTCTCTCTCTCTTTCACGATGACGCACATGCGTACCTGTTGCCGGTAGACGTGCCTCCGTATCAGGTCCTTGAAAGTCTGCCGCAGTGCCCGGCTGCGCACGCCGTACACGTACGCGTGCGCGCACGGACTCCAGCACAGCAGCGCCGTAGTGGCCGAGCCGAGCAGCGGAGGAGTGCGGCGGCCCGTCGATGCTTCCCATAGGAGAAGGGCGAAGTGCGGCGCCGTCAGCAGTGCAAGGGAGGCCACCAGCTGCGCCGTCGAAAGCAGCGCACTGCGACCCCGGAATCGGGCCAGGTACCACGGATTGCGCTGGTGCGTCACCGTCGCCTGGGCCCGAAGGGTCACCTGCGCAGCGTTGAACCATTGCAACCATGGTATAAGGGCGTGTCAAATAAATTCGACAGCTACTTTAGCACACTCCGGAAGCGAATTGACTAACCTTCTCTCGTACAAGCATTCCGGAGTGGGTGACTTCAACGCCATTTTATTAAGTGTCCGAAGTCATGCAAGAGACATCTCATGCCCCAAAGAGCCTTATACTTCTGTAGGTAAAACAGTTTCGCGATCTGGCGTGCTTACGCATGGTCGAGTCAACCGTGCACCCAGGCACGATCAGGATCGTTAAATATGATGCTACTGTTGGCCTCAATGGCGAACACTGAGGTCATGAGGGCAATAGTAAGCTCAAAGCCACTAGGGCTGTTCTTCAGCATTGCGCTGAACCATTTTCTCTCTTTTTAAGGCCACTGCAAGCTACCGTTTTCATTTATTTCCATATTGTAATTTCATTCTTCTCTATTTAATCGCACGCCTGCTAAAGGACGTTTTGATGTCACGTTCTGAGATAACCAGATTACGGAAATTACTTTATTCCTTGTATGATGAAACAGCATACTTCCGCGGCATATAGTTTGTAAATGCACCCACCCTAAATGTCTGACAATCACGTAATCAAAGTCATTTCTGGTAGCACAGAAGTACTCTTTTCTGAGGAATTCACTTCAAGATTGAGGTGTTTTCCTGGGAGAAGAATATTACGTTTTATAGGTCACACGGTACCCCGGAGACAAATCACTGACATGCTATAACCAAGGAGGTGGCCATAACCCACAATGCACCGTAGCTCTTAAGTAATGCAGAAAATATATTTGCTCTAAAGTCCGTTTCCTATAGGGCATACATTCAGTTGTGAATGTGAGTGTCGTACATCATGTCAGCAAGCGGGATCGGGAATGAGTGAGGCATTAAATGAGCAAGGAAGACGAGCTGTTGGGTTACTCGGTCGTAACCGCTGGCACGTGTTAGCGCTACAAACAAAACGCACACCAATAAACGGGACACGGAGACGAGTGCTCCTCTGTGGTTTTTATTAACGTGACAGAATATAGGAATAGACTTGTTGGTGATCCATGCTGAATTGAACAGCAGGACGACAAACGAGACAAGACGAAGAACTGATTCGTAGAAAATTCTAATTAAACGAGGCGCGAATATGTGTACAAAGTCGCGCAGCTATGCGAACTTTAATCGTATAGCAGCGCATTTAACCCCTCACGCCCAGCAAACGACAGTATGTGAATACTCTGGGTCCTTTAACGAAGCACTGCTACAGCGATTTTGTCGTTTCTTCCTCTAGCTGTGCAGTCGATGTCTGTGCACTCTGAATGATATACTTATGTGCAATCGGCACAACAAATGGATGTTGGAAAACCGAACAAAGCAGCACGGGCAAATCTGGGCGCAAGCAGATGATATATACCGAGCACGCTAATGCGGTAGTACGTAGCCCTAAACAGCCCACTAGGCATTCGCGTACTACAATTTACCTGCAAGCACCCACAGACACCAACAAACCTCGGACAGAATTGCTTTCTTGATAATCGAATTTAGCTTTGTAGGAAATATTGAATTCACCACGTATCAGCATGCTTCGTTGTAAATGACACGTAGGCCCGTACATATCGTTGTGCTAAGTCAGTACACGTTGAGCAAAAAAAGAATTCAATTATTTACATTGGTGTCTTGAAGTGTCGTACTGTTTTGACGCTGTCGGATTCTGTAAGAATGGTCGGACGCTCATATTCCCTACAATTCTAACGATGTTCTACATAAAGTTTGCACATTGCTCCAGGTGTATAAAACAACATTGCACAACAGAAAGCATATACGTGCGGCATCATCTGTGAATGTGACTTAAATCAGGAGGCTTATTTTTATGTTGTTAGCATAGCACCTTCCACTGCGACATCATTTCAGCTTGAGTCCTGTGACTTTTCTGTATTGGAATATATTAAAACGAGCTTTGAAATGAAAGTACAGAACTTACAGTATGTTTGCATAGCCGAAGCGAACATTTATGAATAGAGGAATTGGTAAACTTAAGAACCGCATTTTTTTAAGATTTAAGGAAATCAAGCGATTTCTTTTTATTTGATTGATTAGAGAAAACTGGCTTCGGAGGCAGGCAGAACTGGTTATGGCAGAAAGTACCACGGCCAGACCAGTGCCCAAATTTGTGCCTTTCATTTATTGCTTTCTGAATGTACTCGCGCAAGTGGCCATGCAAACAACGTTCAGTTTAGCCAATGTACACTCTCCCAATAGGTACGGTATCGGCATAAACAACTGCTGTGACACATTTCATAAAGGAATTCTCTTGCTTTGTGCAGCAGCATCATCTGCTGTCACAGCGTATGTAGTAATTGGTTGTTCACTAAAGTAAGTGAACTAAATAAAAGAAAACGAAGGGAAGAAAATTACTGCTGATTCCACTGTAAGTATTCAGGTGAATCCATCCTAGCGCGAACAACAGAGACACAAAGGACTCAAGACCGGACACCACGGGCGCTACACTTACAACCGATTTGTTACAGTGTGAGTGTAGTTGCTAAGTGTAGTTATTATGTCCTTTGTGCCTGTGTTGTTCGCGCTACAATGGCTTCACCAAGTGTCAAGCAACTAGCCCAAGAACAAGTACTTTTTTTAATTAACTGTCTAGCCTTGACTTCTGGAACCTGAACAGCCCTCACCAGTGTGGTAATCTCTAGGCAAGGGAGAAAAAAGGACAGGGAGAGACGACAACAGAGTGGAGCGCACGGACATGAAAGCTTATTAGGAACAGAAAAAAAAAACTGTACATCGTGTCGGATAGCAACTATTTCAAGGCTGTGTTACACATTGTGTTCGGATTCTAACACGTCAGCCTCATTTTCTGGCACTGGCCCTCAGCTCAATTCCATTATTTCTCGTGCATAACTTTCTGCAGCAGTCTCCCGCTTACATGATTTACGACGGACTTGGAAGGCCGGCTCTCACTAGGCGACCTACGTGGTCGGGGACGCTAGACTGCATTAGACGTGGACACGATTTCCGCAGAGTCTATACCAAGCTTACCGTAGTGACTGCTCTTTTCACCCGGTCAAAATTTTGTACCACTTAAAATGTGTCGATGGAGAGCTTCATTCACGAACCATCGATTCGCATCATCATGATCATTATCATCATAATCCTATATTTATGCCCGCTTCAGGACAAAGACCTCTCCCTGCGATCTCCAATTACCCCTATCTTGCGCAAGCTGATTCCAACTTGAGCCGGCAAGTTTCCTAAATCCATCACCCCGCCTAGTTTACAGCCATCCTCGACGGCGCTTCGCTTTCCTTGGCAGCCTTTCTATAACTCTGATCCACCGGTTATCTACCCTACACATTACATGGCCTGCCCAGCTCCATTTATTTCTCTTAATGGCAACTAGAATATCGGCTATCCCAGTTTGTTCCCTGATCCACCCTAGTATCTTCCTGTCTCTTGACGTTACGCCTATCATTTTTCGTTCCATCGCTCTTTGCGCGGTCCTTAACTTCTTCTCGAGCTTCTTTGTTAACCTCCATGTTTCTGCCCTATATTATCACTTTGTAGTGACGGTGAACAACGACGCAGTGGTAAAACTATGAGTCCCAAGTTTAACTCTTAATTAGGCGAACTTGTGCCCAGCAAAACAAGCAACACTCGAGCATAACGATAGCGGCGAGTAAAATAGGCAAACGTCGAAAATCTCATCCGCCGATCAGACGCGTCAGCTATTTATATATGGGTGAACGAACCTTCCAGCGTTATCGCTGGTGCTCCTGTAAATTCTAGAACGTACGCCAGTATTCTCATTGCGCTCAGAATTCGATTACACGAGGATCGGCGACACCATAGACAACGCATAGTAACCACCGACACCATTCTACAAACTTCCGATACGGAAAGGCCAGTCTTGCGCTGAGTGATAACTTTTAACATTTGTTACCTGGAGAAATGCGGTCACCGAATACAGGTGAAGAAGTATGTGTGTCAGTATGTTAGCACCGGTAGAATGCAATGATTGTACACTTTTCTTTTCAATGACAGTGATAAACTGCCACTCAGGACTTGGCAATGCCTGCCGTATGCACTCCAACCCAATTTTATTCTTCTGTAAATTTTCTTCTCATGATCAGGGTCCCCTGTGAGTAATTGACCTAGATAAACGTACTCCATTACAGACTCTAGAGGCTGACTGGCGATCTTGAATTCTTGTTCCATTGCCAGGCGATTGCACATTATCTTTGTCTTCTGCATATTAATGTTCAACACCACTATTACACTTTCTCGGTTAAGGTCCTCAATCATCTGTTGTATCCGATTCGGATTAGATGTATGAAAAAAATTCAGAGAATTTGTGAAAGAGAACGAAAGATAGCATGCATGTGTCTGTGCGGCTCTGAGTGCGAGTACAGGCACGTGATATGAAAAAAAAATGAAAAAAAAACGGGCTGCGCACTTCTATTCTTGGAAGCCCGCACGAGTAGTTCACAAATTTATGTATTAGTGCGTTGCTTGCCAAAAAGTGCAGGAACATATTTTCTTTATTATTTTTTTTCTGAGCAGCGCCGACTAAGCAGACGCAAAATGAGAGGTTACAAAAAAAAAAAAAACGCAAAGTGTGAGAAATCTCTCGATGCAAGTCACGCGAACAATAAGAAACAAAACAAAAGCGATTTAAATAAAACATGAATTTTACCGCACTTATGCATCCTTTTGTCTTCAATTGTGAACAAATGAATGCGAAATACGCAGAATTTATTTGTTAACTTCTGAAGACGCAAGTGCTATTCTCTATATTTGGTGCGTAAACTTCCGGCGTAAAAAAAAAAAAGGTGAGCACGAACGTTGGTTCAACCACAAAGCAAGCAAAGACATCAAGCTAACCAAAAAAAAAAAAAAAACTGCGAGCATACATATTCTGCTTTGCTGGGGTTACTTTCGCGTGAACGCGTTGGACATTTATGAGGTTCACGAAATGACGGTATTTTCAAGGCTGGCTGGGCCAGCAAACTGCGGCAATACAGAAAATGTGCTTTTCTCGCAAGCCCAAAAGGCAGGTTTCCAATTCTCGTGAGAAAAAGAGAGAATGCAATTCTGGTGGCTAACTCGCATGCGTATTTCTCCGGTTCGCCTTTCAAGCACTCCTTATTTTCTTGTAGTAGAAGTATGTACAGCCCGCAGGCGTACGTACCGAATAAAAACGCTTCTCAGCCCGTTTACTAGTAATATATGCAAAAGACCTCACTAATGAGAAGAAAAAAATGGCTCCGCAAAGAAGGACGTACAAGAGCTAAAATTATGAAAGTGTTTAGTGGTCGTATTCTAGGTCTGCTTGCAATGCAGGACGTGAAAGGCAAGTTTGCTCTAGTGAACGCAATCAAGGATAACGACGTCTAATTAGAGGTTTCCAATTATAAAGTAACAAGCTCCGTCGATTAAAGGACGCTTGCATGAAAATAAGCCTGCGTAGGTGACTTGTTTCGTTAACACCAACAAAACAAAAGCTAGCGCGAATTATAGGCTAGTTCTGTAGCCAGGTATTTTGTTCCTGTGGTAGTAGCAAGAAGGCGCCTTAAAAGGTGGCTGGGTTTCGTGAATGAGGTGGCCAAAATAGACGAAATAAAACTGCACAGTCGCAGTGATTATGCTAAACATCTCAGTACGCGCGACTGTAATTGCATTGTGAAACGACTTAAAGCCTGTTAATGACTAGCTTTCCCGAACGATTAAGGAAAGTGCAGAGCAGCGAAGGTCGGCATGAAAAGAACGATAAGTTAAGAAAAGGAGAGGAAGTCGAAAACGCAGTCCCCTCCCCAAAGTAAATACAAGAATGAAATAGAGTCGGGCATATGTAGTTACTAAATTTTGTTATCTTTCGTAATTTCTTCGGCCAGCCATATTATATTTATTCGACGCTCACGCAAACGAACAAAGGCAGCCCTCGTGGCCACAAAAAAATCTAATTAATGATCCCTTGTCTACGACAGCAAAGAAGTGTCAGATTTAGCAGAGTACACTGCAACATTAAGGTGGCATTCACACCGGCGATCGACAGGGTTCGCACGACCTAATAGCGACTAGCAATTACGGTGACTGCCCTGATTAGGGTAATTAACACTCGCAGCAAGCGAGACTTGCCCATCCCCCAACAAACTGAAATATATCGCCATTGGTGCTGTTGTCTCGCCATTGATTCGCTGACGCTTACGTAAAATAAGCGTCCACGTATACCGACGTCCGTCTCCTGCGGCGCAGATCGTTGCGTCATCTTTGCGACTCCACTCGCGCAGCTACAGAATCGCTCTGTGAGCGCCATCTGCGTCAATTTGTGATCATCTTTGTCGCGCGACCTCTGCGACACGCCGCGGTGAGTGTCACCTAAAATAATAGAGGACTGTATGAGTTGCAGAATTCGGCTTTATTTTCCGACAATCTTTCTTTTCACTAATTTAGGTCATACTGATAGTACAGAAGGTCTACAGATGTCACCCTGCCTCAACGGGGCAGTTGCGTTCAGTACAAACTACAACAACGTTTTACAGAAGCTATGTGAAAGGAGAGAAGGTCTGAGTGCAATGTGATAATACTCAGGAATTAAGAGAGTGTGTTTGATATTATAACACATATGGAATAAGAAATTACTCGTAATAATATGCGACAACAAAGAGCGAGCTCTAACAACCACGACGCTTGCCGAATATCCGACCATGTCTTCAAAAGCAATGGAATGGTTGCATTATGCGCCCGACTAGCGCAAGTAAATAACTGGCACCGTAAGCAGTGCCCAAGTCAGGTAAGCAGCTTCTGATTCATATAAAGAAAAAGTGGTTCTTCTTGAGGATTCTGGAAGCAGACGTCTGCGTGAGAATTGAAAGGCACGACAGTGCGGCTTATGCAAATAGCTTTGCGCAAATTTCATATTTTATTGCCCTTGCAATTGTAGCAGGTACCCGGAGAATGCGCTTTCTTATACAACGCTATATTACGAACAAATCTAAAGATATAAGCAGGAATTAAAAGAGAAGAACTTACATACCCTAGTTCCATGCCTCTCTGAGCTCATTTGCTCCTTTCATGTCACCATCGTTCACGTTCTCAAATAAATATGCCTGTGTCAACGACTGCGTCTATCCTCATCCAATCAACTCTGCGGACCTCTCGTTTCGTCCGTCCCCTGCGTGCAGATCAGAGAAAACAAGCAGCAAACGCGCGAATGCTTTTTGTCCGGGGTCGCCAGGTCATCAAAGTTTCAGAGCGTTTCATGGCAAATGTCATCAGCATCAGGCAGCGGCGACCCTGCGGTTGATGACTGCCTCGTATACTGACGACACCGACACACAGCCCCTGTAGCGGATCTTGCATTAGAGGGTTTCCTGTACGTTGGTTCAAAGCTCAGCATGCGGCGCGTGCTGCGATATGTCCGTACCATTTGCATAAATTACGAGAACGCCCGGTCAAGCTAAGTGCACGGCACACGTTGCTGAATCCTTTGTCCGCGTTCTTTGGGTGAATTCAGGGCTCACGATAAAAGATGATGTTGCGCACGCAAAGCGGCCTGAAGGCGCTTGTCGTCGTCGACACGGAAACAAGACTCGTGTGCAGAAGGTTATAAGATATACCTAATTTACAAAGTACAACGCAATTTAGCCTTAATCGTCTCCACGTTAGGTCCCATAAAGAACAGAAGGCAAATAAATTGGATCACTGCCTGCTATTGGGGCCTCCAGTGTAGCAGTTATTCACGTAATGAGCAGCTCTTTATGTATATATATATACACACGAATGAGAAGAAAGGGAACCGAAGGGCCTGATTTTTAATCATATCCTAATACGCCAACAAACATAGACACCAAGGACAACTTAGGGGAAATCACTTGTACTTACTCAATGAATTAAAGAAAATGATAAATGAATGGAAATGAAAGTGGAAGAAAAAAATATTTGCCGCAGGTGGGGAACGACCCCACGTCATCGCATTACGCGTGCGATGCTCTTATGAACTGAGCTACCGCGGCGCTATTTTCTGGTGTATTTAGGTATTTTTTTTAATACTGGAACTAACCCTGGTCGTGTTAGCTATATATATATATATCGGAACAATACAGCTGCATTTGAATCTATGTATACTGGCGGAAATTGCTATCATCGCTGCAGTGTGGACAGTTGGAATCTTTGGCTGGAGACGTAAAGACTTATAAGCACCTACAGGCTAATTCACACCAGGCCGACACGACTCCGATTTTGGTCTGCCGGCTGTTGGCGACAGCGTTTTGCTTCCTTTAAACCATTAGCCACAGCATTTTCCGTCCTGTAAACTGTTATCGCCAACAGTCGGCAGGCCAAAATCGGTGTCGTGTCGGCCTGGTGTGAATTAGCCTCAACGAGACCGTAGTAGACGCTGTCTACTGCGTACGGTGAAAGTGGAGTCAACGGCGTCTGAGACGGCCTACATTGCAGAGCATGAATACGATCACTGCAGGCAATAACCGCGTTATCGGTGGGAAAAATAACACGGACATAAGTTGGCCACACGTATTCGATTTAGGTATGTTGCTTCAGCCGCGGGTTGGAAGGATGTAGCTTTGATTTCCGTAGCAGTTGGAACAGAACTGCGTGACTCGTACCTCGCGCGTGCTGCCTGCAATTACACAGAGGGATAAGCGCGATGAACTGCACACCGCACAAGGAAAATAATTATTCTCGTCGCGTCCCGACAAGATTTGCTCTTGGCACGGCGTGTGTGTATTACAAATGAAAAGCATGGAAGACAAGGCGCGTAGTGAACGTCTGGTCGCCCGTGATGAGGACTTCAACATAGAGTGAGAAGAGGCGCGCGCGACAGCGCGCTCGATTCGGCATGGGAAAACATGTTTACTTGAGCTATAGGCGTGTGCTCGCTCCGCGTGATTAATAATTAATCCATGGCCGACAAGCACAGTGCATTTACGCAAGCATTTCTGCAACAATAGACGAACGTTTTGCAAGCAGTTGGAGGACAAATCTGGCCGTAGAGACGGAAAACAAACGAAACGAGATCATGGCTGCACTCCTGCAGTTTCTACGTTTCACTGCTAACTTCAGACTTTTTTCTTTCATATCTCTCTCTCTCTCAGACTTTTGTTTTGTTTGTTAGATGGGCACAACGAAGGCGGTTCTTGGCGAAGTAATCCGCAAACGAATCTATGGAGGTAGAGTTGCAGTATAGCATATTCATCCAAAGTGGAGCGGGTTGTGCCCTCAATCAACCATTATATAAAAATTGCAAACCTTGGCACACTGCAGACATACTTTATAAAACCAGTACGCAGAATCAACATGTCGTATAAGAATGCGAAAACTTCACGTAGGAACTCCACTGAGCGCTGTCTACGTATTGTGCCACTTGCTCATCTCTTCAGTTTGTCATTGTTATTAATTTTAAGAAAACTTGATGCGATCAGTATAAACCCATATCAACCCTTGCCGGTCGGTATCAACGTTATCGCAATCGATCAGATCCTTATCAACCCTTATCGGTCCTTATAAACCTTCTGGGGCATGATTAGACCCTTATCAATTCTTATCGGTTCATACCCACATTGTCGGCCTTGATCCGACGCTTATCAACATTTTTGTTGCGTATTAATTTTGCAGATTTGCTCTATTATAAGCCCTTATCGCTCTTTAGCACCTCATCCATCCACGTCAAACCGTTATCAACCATGATGAGACCCATATAAGCCTTAATCACTCCTTATCATCATTATCAACTCAGTGACTGCTTTTCTGTCTATGTTGCACGACATGACACAGATGAGCGCTCAGAGATCAGTGGCGTTTCGGTCGATGAATGAACGCCCCAACGGATAGTGGATCCCGCGACCACCGAAACGTATCGGGGATGTGGCGCGTTTGTAAGTAAATTTTTGTGAAATCTGCATTTTCCTGATGTCTTCAATGCTCCGAGTCGGCTCTATAGATACATGTGTTCCTAGAGATGGCTTTTATTCCATCACCAAATCATTCAACAAACCCTTCAAAGAAACTGTTCTCCTTTGACATTTGTTTTGTACCACCGGTGCAGCACATTGATATGGTTCAGATATATTCACCTTTTTCAAGCGTGAGTGTTTAGCCCAGTGGATAAGACACTCGGCTTCTGAGCGTGGCGTAGTAGGTCAAAAAGTGTCCAGACAGATACTAAGATTTCACTAACTCCAATACGATCTGAATTCTCCAAATACCCATTCAACACGCCATTCTTTTATTTTTGTTTTCTATCATACATGCCGTGAAACCTCTGAAAAAAAAAGAATGTACGCCAGAAACTCATAGAGAAATTGTAAAGTTATCTGACGAGAGAATGGTCACCGCAGCAGATTTATTGGTAACGCACCAGTAGTACTGTTCTTGTTTTTTTTTTTAACACGTTAATGGTGAAAGATGTGGGCTCGGCTTCACACGGCACCGTTTTCGTTATCGTTTTTCCTGCTTTCATTTCTCTTTACCTTGTTAATGGTACATTTCAACTAGACATAACAGTTAACTTCCTATGTGCTTTCTATGACATCCGTCTCTTAGGGCGGTTGTGATAAAGAAAGAGAACTCGAGGCTCTCGCATACCCTCATTCCAGTCGCTTCGTATGATGCAGTCATATTGTTTCATCGCGTTTAGGGCTGAAAAAACTTAATAGTTAACTACAATGAAAATGGGAGAAGAAGAACAGCCGCTTTCGGTGTGAATTGAATCTACAATCTCCGCATTCCCGCTATAATTGCAGTCATGTGGGGCTATAAAATCGCCCTTACGGGAGAGGAGATTGCGGGAACGTATTACTGCGCCAACAATAGTCCGCGCCAGTTTGCAGCTCATTTATACGGTTCTGCGTAGTTCCTTTATGCAGTTTCGCGATAGCAGCGATAATTAAATCCCCAGATATCCTTCCTGCGACATTTCCTTCGTGTGCATCGGCAGCCATTTCCTGCTGACGTTTGTCATAAGGCTTTGCAGCGAGCTGAGAGGCGAGCAAGCATATGAAAATTAGCACAAGGAGAACGCGGGCGCCATCTTGAGTTATGAGGGCTGCGTAAAGCGTGCGACGATCTAACATGTACAAAAACTGAGAAGCCAAAAATAAAAACAGAATAAAGCACTCGTACTGACTCTCACGAATTCACGCTCTTTCAATATAAATATATCCTCAACCAAATACTTGTTTTAAATTTCTAGCATGAGGAAGGGGGAACAAAACTGACGAGTCATTCGAGGCAGCAGCATCTCGAGTGTGCTTCGGTCCCACAACATTCCTTTCCTAGCCAAAGAAAGTGTGCCGGTTTGGAGCAACGACTTCTTTTCTGTCTGTTTTCCTTGCAATTTCACTCTCTTTCGGTGACATCTGTCACAGGAAAGTGAAGTTGCATCACATCGGGCTCGCTCTTCGATACAGCGCGCACTAAGCCCCCCCCCCCCCCCCCTCTCAAGGACATTCGCTGTAGTCTCCTTTAAACTATGCCACCCTTGCTTAACTATAACCCCTGACATTGGTGCCACTGAGGGCCGCAAGTGTGCTGCCCGACCACTTTCTGTACGACAGCTTCCAGAAGGTCCACTTAAATGACGGATCATGCGCTGTGGCATAAGCGCGCTGAGGGTGTATGAAAGGTACTTTGCTTCTCAAACAAGTTCTGAATGTATTTATGCGCTGATATTAGCATATGCTGTTGTCAAAAAAGGAATCGGGTTCTCTTGCCGCCCCGGTCGCTGCCTAAAATATCCGTGTAATGTCATGCGATCGGAAAGAGATTCTAAACGCCTGCTTTGCAACTGGAGACTCTGACGCGACTGTCCTGTCTTTTCTAAATTTAAAAGCATGTTTCACGTATAACGACTTAGAGGAGACCTTGAGACGATGGCGATGCGCTGTCTAGGTGCACAAGTTCGAGCTATCTTTTGATCCGCACGACTGCCTACATTCTAACGTAGGAAAAACGAAATCGTTCCGTATATTTGAGGTTGCAATGTTAGTGCATCGGTCAGAAGGTTTGTGTAAGCCTTGGAAAATTAGGGGGATGATTTTATGTCTTTTTTTTCATATCGAAGACATGTGCTGCATTATTAATGCTTATGTGACCACTCATATATATACCACGTTATAACATCGTTTTCATATCTCTCATATGGACATCACATGAAAAACGCTGCGCTGTTGCAAGCCCCATGGAACCATAACGGAGGTGCACGATTGGAACGTGGCTGTTTTAGATAAATACCGCTTGGAGATCCGTTCTTCAAATTCATCACTAATGTCCCAGCAGAAATAAAAAGAACAGTAGTTCAGCCGATTGTGTACAAGCTTAGCATTCCGTGGCCCTTTATAACTGTACGAAAAAGAGCCGGCTTCGCCCCGTAGTCGAGGACGGCTTTAAGCAAAGGCATTGCCGGAGCTTCTCTCTTCACCGTTGTGGTGAAAAACAATGCAGATCAACTCTTCAGGGCCCGTATTCACAAGGCGTTTTGGTCGTAAGTGCTGTTTGCCATTGGTCGTCCGCCTTTACGTCACTTCCTCAAGCATCAGTATTGGCTAGAATTCTCTCTTGCGAACAATTCTAGCAATTCTAGTCTATGTTCACAAGCTCTTACGCTTTCCTCCCTTGCACGCGCGAGATTGAGCCGCCGACCCTCGCATGCTTTCATTCACACATACAGCATATGGCGCGCGGCGGCGATGTTATCGCCATTAGACTTTATTCGGAACATCATGGCGACGCCGATGGCAAAAATGCGCCTGGAGTGTCCGTGTCATTGCTATCGCAAAAAAAATTAAGCCACTTCTTATGCAGAACGTAATATTAGCGATGGCCGCTGGCCAATCGCAAAGATTACTTTCTAAACGAAAGCTTTGTCAATACGGGCACCAGATTTATACTTGACCGACACCTTACTTTTGCGCTCCTACTGAAGGGCGACCATTTTATTCAGGTGAAATAGTAAAGCCTGGTGAGGGATAACGTCAGAATATCAGGGGCCAATGAACGGCCCCAAAACATGAAGCATTTCTTCTATTTTCCGGCAGTTCATGCACGTGCACAGTTCATGCACGTGCGCGCTCCTGCTCATTTGTGATTCCACTTGAGGTCAGCACGTGCCTTCGCAAAGCGTCTTCACGACAGCACTCCTTGCAACTAGGAAAAAAGAAATAGATAAAGTCATCCACGCGAATTGCCTGGCTCCTGCTGCGGACGTTGGATTCAAGTGAAGCTCAGGTCACGGTGGTGCAGCTTCAAAAGAATGCCCAGTGCTGCCACTGGGCAAAAGTATTTTGGTGTCGCCATCTTTGTAAACGCTAACTAAATCTGAAATCATAACATTGGTTGCGGTTCATGGGCAGGCCATATCGTGAAGAGAATTATTTCGTGTGGGTCAGTGTAGCGTGAAAACAATAAACAAAAAATATCATATATATGATGTGCCTGTTGCGACAAAAGTTCGGTAACATTCGCTAGATGGAAAGCAATTATAAGCAGTGCTGCATTCCTTTACCAGTAAAAAAAATGTCACAGTTTCGCCCTAAGGGCGAAGCAATGAATGCGATAGCAACACAGCAATGCCATACGAAGTAAGGTGAGCGGCTTTGGTAGCAATATGAATTGTATTAAACATGAGCTGATTAAGTAAGCAGGTGTGCTGCGCCGTAAGTAGACCGACATGAAGAGAGACTCGATGACCACGAGAAGGCGCCTGTGAAACGGTGGTGTTGATGAGAAGCGCTTCCCGTGGGCAGCGCGTGCGAAGGGACACACCTGTAGCGCTGCACTGCCGATCCGGGCAGCATTGCATGTGTAGCGTGCGTTGGAAAATGTGGCCCGACTATTACTAACTGAATGAACAAGCATGGTGTGAGCGCGCACAAACAAACATGAATAGATCACACTGAATGACTGCAGACAACGACTGTCAAAACGCTGGCAGCAAGCAGCGGGCGAAGGTACGTGCGGTCTATCGCTTCAACAGAAACTGAGCGGCGAATGCACGGCGCATAAAGGTCAGAGCTAATTGTCCACTAAGCAACATAGCCCTATGTCATGTCCCCACGTGAAAAAACGTTGCGGGCCGCTACACAAATTCCTGCTTACCATCGCTACATCCCTTCGCACACGCTGGCGGATGGGTACCCGAAACGACGTACTGACTCTCATATATGGCACTCCTGTTGCTATAAGCGTAACATATACTTCCTGTCCTTCCAGCCCTTACAGCCTATCCGCTATACCGCAATCATAAAACCCGACACTCTAAAAAAAAAGTTTACACCCTTTGGGTCTCATCTTGTCCCCAAACAAAAATCGTCATTACAAGCTCTTTGTTTCAGAGAATAGCAACGAAGAGATGCTGTAGTATTTAAACTCATGGAGTACTCCGATCTGGGAACGAACTCAGCACAGAAGGCTTTGAAAGCGTTGTTGGGCTTCTTGCGGACAACTGTTCTCAGAGACAGCCTTTAAGCAGTGCCGTATTCTCAATTTGTTATCTCTTTTCTATTATCTTTTATTCCCCTTTCACCCTTTCCCCAGCACAAGGTAGCCAGCCGGTCGAAGAACTGGCGAACCTCCCTGTCTTTCCGTCTATTCATCCTTCCTTCCTCGTAGCTCCCCGGCGCTATGAGCGTTATTCCCGGATGCTGTTGTTCTCTGCTTGTGTTGGTGTTTCTGCAACTGTTGTAATTCGCAATCGTAGTCAAAATATTTTATTAAGCTTCCAGTTGTGCGTTTAGTTATGTTCTTGTGCTCTAGGCTTATGGCACAGACCTGGATTTCCGTGCTACTACGTACTTGTACATTAGGAAACACTTCTATCGTCACACGATCTGGCCCTGCATGCGCTACAGTTACAAGTTTGTACGATCTTCAATTTCTCCCATTTTTTATATATTTTTATTGCTTTTGTATGTGCGTGCATAACCGCTGTACATCTCAATGTTTCGACCGCACCTACTGTATTGACCCCTGGGCGATATGTATGTATATAATTAAGTAACTACACTGTACCCGTTGGTGTAATGTCTAGAATTAGACATCCGAGTTGATTTTCACCTACAATTTGAGGTCGACTTAGCGTCGAAGCTACTGCCTGGCGCGGCAGACGGCAGATGTGCGCGCTGATGACATCGATTCCGTTGCGCCGTCCAGGTGTTTCCCGGGTACTCGGAGTGTCGAAACAGCCGCGCCGTGAGGCGGGTCACCAATAAGCGCTATCAGCCGATGTCGCGTGGCACGGACATATATTTCGTCAACGCAGGAAAAAAGCGTCCCAAGCACGTTTCATATCTAATGCGACGGCTGCGTGGAGGAGGAAGGGACCCCAGAAGTATATATCTTGCGTTATAGTGCTCGTGGATACTGGATTATCGCCGCATAGCTTCACCGACTGCGTGAAAGACGACATGCTCGTTTCAGCACGCTGGTCACGAATGAAAGAACGCTGTCTGAGGCGACGAGCTAGGGCCATGCTTTCTCAGAGGTGTTAGCTAATCGGATTTAGAGATGGTGCATCTTCTGGCGCGAGTGTCGTTAGGTGGTTCTATTGGTGCTGGTACGTTCAACGTATTTCAACATATCCACTACCTTGAAGAAATACGCCTGTCGTCGACGAGCACTGTCCGCCTGTCCAGCGGAGCACACGGATCGGCCAGGCACCACAAGCTGTCGGAAACGTTCGATGTGCCGCAGAAATGTATTCTTGATGAACCGCTTCCACGTCTCTCGGGGCTGAAGTGGATCTTTTGAATTGGCACAGGACCTTTCACCGCTTGCGCTTGCCCCGATCCTGCAGAATGCATGTATTTCTTTGCCTTCTGTTCACAATTTCACGCTGATACTTTGTTACAACGGAGGCACACCTACAAGAATATACAAGACACATCCAACAGCACACAGCGTCTCATGTGCGTGCTATCTCCATGTCGCTATTGTGCCTGATCTAAAGCAAATTAGAAGATGACCCACCAATACCTCATCTCATTCATTTAAAGAATTTAGCCTCGGTTTGTGCTGTTCGGTTTAACACGGCAGGTTTCGGCTTCGGCTTAAAGAATTTTCGCTGCGACACAACCACCGCTGTTGCAGGCTGCTGGTGTCCGGCCATCTCGAAAGGCATTTCTTGTGCAACCAGTCCTTGCGTGGCAGACGCACGACATCCGGCCGACATAGAACCACCGATGCACGCCTTGAAACGATCGCTTCCCACGACGACTTCAACTGTCTTGTTGAACATGGTGTCGAGTATAGCCTGCGCTCGTAGTGACGGAGTATCTATTGTGCCAGTTCTTGGCCTAGACAGACGAGAAATCCAAAGTGACAATGATTTACCGGCTATATTGCGGACGGCGTGATCTTGCTGCTGCAAAGGTCTGACGCTGACATGTTCATCGCTGCTCCAGCAAGCTCTATTTGAGACAAGAGGAACATTTCTTCGCGCGTCGCGGCTATCCTATAGCTGTCAGCACGGGATAAGGTTGTACACACTTTTCGGTGATCATGTATGCACTGTGTCCGTCGCGTTGAGTCTCCCAACTTTGATTTAATTATAATTATTTAATTATCGGTGTGAAGGCCAAGCATTGTTCTGTTCACTTGTACTATCCAGAATAAGCGCTGGGGTTTTACGCGCCAAAACCAGGCTTTAATTATGAGGCACGCCTTAGTGGGGGACTCCGGATTATTTTGACCACCAAGGGATCTTCAACGTGCCCCAAATGCACGGGGTACGGGCGTTTTTGCATTTCGCCCCCATCGAAATGCGACCGCCGCCGCAGGGATATTTACTAATTAGAAATAGATAGTTTACAGAGGCGTCGCTACTAGCCACTTATCAACTAAGCAACTGCTACTGTAATTTTCCACCGACAACATGATTAGTACGTCTGGTACGCGCACCAGTAACATCGGTCAAAGCAGCGGTTTGAAGTGCACTACCGAGCAATTTTGCAAGTTTTTATTTTTGTTTTCAGCTGTGATTTACGGCGACGACAGACTTCAGGGACCGTATTCATAAAGTGCTCTAACGCTAAAGTTATTTGTAACAGCCAATGCCAGCCAAACCTGAAGCTCGACATATCGTTAGCGAAGGGTACCAGTCAATGACGAATTGCACTGAAGAATAAAAAAAAACTTCATGATTATGGCCCCAGGAGCCCAATTGGCAAAATAGTGTGCTCGTCGAGCGCATACCAGACGACAAGCGGGATGGCGTTTCCTCCCTCGCGCATCAACTAAAGCTTCGCCTTTAAGAGTGGAACGCGATAGCGTTATCGGGCTCCGTTCGCATCACTTTTTCTTTATATGTAGGCTTCACTGCAACACACAATGAGAGAAAGCCAGCTTACAAAGACCAAGCTTACGCTGATCTCCTTAAAGTCGGCTTCACCTTTAAACACAAATGAATTGCTAGGAAGACATTTTACAGGAGCAATTTAGGCTGTCTTATATCAAAATCTGAAGGGGTCCTAGGACCTTTGTTTATTATTTTATTATTTGTTTACTGTTGCCCCGAGGCGTGCGCGTGCCCAAAATTTAGAAAGGCTCGGTTTTCAACATTCTCCTAAATGTTGCCTAAAACCAAAGTACAGCGAAACACCATAAGAACTGGAGGACGCTTAAGCTTCGCCTTTAAGAGTGGAACGCGATAGCGTTCAAAAATCCCTGCCTGCTTATCAGGCTTTTTTCTCGTATATTCAAATTACAATCCGACGCTATCCCGCCTGTAGGTTGTGGTTAAGTCGTACTTTACGATTTCTCCGACGAATTTTACTTTGAGAAATTCAATTTTTGTTCACTAATGCCTTGCGCCACGCGGAGGGCCTGTGTGGTCGGAGTAGTTCGCGATGATGTGGTTCGGCATGATTGTTTTCGCCAGACGCCGATGCTTAACGCCGACGAAGCCGACGCCAACACCGACGCCGACGCGGACGTTGAATTTTCTGCGGCACGGGGCCCTTAATGCTGTCGCGTTAAAATGATTTTCGTCTAAGTGCTTCCTGCCAGTGGCCGGTCTACTTCGCTAGAGATATGTCGAGCATCAGGTTTAGTTGGCATTGGCTGTTTCGAACAATGCCAGCGCACGAGCCTTTTCCGAATACGGACCCAGATTCTTCTTTAAAAGAAGACCGCGGAGGCCCCCAAGTGACCACGAGCCCCCAAATTGTCAACGGCTACAGTTCCTGAAAATTCAATCATAAGTAGCTATCCCCCAAACGGTGGCGGCGACATTTTCGGAACGAAAATTAAGGTGGCGCTGCCAACAGTCGAACTGCTACGAACCATGGGGGACGGATAAAAAAGCTAGCGACTGGTGGAGGCGGGCTCTGCAGCAATTATGAACCGCGCTCGCTCGAGCGCCTGATAGCCCTTGTTTCAAAAAATATAACTAAGTACTTCAATGGCTAAGCAAAGGAAGTGCTAGTCATCTTCGCCTAATGGTGTAACCTAGGGTAAAAAAGGCAAAGTATTTTTTTACCGAGGGCAAAAGAAGCAACAAATAGGCAGTTGACAAATGCTTGCGAGGAAACAAAGGGCGCGCTCAATGGGAAGACAGGATGATTTCAGCAGATTTCGTGCGAACTACTGTTAAAATGACAAATTCTGCGGTCTGACGATAATGCGGCACGCTGTAGTGAGGAACTACGGAATAAATTTGAACACCTAGGGTTCTTTAACGTGCACCTAATGCAAAGTCCACTAGCGTTTTCACATTTCACGCTCGTAGAGCTCCTCAAGAAAGCTTATGTCATTGTGCGAGCAGGCAAACGTTCTCTTGCAGCAGGCTCCGGACCTGGAGCAAAATAAGTGTTTACTCTCTCTTTCTCTCACTTGCAGCGTCTGTGTTTGATAGTGGAATTGAAAAACTCTGCGTGCCCTCGTGGGCAGACTCGGCCGCCTTGTCAGCGAGGTCGTCAATGACGATACCACAATAACCCGGAAGCCACTGAAAAAAGATATCGCACCATGTTTCCGGAGCATAACGGTTGATTTCTTTTTTTTTTCAGATATCATCTGCTCGTGCGTATCATCATCATCAGCAGCATATTTTTATGTTCACTCCAAGAAGTAAGCCTTTCCCTGCGATATCCAGTTACCCGTGTCTTGCACTAGCTGATTAGAAATTTCGCCTGCAAATTTCCTACTTTCATCACCCCCCCTAGAGGTCAGCCGTCCTCGACTGCACTTCCCTTCCCTTGGAACCCAATCTGCAACTCTAATGGTCCACCGATTATCTGCTCTACGCATTAAATGGCCTGCCCAGCTCCATGTTTTCCCTCCCACTGTGAACTAGAACATCGGCTATCCCTGTTTGCTCTCTGACCCGCCCTGTCTCTTAACGTTACTCCAGATGGACCGCCTGTTGGGCTAGTTTGTCTAGCATAGACACGTTCAGATATAGCGCAATTAAGTACACATACACACGAAGACGCGGAAGCGCTCGTCCGCGCCTGTCGTGTCTTCTTCGCGTGCATGTGTACCTGTTTTCGTTATATCTGAAAGTAACTATCTTAATGTTACACCAAACATTTTTCGTTACATCACTGTTTGCGCGGTCTGTAACTTGTTCTCGAGCTTGATGTTGACCTCAAAGTTTCTGCCCCATATGTTAGCACCGGTAGAATGCAATGATTGCACACTTTTCTTTTCAACGACAGTGGCAAGCTCTCAGTCAGGATTTGGTAATGCTTGCCGTATGCAATCCAACCCATTTTTATTCTCCTGTAAATTTCCTTCCCATTATCAGAGTACCCTGTGTGTAGCTGACCTATATAAACATACTCCTGTACAGACTGTGCAGACTGACTGGCGATCCTGAATTCTTGTGCCCTTGACAGGCTATGGAACATCATCTTTGTCTTCTGCATATTAATCTTCATCCCCACTCATACACTTTCTCGGTTAAGGTCCTGAATCATGTGTTGTAACTCGTTCCCGTGTACTGTGACACAAATGAGATTATTTTTATGTACATTTAACGTTTCGTTTGCTATGCTTAAGTCGACGCCAGCAATGCAATATTTTCTCCCAGATATCACAGTGGCGAAAACACACTCCTGATGTCATTTCAATCGCTGGAAAAGAAAAGGAGAAAGAAGTAAAAAAAAAACAAGACACCTTTTACTTTCACTGCCTGTGGATTGTCTCGCAATACGTACGTATACATCCTTGCAATTTTTAATATCGCGGCGGCGTCGACCAGAAAGCCGATCAGCGCCGTGCAACGGAGTCGAAAGCGTCAAGAGTACGCGCATGCCTGCAAAGCGCAGCCCAGTGCAAGTGTCATAGGCTGCGCTGTTCAGCTAGGCGGAATCGGCACTGTGCATTCTGCTGCATTATCGGTTCCTTTTTCTTTGTTCAGTTCTCACGAACGCCTGGCATAGCCACGGGGAGTGTGATCATCGAAGAAGCCGGGACACATCCACAACCACAGACGTTGCTGTTTTTTTACTCGTATGTTTCCTGACTAGATCATCTGTTTGACTATATAAAAAATGTAACTGCATTGTGCAAGCTGACACTGTAAGGAGGAGTTGTGATCGCAGCATCAGGTAATAAATAATGCCTTGACGGCCTGTATCAGGAGTGACTTCTACTCGAGGTATAACATGCCTCCTACAGTGCAAAAAGAAATCAGGGAAGCTGCGATACATACGTCGCGGCAGATTGCGTCCCAGGGAGCGATTGGACACACATCGGACATAACTCAAGCCACTGGCCGCATTTTGATGGGAGGCGAAATGCGAAAACACCCGTGTACTTAGATTTAGGTGCACGTTAAAGAACCCCAGGTGGTCCTAATTTCCGGAGTCCCCCACTACGGCGTGCCTCATAATCAGAACTGGTTTTGGCACGTAAAATCCCACAATTTATTTATTATTAACTCAAGCCACTGTTAACAGAAGCGTGCAGGCGTTCAGAGATGATGTGTGCATAGATGATGTCGCAAGGAATTGTGTCCGCAAGGCTATATTGAAGAATACGGCGCTGCTTTGGTTGCCATTGCTGATGCTAATAATTTCGTGACAGCGGTCGGACTCGATATCAGCGCAGAATTGGTGCGACAATGGCTTTTAAAAGCAAGTTTCAGGAACCGAATTGCTGCCAAGAAGCCGCTCCTTACCAATGATGCGAGAGAAAAGTGGCTCGCGTTCACCCACGCCCATTTTCACTCGACTGAAAATGACTGTCGAAATGTTGTGCTCACTTTACACCTTTTGCACCCAGTGGAGCCAAAGTAGGTCTACCGACCGAAGCATATGAGGCGCGTATTACTTGTAAGTTTTTATTAGGCTTAATTCCGCACGTTTTCTTTTTCATATTTCTTACTGTACTTATATAGCGATCCGTCTTCAGAACAGCATGCACACAGACATACGTCTAAACATGCCACAATGTTTTAAATAAGTAATCGCTTTGATGCTTTTCAAGTACGACTCCCTCTATGTTCAGTAAGTGAGGGCCAGTGGGCAAAAGAGCAGGAATGTTTGGGGCATGATAACCAAGGATAGGTTAGGTCTCCCCGCGGGATTGAAGGAGAAATGTGCAGTGAAGACTATATAGAAATAATAAATCAAGGCCTCTTTCCCTGTGGGCTAGACGGCCCTTTTCCGCACCGGCTACTACTGGATTCAGCAAGACTTGTCGCCCGTCAATATGCCGCGCGCAGTGCGAGTGCATCTCGAAGAACTTGGCACCGTCACACTGAGACTGGACGCCATTAGGAGCAGATATGATTATTATTGAAAACATTCGGGGCACAGTGAAATTGAACCTGTGAAAGACGCAGCTCCACCACGCAAGTTGTGACGAATTGTGGGCTGGGATTGAAGAACAACGGGAGACCCTGAAAGTGGACCCCGAAGTCTTTCCCCCACTCTGCGACTCGCTGCCTCTTGCTGAGATCGTCTAATCTGTCGGAGGTCTTTCTTCGTATTGAGTGATCCCACAAAAACACGGAACGAAGCATTGTCTCCTTTTTTAAAAAAAAGCTCATTAAACAGCAGAATAAAGTTCTATTTGTCACGACGGCAACGTGTCTTCATCAATACGTTGTCGCGGCCTCAGGCACGAGAATACAAAAGAAAAAGCAATTTCTTATTTATTCAAGTACGCAGATCAGTGGAGGTGCGAATATATCCATATTTTTCTGCTTCGCGAAAACAAGTATAAATAAATAAATACCTAAATAAATAAATAAATAACACGCAAACTAGGCAAACGATAAAAAAAAGTTAAACGAAGGCAAGCGCGCCTAGCTGTGGGCGTCTGTCGACTTCTCGATGCGCACACGCTTCTCGTGGCTTTAAGCAATTATCTACGAAAGGCGTCCGTAATAAATGAAAAAAAGGAACCAATAACGCAGCAGAAAGCAGATGGGGCAATTCCGCCTAGCAGAACAGCGCAGCCGAGGCGACTTACACTGGGCTACGCTTTGCACGCATGCGCATACTGTTGACCCTTTCACCGATGCGCTCCGTTGCGTGGCACTGATCGGTTTTCCTGGTCGACGCTCACGCGATATTATGAAAAAAATGGCAAGGGTGTACTCCACTATGCGCACGTTTTAACCCGTGTTGCTTAATCGTGAAGTACAAAAAAAATGGAAGTATAAAGAAAATAAAAAAAAAAACACTAGGCCAACATCACACACGCCAGTTGAAACACGCATTGTGCAAGATACTGTGGCCGCCAGAATGGCATTCATGGCCAGATTGCCTAGCGATAATATAATTATACAACCTTTCAGGTGTAGTTTGCTGTAAAGTAAGAACATGCATATATTTAGCAACGTGGCTGACTGGACTAATTGTTAATTCAATTGAGATCGAACAGTGCAAGAGGAATCAAGGGGACGAAACCGAGACTGGAAAAGCGTTGACTTCCTAACTGACGATTTATTGGTAGGTGTGCAATACGTATGCATGCGTACAAACGATTACGTGAAAAGGTTTACAAGAAAAGGTTTACAAGAAAAGGATACCCTGACCAATCACTGTCACCCGCTACACATGCTTTCTTCTTCCACGAATCTCAATATAGTTTTTACATATAGGGCCACCGATGGCTTACTGGCACATGCACTCTGTTCCTTAGCCATTTATGCAGGTTCCCTAACCACACGTGCTCGTTGTTCCTTAAATAAATCATTGCGATCCGTTCGAGGTGCGGAATTCAGTCACACGAAAGCTTAGAATTTAAAACACTGCCACATTCTCAAGCATATCCCCGTACTAATCGCGCATAAATCAATCTTTAAATTTATGGCACATCATCTAATGCCTGCATGAAATATGCATTCATGTGGCCTCTGAGGCAGTGATAGGCAACTGTTACAATAACATGAACCGTCGAAAACGTTTTCCACGCTGAAAATGCGAAACAAAGGTCACGATTTGGACATTTCATGCCGAGCACAGCTATGGAACTACATATCGGATTTCAAAAGAGAAAACAAACGTCTGTTATGAAAGATTGCTTGCGACTCTACGTTGCGTAAAATTGATCGCCCACGCGTTCCTGTTCCTAAACAAAACCGAAAGATCTGTCCGGCGATAGAAGAGAACGATGGAAATTTAAGATTGGAAACGTGACACGATCCCGCCCTGCTTCGGAAACATAACAATACCTTATCTGCGCCCTCGCATACACAGCGGCTCGCTACACGCGTTGTATATATAACATTGTCGATAAAACGCAGTTACAGTTACAACGAAATGGATGACGAGAGTCGTACGCTGAAAGGCGACACGCGATTGCACGCGAAGCATTGCAAAACCGCAATGACGGTGTAGCAAGAAGCGCCGAGCAAACCCACCCCGGCAAACGACGAGCGGTGCACGCTGCGTAGGCTAAAAGAAGAAATGATGGCCTGCCGTGGCTTGATCGGCATCGGACAAGGTCAAGGGGAAAGAGACCGATCGATAGAGGGCGCTGGGTTTC
The DNA here is from genome assembly GCF_013339745.2 of Dermacentor silvarum. NCBI lineage: Eukaryota > Metazoa > Arthropoda > Arachnida > Ixodida > Ixodidae > Dermacentor > Dermacentor silvarum. The sequence goes on from NC_051156.1 coordinate 69,339,730, forward strand.
CCGCGAAGGGAGCGACCGCAAGAAAGGCGTGCAACGCGTAGGAAACAAGTTCCCGAGGGCAATGCAGGGCGAGGCTACAGCGAAAACGAAAACGCCGTCGACCAGAAACAGGAAGAGACGATCGAGGGGCCGTCCAATTTGCGAATGGTTGCGGAAGTGAGCCACGCCGATGACGAGCATCGCCACGGCATTCCGTCATTCCGTTACCCTCGAGACGTCGCATCGTTTTCTCTCTTCATGACTTCCGGACAGAGCGGCACGTCTTACGGTATCACGTGCGCTGCTGGTCCACGCATGTGTTATGCATTCATTAGAAAATGCTCTCCGAGTAATAAAGATTCCAACTGTTTCGAGCAATCAATGACTCGGTGCAGATTTCGATCGCAGATTATTCTCAACGGAGACATATGCATAATATACAGAACAAATGTTGACTCTTTAATTGGGAATCAAATCGGTGCGATCTGCACTTTACGTAAGCCTAAATTTTAAATTTCAACACGGTTGTATGAATACATAACTATTACTTTTTGCATGAGGAATTGTATAACTTGTATATATAATCATTGATACCGTTGAGAAAAAAAAACACTGATTGTTGTATATATTTCGAGTGTTGAACAATGCCCCATATAGAGGGATTGTCCTGAAGCTTAATGAAAGCTACATTTCCTCCCGATGTAATGAGATGTCAATCGGCAGAATCAACGAATACTTTAAAAAGTTCTGGGGTCTTACTTGCCAAAACGACGACATGCTGATGAGGCACGCCGTAGTGGCAGCCCGCGGATTGTATGTGACCATCTGGGGTTCGTAAATGTGTCCCTAAATCTAAGTAGACGACGAGCGTTTTCCATTTCGCCGCCATCAAAATGGTGTTGCCGCGACCGTGATCAAACCCACGATCTCATAGCCGAAACGCCACAGCCACCGAGCTACCGCGGCGGGTACCGGCAATGGTACGCATAGAGCATGCATAAACAGCGTTTCGAAGCAGTCTAATCTCCTGTGTGCTTTCTTTAACTGCACCAGCGCATAGACAGTAACGATTCAGGTAAATAGCACGAATTGGACTTCTAGGGGCGAAGCACCTAAGGGTCGAGGCTTGTCCGTCCGTACACGTTGTCCGTGCTCATGGCCAACGTTGGCCGCGTCGTAGCCATAGCAACCAGGAGGGCGGCGCGGCGCATGCGCACGCGGTCTCCTCCTCACCAGCTTCTAGCTCACTTCCCGACCTCCGCTTCTCTTCTCTCCGCGGCGCGCTCCCTCAATGCCCACGCAAAAGACTTCGAACGAGATCCCATACTAACGAAAGCAGACGTCCTTTGCTTTACCGAAACGTGGAACGCGAGACCGCACATCAATGGATTCTTCCCCGTTATCTGCACAGAAGAAGCATAGCGTTCGGTAGGTGGTGTTGGGATGTACGTGAAATTGCTAGAGACCGCGGTGGGTCTCGACTTACCAATAACCAGCCAATCTCACAACGGCGAACACGCTGCAATAAAGCTATCTGACGGAATCGTCGTCAGGACAGTGTACTTGGCCACGAATCTCTCCCGAGACAAAGCAGAAAGGTACATCGATCTAGCCATGCGCGAATACGAAACAAAGTACAAGAACAACCCCTTCGTACTTGTCGCCGACTTCAACGTAGACATCACGGACAGCGACTGGCTTGTGCAGTATATGACGTCTCTATGCGCTCTACGATGCATTTCGTATGACTGGAAACAACCAACAACCACCAGGGGAACGTGCAAAGATGTTCTCTTTGACAACTTCAGGCTATATCCCGATCGAAGAACCACTGGCTCTACACTTCACGGACCACAAAGCAGTGATAATGAAGGGGAAACGGAATCCAGAACTCAACACGACATACGAGTCATGAAAAATAAAACATTGTATATACTGTACACACGCGTTGCCACTAATTTACATGCGGAAGTGGACAATGTCATGGGTGATTTACGGTAATAACGATCCCCAGTGCTTTGCCCAATTATCATGATTCACGTCGTGGAGATGCGTGGATTTTTTTAGCTGAGTTCAAGACGTACGGATCATTCGCACAAGAAGAGTCTATGTTTAATGACATCAATTACATAATACTTGTTGGAACGTGCTAGCAGTAATCGCAAAGATGCACAAACTACCTCACGAACCAACTCAGACGGGCACACTGGAAAACAGGCAAACGTAGGTCTTAGAGAGCATGAGGAGAATTCGAGTCTCGCGATTTGTAAGTCTAGGTGAGTTCTACTGGATGCCAGTTGTGTCATATTTTATGCTTCTTTACAACGATGTAGAACAATTCAAAACAAAGGACAATTTTTACACTTGTAGCGACAAAGGGGTCGTTCATCGAGTCACGAGTTTCACGGCAGCAGGCAACTGGTAGGCCCTTGTCATAATGAAATGAACTTTTTTTCTTTTTTATAATATTCTGGGGTCTTGCAAGGCAAGATCGCGATATGCATATGAGTCATGCCGTAGCCGGCGGCTCTGGATTTGTTTTGTTCACTTGGGGGTTCCTTAACGCGCACCGACATCTAAGCTCTCGAACGTTTTTGCATTTCCCCCGCATCGAAATTAGTCCCAGCTAGTTTAACCTCATCGATGACTGATACAGTATCTTTACCCTTGCTTTACAATGCATGTAAGGCAGGCACACGCAAAGTAGGAAGTCATACCTTCGTTTTAAAGTGCTGTCTGTGTGACGCATGGATACTTCCTTAACTTCAACATGCGAACACATTTAACGCTAGAACTTTACGACCCACAGAAGCGCGATGAAGTACGGTTCATCGGAGCAGCGTGCCATGAAACTGCGCTCGTGCACGCTTCATCTAAGTTTAGCCGAAACGCAGGTTTCTACGTGGAAATGTGCGTGAAATTACGTATAAGCAGATGTCGGTTGGTGGCAGTCAATAGAATTCAAAAACATTTTTCAAAACCGTACACTACTCAAAAACCGTACACAAGTATTGGATTCAACCGGAAAAACACACGTACGGAGTGCTAGCGATGTTCTTGGGGGCAATTAGGGCAATGGTTTGAATGACCTTTCAGAATTTGTATTGCGCTGAAATGTGTGATACGAGTGAGACCTGCATTCAAGAAATTTGAGGATTGGGTACGTCAGTGTGAGTTTCTAATATTTTTTAAAGCTTGCTGATGGATTCCGCCATAATCCACACAGCTGAAAAGAAAAAAAAGCTGAGAGCACTGTGCTTGTGTGTGTACCTCTTTTGCGTCTTGTGGATTACTGTGTTAGCCATCAGCACGTATGTCATATAAAATCCCCTAGGTTACCAACAGCAGCAACTTCTCTTTAGCCTGTCTATATATTTGGTGTCATTGGAACATTGTCACAAGCAATTAATTATTTATGAACGACGATAAGGTAGTGACATATCCTCACTTTTAAGCATCCGTATGTTTCATTTACACACACTTACCATTTCTTCTCAAAATAATCTGCCGATCAGTGTTCATTGCATTTTTATGTAAAATAGTACATAGGTGATATATGATAGCATTGATGCTTCCTTTTTTGACAAGTGGAGCAGCATTAAACACAAAAACAAATAACTCGTGAGGCGAACAACCCGCAAACGCATGTCAGCGCGACCTTCACTACTATAGATGCAGTTTTACTTAAGACTCCATCATCGCGGTTCGAGAACAGCTACCGAAAGCACGTCATTGTCTAGAGCTCTCTGATCGTGCCAGAAAATGAAAAAAAAAACAGTTCAAAACTGGAAGAAAGAAAGAAACCACGCCTCTTTCGTTTGCAGATGCCTCGCTTTTACTATTTCGCCACGCGGATACCAAACATCGCGGAGTGCGTTGCGCTCAAGTACGCTGTCAACGTTGCCCTCAGGCAGCCTCGTCCTTAGTGGCGGCGAGTGACGAGGATAACGTGGGCTGGCCTCTGACCGTGCAGGAAATAAGAAACTCTTAAAAGAAGAAAAGGCCGGTGGTAAAATGTATCGCGAAAGAAAAAAAACCCCGAGCTGACAACAAAAGGAGGGAATTGGGTTCACACTGCCATAGCCTTCACGCCGCAGCTCGCGTGGCGACTTCACGTTTCGCGACTTCACGTTTCGCGACAGAGGCCTTGGTCCGCGAGGATGTCGCCCTCGGCATCTCTCTTTTGGAAGCGTACACTGTCGCATTACGCCAGCGAGCGCAGTGTGCCTTGAGCCGCACTGCCTTGCGGAAGAGAGACGGAGACCTTCGCAAGGTGCGGCGTCCGCAACCTTCCCGCCGAGCTCTGGCCCTTCTGCAACGTTTTCTCAGTAGGACGTCACTGTTGCCATTTGGCCACGCAATAGCACCGCGTTCTCTTCTGAGAGGAAACGTTGATGCTACTTCCAAGATGACATTCGCTGTAGCGTCTCTTTTGGGAAATACCCCAGGAATAAATAAATAATACACTAAATACAATAACAAACCACCGCAGAAAGTGGATGGCAAAACGGCGCCGCGGCAGCTCAATGGTAAAAGCATCGCGTGTGTAATGCAAAGACGTGGGATCGTTCGGCAACTGCGGCCAGTTGTTTTATGATCCATTTTCCCTTCCATTAATCTGTCATTTCTTTAGTTCAGTTAGTAAGTACAAGTAATGTCCCCTATGTTGTCCTTGGTGTCCTTGTTATTGGCGTCTTATGAGATGATATAATATATATATATATATATATATATATGATGTGCTGCATGTAAATATGTGTATCTAACATGAAGCCTCATTAGTCCCTGCTCTCAAAATAATTTGTTCGCATAGCATGCTGCCCTTTATTACTAATATTTATACTTCGAAAACCACACTACACACACACACACAGGAAGAATGCTTCGCTTTACGAAGATGTCAACTGGAGTTGAGTCTGCCTGTTCTTTCGTTCTTGAAAAAGAAGGTGCCCAGAGAAGAAGATGCCAGTCGGTGACGGCAGAGAAATTTGGACGGTGTGATGATAATCAATAATTTGCAGGATGGTGTCGCCTTCGTCTTGCAGAGGGCGTAAAAAAAATGACTCCGAACTCATTTACTGCGCCAGCAGCAGGCTGTAGTCGCGGACGCTGTACTACTGCCTGTTTCTTTCCTCCCAAAATAATGGCTCTGAACGACGCGTGTAACGTTGTCTGCAACGTGCACGCTGTCACGACCTGCGCCTTCCTAAATTCTTACACTGACTCCACTACCACAGATGTCTCCATGGTACACAACACACTCACCAGGTGTCATTGTCCTATGTAGCGCGCCACCTCAGTGCCTAGACTGTACGGCTTCCAACTCCATAATGCCGTAAAGCCAATAGTTCGATACCGAGCGCTAGTGCCTGCCGTTTTTTTCGTCGCTGCGTGGTGAAAATGAAGTTGAGGTTGATCATGTGCCAAGGGGACATTGTAACAAAACACGGACGGACACGGCAAATCTAGTCTCCAGATGTTAATTGCTGTCGCCGTTAACTTCATTGCTGCTCAGTGCCTATGAAACATAGGCGGTACGTAAAAACAACCTGTATCACTTTTTTAATATTGTAGCGTTGAAGGGAATGGGAACGTGGAGGGCCATTGCTCCATAGAAGATGAAGAACACCATAGCTTAATTGTCTCAAGCTCTCTTTTATCTCTGGTCAGCGCCCTGTCTCTTCTGAATTCCTGGTGTACTTACACGATATATTTATAAGGTATAACTTTAAGTGTGAGTAGTACTCCATCAAGATAACAATACTTTGACAGGAATTGCGGTACAAAGAAGAGAATAAAAACAGACATCGGCATTCTTTGGGGCTTATTTGCTCCCCAAACAATGATCGTCATTTTTCTTTCGCGGGCCTTTCGTTAACGCTGCGATTTTTATGCTGCCACAAGAGGCAGGATGTAGAGCGTCATTAATGTTCGGGTTATTTTCCCCCCTTATGCTCGCGAACAGGCTTGGCTGGTGCAATGTGCGCACTCGTGTTCCTCGACTATCTTCCTTTCTTTTCATCGACCGTTCAGGGCCAGTCGATCCTGCTTAAAAGGAGGAGCGCCGTTCAGATCACTGACGAAGCGCGATAATAAATAAAATTAGGACGCAATCGGTATATTGTTCCAAGCCACCTTAGACCTCAGCTCTTAGACACCCGTTCTTGCGGGGTGATCTAAGTTGCGCGCGTCGTCTGTTCACCGAAAAACCCACTAATACCCTATATGGAAACAAAGCGCTGCATGAGCGGAGCTCTGTCTGCTGCGGCTGCTGTGAATCGCGCCCACGCGTCACCCACGCACTGCCTCTCCAGATCTCTCGATTGCATAGGCAGTCATACCATACTTCGCTGCTTTTGCAACGTGCCGTACGAGACAGATTGTCCGCACCAGCAAATATATCGCGAAATGAAAACACGTATAAAGCTGCACTCATATTTCGCACTATAGAGTATCGTAATCGTTGCTGAATTTTCCCTGTTTCATTTCCCACGTGATCGTATAACAAGGTATTAATGCAAGCGTGTTCGATGAAGGCAGCGGGGGAAAAAAGCGCCCTTCCTTCCCCTTCTGTAGCAAACCGCAATAAATTATTTCGTGAAACGCTGACTTATTACATGTACATCTACATTCCCATTTCAACCAGGCTTAATTTCCCCAATGCTTTTCTTGGCTTCATTGTCTGTTGGCTTTATGGGGTTTTGTACAATGTACGTAACACATTGGTGCGTCAGCCAGAGACTTCCATTTGCATCGACAGCACACGCCAAATTCAAATGCGCATGCAGCCCTATAAGCTCAATCGAAAAACAAACATTAATTGTCGGATTAGTGCATAAAGTTGTGTGAAATCGAAACTGCTAGTAAGGCCATTCTTCGCTAGCGTCTCCGCAATATAGCGGCATGGACATGTTCGCAAAACCAGTACGGGAATGATAAAAAGCATGTGTAATCCACATCCTTGGGGCTTGTAACTATCAGATATGTGGTCCTCAGACTCGCTTACTTGAAGCTGATATACCCTCTCAGATATAATAACGTAATTTCCTTAATTTGATCCCCGTTCGATACATTTCACAAAATATACTATAAATACATTTCTACCCCTAGCAACTCTTACTACGTGTCATCTGACTTAAACGAGTAGCACATTCTAAAATATGATATATGCGGTGCAGACAGTGCCGCTTGCACACTTTCAGCGCCACGTGAATATAAGCTTAATTCCATCAGTCGGTTCGACACTGGTTGTCGTCTGCTATAATAGAGCTGCCACGTCGTACGTGCTAATTCGCTGCGTCTCAGCACCATTAAAGACATGTGCTCCCCGCGTCACTGCTCGCTGACGCTCTACCGTTGCTCTGACGCGCTCGGCGCAAGCGAATTTTTTCCCAAATGTCGTGATCTCGATCGCAGAGGCGCACGGCGCTCGAGAAACAGGTTTGAGGCTTCCGCGACGGCTGTCACGCCGCTTTTAGTCGAAAATAACTGTCACGTCAAACGGGCTTCGACCCGAAAGACCAAGAGATGCCGAAATGGCATGCTTAATCACAATACACTAGTGTTGTAATGTATATTCGTAATTTCCAAGTAGGTTGAATGATTGAAGCGCCAAATTTTCTTTTTGTACTCTCATAGTCAGTTTTTACGGACTACATTGTGTCATAGCTCACCAGGAACGCGTGCTAGAAAGCGCCACATGATACAGAATTAAACAATACACTACATAGATAGTGAAAATACCGTAAATTATTTTTCTCCATTCGCAAAATAGTAACATTTGCTATAGAAACTTCACCGTAACAAGGAAACAAAATAAATACATAAATAAACGTTTCAATTAGCACGACAGGGTAAGTTGTAGCATATGTGAATATTTTCTCATCATGTAAACGCATAGCTGGCATAACACCCACTTTTCCCGTTTACGGCATTAGGTGGTTTGGTTTCTTTCAGCTGCCAACAAAAACCACAGCTGGGCTTCCCACGCCCGGCTGAAAGATATAGCGAAGGAAGAAGCACTTCTACGTTGGCAATGTAAGGGGTCCCAGCAATCACAGACAATAGAACAAGAAAAAGAAACACACAGGACAACGGAGGAACCCCCTGCACTGTCATCATGCGTTAACTGGCCCAGCAAACCTAATTACTAAACTTCTGCGTCGGCACATAATTTGCAAGAGACTGCAAGAAATGGCACCCCTGAGAGCCCACGCCGTGGACTCAAGGGAATCGAGCAAAAAAGGGCTTTTATTACTGAAGCATAGCGACAAGACGACGGACACAGAAACAGATATGTCAACGCCCGGCACTATATCTGTGCTTTGTGAATGGGATCCTGTTGGCACTGCTTGGTTGATGAATCCACACTGACCTACATGCCCTCCTGAACAAACTAACGCTGAAGCCTCCCCGCGGCGGACCCACTGAGCAGCCTTACGAATTATCAACGAATGAATTATTTATTATTTCGTTATTGCTGCTTTGTTTCTCCTTCTGTGTACTGGAGATGAGGCGGTAGCTGCAATTAACGCAGTTTGACGAGACGACTGCTCCATGTTCATGACACCACATAACAGTTTATATGTTGCCAACTTGCAATGTTTCCGGCGGTACAAGAAAGAAAGACTACAATCATGAGCGGCACTTCGTTCACTTATACGTGAATAACAGAAAATAGATTTTACGTGTGACTAATGTCACTATCAGAAATTGCGCTCAATACAATAAAGAGAAAACGAATCTCACTTCCAGAAAGCTAAAGACGGTAATACAAGTGAACAACCAGAATTTTTGTCAATAGACACGGACAGTAAGTTTCTATTTATTGCGATGAGCCTTCTTACCTTACTTGCCCCACTTCGCTGATTGTATCGCGTTTCTCCCTTCTTTACTCCGGCAGTATTTCTGGCAAAAAGACAGACTTGAAAAATTTCGCTACTGGCTTTGTAAAACTGGAAAAAAAAAACTTCGGTACCGTCGGCAGGAAAAATCCTGGCTTTTGAGCAAATCCCTTTGCAAAGCTTTGCACTTAAGTTTGCATATACTAAAAAAATTTCCGCCTCCATTCCACCCTGTGAAAGCGGCTGTACAGCGACGCTGTTGCCGACGTTACACAAGGGCTACCCCACCGCAAGGCGTCGCATCGTCGAGATCAATGTAGCGTCCACGCCCTCGTTCGCGCCCTTTCCGATGGCGCTTCGGCGCCGCGGTGCACATACGCGGCGTCCATACGCATGCGCGTAACCCGCGTTCACGAAGTGAACCTCACTGTAATTTTTTAACAGTATTGCCCTGATGTCGAATACGGTCGCACCGCACTCTGCGCGACCGATGGAACGGACAGAGCGCCCACTCATCAAGGACAGTGAGTGAGTGTCAAGTTTATTATTAGAAGGGGTAAGGGAGGCTAAGCTACGTAGGCTGCCAGGCTGTGTTTCATGATGGCGTCTTCAGCTCGTGCCAGGACCCGTGTCTGGATGTCTCGGTCGGTGGTGGAGAGTAGGGCCTCCCATTGTTCGTTGGTGGGGGGTGGCGAGACGAGGTCGGCCGGGCGGGGTATCTTCCGGGCAGCCCCATAGGATGTGGTTGAATGAGGCATCGTCGCCGCACAGGCAGCAGCGTGGATCGATGACACCAGGGTGGATGTGCGAATACACTAGGGGGCACGGAAAGGTGCGGGTCTGGAGGCGACGCCAGGCGATCTCGGAAGACTGCCATGTGGGGGTGCGTAGGCGTACGGTTCGAGGCGGTCGTGCTGGGTAATGTCGTGGTAGGTGACCAGGGGCTCCGGCACCGAGGCGTTCGACGCGCAGGGGCCCACCGCTCGGTCGACGAATCCTCGAGCGTGTTAGTGAGCCGACTCGTTGCCGGGGTGGCCCGAGTGGGCGGGGACCCAGACCAGTTCAATGTGACGCGGTTCGTCTTCCAGTAGGAGTGGACGAAGGAGCCATAGGGTGGTAGGCGATACGAGACCTCGGGCGAATTTGGAAATGGCGTGCTTGGAGTCGGACAGTATGACGCTGGCGTCGGTCGAGGTGGCGGCTAAAGGACAGCTCACTGATCACGTTCGTTATGCGCGCACGCAGGTGCGCCGGAGTGCAGCATATATCCTCATTCTACCTGGCTCAAGTGCGTTACAAAACTAATTCAATTTCTCACAGTTAAGTGCGTCACACAATTTGTAAAGTACAACTTACACACAACCTGCAGACATGATAGAATCGAATTGTAGTTTGAACATACGAGTAGACATAATTTTGTTACACGGAAACTGGAAATTACACTAGCACTGGAGACGGAAATTTTTCTTTGTCGGCGAGACGGTGCACACGCACGGACACAGGAAATTTGCCGGGATAGTCATATACAGATTCGCTGTAAAAGCGACCGTCGTGAGAGCTCTGTGCCAAAAACACTACGCCAAGTGACTCTTTTTTGATGTTACACCTCAGACACGTACCCTAAATGACCTCTGTACCACCTACACCACCGCTCCGCTCCCCTTACCATGTCATCATCATCATCAGCCTATTTTTATCCATGCCATACGCACACCTAACGTGATGCTTCACACAACACGGTGCTAGTTGCCTTTTACCGCACGAGTAAGCTGATGAATTCTGGGTGATCTGACCTTACCAAACTTTGTTTCTTTAGGAATAGACTTTGCCGACGATGGAACTGTGAGTTGGATGAAAGAACATTCGACACTAACGTCAGTGCCACCCCATTCAAACGCACCCGAGCGTAATAGACTTGCTGGCTTATGAAAATGGCTACAGAACGGTTTTTTGCCTCATAGCTGCTTGGCGTAGCTTAATTTACAATGATCATTTGTTTTATTCTCATGGCATGCACAAAGTAGATACTTGCGGTGAGGCGAGGAAAAAAAATCGAAGCTATATGTAACGCGACAAGCTCTACCGCATTCACTAAGCTTGACTTTATGAAATTCTATTTTAGCCATTCGTTGCACCATGGTCGCAGCGGTGCAGAAAGAAATCATAAAGAGCGCAACAAAAAGAGGGAGAAAGAATCCCAATTCAAAATGGCCAATGGTTGGGCTATGCAAATTCAACCAAAAGCTTTACAGCGCAATTCAAGCTCTTTCTTTGCACGTGTGCTCTGTTACAACACAAGCAAACACGCCACTGTCAGCTAGCCTGCCAAACGACACATATATGTACTCACCTCGTATAATCTGCTGCGAATAAAAGACGTGAGCGTATATCTCTGTAGCTTGACCACAGCTTGACGACAGTTGGGTTCGAAAAGCTAATACGCAGCGTCCAAACTTTTCCATTTATTCGGTATGGCAGAAGGCGAGCCAACAATTGGCACAAAGGGGCATGTCGAGTAAAACGAAAAGGCGTATGGATGTGATCAATTTTTTTAGCCGTATTGCTAGTTTTAGCACGAAAACTATGATGAAGCTCAAATTCATTTTTATCATTTCTCGTTTCACCTACACCTACAATTCAAGGGTCGATTTCGCCCTTGAGTGTGTCACCTAAGCAGTGTACCTGTGCATTAAAGACGAGCTTTTTTATGTTTGTGTACAATGAAAGCTTCTTTGGACAAATGTATTTAATATTATGTGACTGTTTTATTATTTGCCTCACGATACTAGCAAATACGATAAGACGATAATACGATAAGACGTCAATGAAACCTCGCAGGGCGTTTGAGATTTCGGTCAGCGTTCTGATCGGGTTTTATGGATCTCGTGATCAAGGCGGGATTAAGTCCAAATTATAAGCCAACGATAGCATATAAAAACCATACACAAAGCAAAAGAACTTATTTAAATTGCACAAAAGGTCCTCAGAAAAGTCAGCAACCACTGATCAAAGCTCTAACACTTGAGAAGCCAGCCCGCTTGTCAATTACAAATCCAATTAATTTCTTTTATTTTTGACATGACAGCAGAAGAATTATTTATGTCAAACGCCGCAGGCGCGAACTCAACCTTCTCCGCATTTTTTCCCAAAATTGTGCCTTTTTTACTACGCCATGAAAAGGGTATTCCTGAAACAACTTCTGAATAAAAAAATTGTCCGCGTAAGTCTCATTTGAATTTTACAAGAACGTCATGTCATTGTGTACAAAAAACACTAAAAACATGATGTTTCATCTCATGAATACTAGATAAAATATCGTAGGAAATTAAGAGGAATTGCGCTATCATACGCGGCCCCTATTATAGGCCAATATTTTATTTAAGCTTTAATAATGTCATAGCACCAAGGAAAACTTAGAACAAGCTTGTTCTTTAAAATGAAATTTTGAGTTTAGTTCATCGCAATTTTATTATCTTATTCGTCATCCAAAACATAAACAATTGGCTGAAAATGTCTTGCCATGCAATGAACAAAGAATATAGAAAAAATAACGTCCAGAATCCGAGAAAATGGCATGTTTGCCATGTGTGCAGTTGTAAATTGCACATAATTGTTTGTTCTATATTAAAATGCCGATGATAGTGATAGTGTGCTTCATAGCAGGACCCGTGACAACATGTATGAAGAAGTTTAATGGAACCATTTTCATTTTAGGCAAGGCAAACATTTTCAAAATTGGGTCGTTACTCTGCCCAGTGTCACTGATTAGGGTACGTACATGTTCAGTGCAATTCATGCAAGTATTTCCCCTGAAAGCACTGCAGGAGGGCTGGACAAGTAGCTTCTAATGCGCTGAGACGTAGTTCTTCCATCAGCATTTTCCCACTAAGCGTATCACGCTGTGTGAGGGCGTTCTTCAAGGGTATGGATCTCTTGCAAAACCTCCAAGAGCGTTCTGCAGCATAAACTTCCTTTATGGTGGCAGATAATGTTTATGGCACGTCGTAGTAGCCAACAAAGACGGTATTACATCTGGTATTTAACAATGTATTAGAGTGCATTAGTGCAGCATTCACGGTATCCCTGTGGTTCTGTAGTTCTGTGCAATGTCCAGCCCCTTCCTGTGACTACGGTCCTCTCCTCATGCTGTCGCACCCGTGTGTGACAGCATGATGACACGCACGGCGAAGAGCAAACGCGAAGTCTTCCGTCGTGCGAAAGGCCGTGGGGGAGTGGGATGGAGGGAAGGGAGGCGACGTTTAGCTGCGGCACCAAATGCCTATCTTGTGACCGGGCGCGAGGGGAACTGGCGACTCAATCTCCCACGCGAAAGGAGGAATGCGGGCAGGCAGCACGGTAGGGAGGGCGCGCGGCTTCTACTCTGCCAGCAACTGCGTACTTTGCGCGGCTGGGGGCTGCCACGCGCACAGTATCTTGAAAGCGGTCTCGACACGGCTCTTACCTTTGCGCTGTGCTTTCGCCGCTCAGTTTCCGTTGAAGCCATCGACCGCACCAACTTTTGGTCTCTGTAGCCGCCGCGCTTGCTGCTCACGCCAGCGTTTTGACAGTGGTTGTCTGCGGTCATCGAGTGCGATCTATTCTTGTTTGCTTGTGCGCGCTGACGCCATGCTTGTCACCATGACACCCAGATCCCAGATACGCCAAACCTGTCTAAAGTCGGCTAAAACCTTCAAATCAAAAACTAAACCATCGAAGGTGCACGGCTTTTAACAGTCGGCATCTCGCGTACGCGCAGTGTTCGCTCTACGCCTATTCATTTTTCTCTTCTCCGTTTACGTTACCGCCAGTGTACGATCGCAAACTGGACGCTGGTCTGGTTGAGCTCCTTCTACCATCCTCTGTTTCCTTTCCCTTTTGAACTGATTATTTGTAGAAGAGTACGGACGTGTGCGTGAACAGCAATGCAAATAAATTGTGGGCTATTACTTTGACATGCTTGCAAGATAAAAGAATACTAAATGTGTCACAAGAAGGCAAAAAATTAAACAAAAGGAAACGCCAACCCACATTTCATATCTACTTCCTTAGTACTAGGAACGGCATTTCGAACATTTCCGCTTCCCATCGTGACCTGTGATGTCTTGACTTTTCTCCTTTCACATGTATGTACTTTCTTTATTTCATTCCCAGGGGTGCTTTCTGTAACGATCCACCCTCTTTGCCCTCTCCCATGTTACCACATAGAAGCAAAGGCTGACGGTATTTTTAGCGCGAACCACTGCCCTTGTAGAGTGATCAGCGACGCAGTCGCACGCACATACCCCTCTAGCGACAGGAGCACGTGATCACAAAGGCACATTGCATCGTAGTGGTGACTCATTGTCGCACGACTTGCCGCTGCCGCCAAGGGAGGAAACGGCATTACATTTACACGGTGACACGGGGATGATCGAGCTTCAGCGTTCAATCGGAGTTTCACGGAGATTCCCAGCTAGGGGTTTGGGCAACTACTGTACTACGCGTGCGCCTAACGAGGAGGCATCTAACGAGAACAGCCCGCGACATCAGAGAGAACGGTAACCTAATCGTTGAACGCTGTGCTGCCTGCACGTAATTTACGAGCTCGCAGCAGCTCGTAAGATGATATACCGCTGTTTGCGCTGCCTGGGAATGAATCACCGGACACGTGCAATATGAAATGAATCCACGGCGCGGTGTGAAGTCAGCTTTCGCATGAGAGCAGGAGTGAAAAATGCGCTGCCTGTATGCTAGGCAGGTGATGCAAATTACGTTGCAATCAATTACGCGGCATATAGTTGAGGCCCACTCATCAAGTCAATCGGCCGTTCGTGTAGGTAGAATGCGTCGAATTTCATCCTTCTCCTTGAATGCCATGCCCGTAACAGCATGCCTCATTTCTGACTTTCTCTTTCTGTATGAGAGAACGCTATACTATGTCATGAGACCACCTATATATATGTATGTATGTATGTATGCATATATTATATATATATATATTGCTGGCTTGTTCTTACTGGCTTTCATGTTAACCCAATTTGTTCGTACTTTGTTCGTATTTTGCATCGCCCCCCCCTTACACAATGCCTCTGCGAGGCCTGTAAGGTACTTGTAAATAAATAAATAAGGTGTTTCATTTCAGCTGCACCAAATATTTGTAAAACTGCCTGTGTTAGATAGCACAATTACAATCCTTGCTCAAAACTACTCCCTGAGGCGGCCATTACTTCGACGAAAAAATGTTGCAGTGGCTTAGCTCGGCTATGCCAGGATATACGTAGCGTTAGCAAAGGTTCAGCTGATTATTCTTAGCTTTCCTGGTTGTCTAGATTGTCAAGGATTAGCTTGATTGTCATGCTTACTGCTGCTCCAATGACACACACAAACGCCAGTCAGAAGCGCAGCGGCTCCAGCGCAGTGTCAGACGGCGACTGCACAGCGAGCGCGCGCCGGCGCCAGTGCGTCTACCACGGCTACGACGTCACTCCTCTGGAATGCGCAGACCGGCGGCGGTGAGTCGCGCGCGGCGGCGGCGGAGTGCGCGAGAGGTGCCGGCTCCGGTGGCTCGGTGCGCAAGCCGTGTGACATCAGTGACCCTTGCGCATGCGCAGCACGGCTCTTGATGTGCCGCGCGAAACGGGCTTGGCTAGGCCAGTGTAGCTAACGCTACAAAAATCAAAACGCCTAATTAAATGACATGATTGCACTAATTAACATTTAAATTATTTATTTTACGGCACATCTTCCAATCTACGAATTATAGCCCCTGAGTTCGCAAGGCACATCCACGAAATACATGGGCGTTCCAGTTAAAGTTTTGAGGAAAACGCTATTTTATGCATTCAGGCACGAAGTTAACTGAAACGCCAATGCATTTCGTCGGACATTTTGAAAATTTAAAACTCGAAACTGGTTCAGTCCTGAGGATTCGTTCCAAGTGGATTCGCCTCGCGATATCACCGGCTATAATTCGTAGATTGAAATATGAGCCATAAAATAATTCATTAGAAAGTTCATTAGCGTAATTATGTTATTTATTCAATTACGCGTTTTGATTTCTCGTGGAAGTAATGGCCGCCTAATCGAGTAGTTTTGATCAAAGATTATAATTGTGCTATCTGCCACATACATTTTTTTTTAAATTTGGTGCAGCTAAAGTGAAAGACCCTGTATAAAGGGCGATAGAGAACTTTGTTATACTTCAGCAGAGATAATAATAAGCCTCCGCTTTTCAGAAGCTTTACAATGCGCAGACCGCTGAAGAAGTACTTTCTCCTGAGGTTAGCGCGCGATCGAATCCAGAAAAAAAAATACGGGTAATTTACGAAATCAATACTAGCCTGCTCATTATGACGTGCGCAATACAGACCATCTACAAGGATCGTTAAGTAAGGGAGCTTGATTGCGGCGCGGAAGGCGTACGCGCTATTCCACCCATGTGCGCCTTAACGGTGCTTAGTACTGGCTGATGAACAGCACGGCGGCAATCTCGCTAAATTGCACTCTGTGGACAAGGACGGTCGGGCTAAACGCGAGCCAATCGCCACGAAAAACGACTCCCATGCATCCACTGTGTTATCCGCTGTAGCGCTGTGAAAAACACGTTTACGTACCGCGAGTGACGATTTACTGCGGGCTATATATATTACCGAACGCTGAAATATTGTGGTTATCACAACGCGCTCCTTTCGCAAGCTAGCTAATTGTACTCACCCGTACTGAACGCAGTCAGTCACTTCGCTAAACTAAGCGAATAATGAGCTACCTAATCGGCCGCTAGACAGGCTTCATGAGCACAAGTCTTCTATACGCAAGCACATTTACATATGCCTCTAAATTACTGCGTGCTTGCGAGCTGGAGCAAGAAACGATAATCTTCGACATCATCAAATGCGCACATTTGGACAGGTAGGACCCGAAGCGTTAATATCAAAGGTGTTCTTTTAGCTTGTTGCTTACAAGACAGTGGCGTATCAAATTTTAGCGCAGAAATGGTCAAACACACCTAAGAGGCAACTGCGCCGCTTTATTTGCGCCACCGTGGATTAAGAAACATCTGAGAGTACTCAGACTATGTTATGAGAGCCTTTGTGATATTGTAAATGAACTAATTAACACGTATAAATGCAACTATACAAAAAACGTTTTCTCGTTTCTCGGCAGGACACCATTTCCCAACTGCCAACATGTAAACTGCAACATTTGCAATATCGCGGGGACACGATACTAAAGGAGGGAGAGGGGAATAATGGTCATTCTCCTAATGCTCGCCGTAAAGCATAACCCGCCCTTTGAGCGATCCATATTGGCTTTATTAACGATGACACACTCTAAAGAAAGACAATTAGAATACAAGCAGCAGCAAACCTGGTGGAGCAATACTGACAAATGACACATTGTTTTTAGCTCTCAGTGGCCTTTTGAGCGGCTTTGCTCTTGTCATTTTCGCGTGCTTCCAGAAGCAAGTAACCCTCTTTCGTCTTTTTTTACATTACCGAACTTCCAATGGAAGCTCCGGAGATCAACGAGCGAAAACATCGTGAATAGAATTTATTTTCTGAAATATTGTCAAAACATTCGTAAAATCTTAAGGCCAGCTGGTATCCATGAACTTCACAACAAATTTAGGAGATTTAGACAGGTATGGTCACTTGCCGCTCGTGTGCAGTGAATGTATTTGACGCTGTGAAACCAACGCATAACGAAGCCCGGGAAAGCACAGGAAAAGTGAGGGCGCTATAACGTAAACTGATTCCGAACTGTTTTGATTCCAATTTGTGCAATCAGCCTCCACGATTGGTCAAAACCTTTTTGGGCCACTCCCAACTTCACCTGTCTGTCACGCGATGTCACGAAAACCGCGATAGCTCCCCATCTGATATAACGTGTTAACACTGATTATGCATGATTAAACCACACAAAAGAAAAATTATCATTCCTGATTCAACGCCTTTTCACCATTAGCCCTCTGCTATTGGTCCAATGTTTTCTGGCTACGCCCACTTCGCCTGTCTGTCACGCGACGTCACAAAACCGCGAAAACTCACCACGTCAAAGTGACGTGTACGCGAAAAAAATACATTATTATGCCGAAAAAAACTGAAAAATTTTCTGAATAGCCACAGACTGCCCCGTTCCAAAAGGAATAGAAGATGGCTGCCCGCCGATCGCTCAGGCCCTCGCTACTCGCACCTGCCGGTGAGCATGTATTTATTTGCGCATGATAAACATTGTTGCGTGGCAGTAAAACGTTATCGAGCCCTTTCGGCATGCATACGACATCGCTCTGCCAACTATTGCTTGCTGAGGATCCGTTTTAGCGGCAGTCTTATCCATCCGTTGCACGCCGCCGCAATTTTCGACTAGCCACTGCAAGCTAAGTAAGGCGAAGCGGACCAATCGGAGAAGCCGGCACCACTCTCTTCATGCGGTTATCTATTTTCACTGTGCTGGCTCGGCCCCATCGAAACCCTCTCCACTAGAGCGTGCTCTCCGCCTCTTGTCAGCCAGTTAGATAAGAAAAACAGCTGAGTGTAGACATTGTTATTGGTTTTGAAAGCGAACAAAGGTGAGCTCCTATAAACGAAGAGAGTGTTTGATTGGGTTGTTCAGACAACGCTGCGGGTCACCACCCGATGCTTGCGTCGGTGGTTACGTAAATTTGACGTCAGGAGTTTGGAATCAAAGCAGTTTGAAATCATTTTACGTTATAGCGCCCCAAGAAGACCTGAGTGTGGTGAGATAAGTAAGGGGAACAAAATCGGCCCAGGACATGTATTGAGCAAGAAGGGCATTTACCTACAGCGCAGTGAAGACATCAGCCACTATAGTTGAACTCGGCTACACAGAAGGGAAGAAGTCGTTTACATAAGAAACCAAGTATGAATAAACAATTTTAGTAAGCAAAATAAAACCAGAGCCTGCTTTGAGCAAGAAGAGTTTAACTACATAGAAGTCAGGAAGGAGACGGGGGATGGATGGATGGATGGAGAACTTTATTTGGTCCTGCAAGGCTATGGGGTGACCCATAGAAGGGCTAATCCCAAAGAGACGGGGGAGAAAACATTCCACTTAAACGTGAAGGAAAGCTGCGCTTATCACCTATTCCTACATTTGCGTGGGAACCGCCCTTATTATTACTTACGTGCAATTCGTTCCATTGTTAAAGAGAGAAGGCAGTTTGTATCATGCCATCCATTTTCGCCATAATATCCTTTAGAGGCTGTGAACTGATTATATAGAATTTATTGGCTTAACTGGTTAGGTGTTTCTATTAACAGTAGATCGCACTATATATGTACTGTGAGCACAACGAGTGCACTTACTCTTAGTCATTTGTCCATACTCGTCATCACAACGTGAGACCGTAGTAGTGGATGGTACACTCGCTTAAATAAAAGGATATCTGCGGCCTAGACGTTGTTTAATAGTATGTATATCAAAGTGTAAAAGTGTTCGAAAGTACCAGTCTACTTCCATCGTCGGTAAAGTTGGCTTTTCATCCACTTTAACTTCTCTTCGCCTCGAGTTTAGAAATCACCTTTACCTGAAACTTAACGTTTATAATCTTGGGTCGCGCAGTTGAATAAAATAACGCATTTGCCGCATGCTTTTCATATGGCTGTCACTAATACACTCTTCTCTTCCCGTCAATGTTGTCCATCGCTATCATACCGTGACAATATCCTGCTGTCCTGTGGTTCATCTTAGCGGTACTAGAAAGTAATTGAAAAAGGAATATTTCTGGAGTTCTGATTGCAAGCCCAGGCCCACAAGGCTTCTGTTGGAATCCCATGGAGCTAGGCTCTTATCGGTAACTGCACCGCACGGGAATGTATAGACAAGAACGCCGATATGTCTACGCGCCCAACATTCTTCAGTGTTCACTTATACCACTGGCTCAGTATTTTGCGTTTTTTTACTCCCCTTCGCAAAGTGCTCTCTCTTATTTTTATCCTCATTAGATATAATAGCTAAATGTTTGTGCCGACATAAAAGCAAGTGTCAAACGCCATGCTTTACAGCCTGCGTGGGCAGTCGTCGACCGTGATCAGAAAGTAAATTCCTTGGTCGCTCTTCAGAAGAATGCGGGAAGAATGCAGTCAATGCGCTGCATTTAAAATCCGTAGCTTACGGGCCCGCGCTATAGCTTCACCAATTCTACCTGAAAACTTTGGACGAAAGAGAGAGAGAGAGAGATGGGGAAAATGAAAAGCTCAATTTACTGCGACCCTTTCGGGAGCACGGTTCAGCGCACGTAGTTTTGTCTTCCTGGTTTCATCCTTTTTCTCTGGCTGGTTATAAATTAGGGCTTTTCACGGGCGCAAATCGAGTCCTTTAACCGCCATGTTTTTTTTTTTTTTGCTTTCTCCCGCAACGACCACTGTTAGGCCATAGTTATCAAGAAAACACACGCGCGCAAACACACACACACACAAGCACACACGCACACACACGCACACAAACAAGAAAACACACGTTTTTTTTTATTGCAAATTCAAGAACAGTGGCTCGCCAGGACAGGGCGACAGTTGCACGTAGTCAGTTGCCTTCGGTTATTCTAATGTCCTTGCTACGTTCTCACTTTGTTTACTCGCCTACTAAACGGTGTTCAGGCGTCATTATCAAGCGCTAGGCTGCTTACACGGCAGTCACCAGTAATCAGCACTAAGCAGTAAGTGCTGGTATAATGCAAACCAGTGATCTGTTTAGTTACGGTGTACTCACGAAGCACTACTTAATTCACGAATATAAGGTACCGCGGTTTTTGAGAACGTTACACTAAGGAAAGCTGAAAGATACGTTAGGCCACCTGTGTTTACCAGGTGTGCTAAGAAAAAGAAAGAAAAAGCCCACAACAATTATGTGCCGAAAATACTTGATTACCTTAGTGTCGGTTTGTATAACTTAGGCATGAAATGGCAAATGTTGAAAGAAATCAGGAAGTGGCGTATTCATTCAGGTAACTAACTATAGGTGAACTGTGCTTTCCAATCGTTCGCTTCTTTTTCTTTTTGTAAATAATGCGAATGTGTTATCGTAAAGCGTTATGATGTGCTACACATTTACCATGATTTTCAATTGTTCGCTTGTTTGTTTTTGTAAATACGTAAAATACGTAATGTCAATGTTTTATCGTACGTGGCGTCATGAAAGGCTACATATTTACCGTGTGCCTACACGTTTATCATGTACAACCAAACTACGCCTTTTCAGTTTGTGAGAAGTGTAGCAACCTTACTGATATATGCTTTTTATGTATGGATGTAAGCTGTTCCACCGCTGTCTGGTCATCTAACAAGCATTGTGTGCTAAGACTGACCAGGAAATTTGTTATGCGATGAAGAAAGCGAATAGAGTGTATTGTATTTTATTGGTAGCTAATTGCTAGTATTACTACTACTACTACTACTACTACTAGTTAGTAGTAGTACTACTATACTACTACTAACTTAGCCCTTAGACCTGGCAGAACACAATCATTTATGTGTATTGGTTGTATCATTCGCACATCTTCACAGTCAGAAATAAGAGAATAAGCGCTTAAGTGATTGCCTTGCAATACAAAGAAGACGTATTGTTCATTGTTAATGAGTTACTGTTAATGGCCTGTAGCATCAAAGGCCGTCGTGGAGGAAATGTCTTTATATGTTTTGGTTTTCACAGGTAAGTGAACTACTTTGCCTTGTCGTGGACAAATGCAGCGGTTGCTACAAGGAGCGCGTCCACCAAAACAATCTTTCTGCGCCGTTACAGGCAACACTACATAATGACAGGTCTTTCTCGACACTACCCGGCTACCCTTCGTGCCACGAGCCCGAAACGCAGACGTGCGAAACGAAACAGCAAAGGGTGGAACTCGCGCTTGCTATAACCTTATTTCGCTGCGGGAAGGCGTTCAAAATAGATCCGAGCGCGAAGATCGACGTAGTAAAAGCGCACTACTACATCAGTATATATATTTTTTTATTAGGTAAGCATTTCTATGCCTACGAAGGAGAACATCCGTTCGTCCGTCCGTCCTTCCGTGACGTAGGACGAGTCGGTATAAAAATTATTGTATAAAACAGAATAAATTCGAAAGAAAGAACATAGGCAGTGGTCAATGAGCAGTCAATGAGTTCATAAGGATGATAAGGAGTGATGAGGGGTTAGATGCGTCTTATCACGGTTACTAACGGCAAGCATCACTTTTTTTTTTCTTTTTCTCGAAAAAAGCGCTTAGAGTGATTTGAGCACCAGCACTGCGTTGCACTTCCACCTTTTACATAACTTGCTTTTCTTGTACCTTTTCTGTAAAAGAATAGTGGATAGTCAAAAACATGCAATCAAGGCCCTTATGCGATTGAGCTTACAGTAATTAGCATCGCTACGCATAGTGATAAACGACCTGCTCAAGCCTTTTGTTCAATATTTCCCGAATCCATCCAAGAACGACATATGTGCGCCATCAAGCGTTCAACACGCATCCAATGTGCATGGCACACAAAATGAACGGCGTTTCTAAAATCTTTATTGGCCTTCATTGATAAAGCATCGCAGCGTTCATCTCGCTGGAGTAAGAAATGCAATAATGTTGTACGGGATAACTCAACAAATGATTAAAGAAACTTCCACCCAAAAGCCCACGGCTCCACAGAGCCTTGGTACTTTCGTGTCGTCCGCCCAAGTGACCACGTGGAACTGTGGAACGGTATATACCACAAACAATGCGGCGCGAACTGTCTGTTTTAAAGATATTGAACGATATGCGTTTGCGATAACATGCTACCGCTGGGTAACGACTGAAGAAAGTTCAGGCGAAGCGCCCACAGTAAAAAAAAAGTAGCAGCAGAGCGCAGCGTGGAGTTCAAACGCAGTAAACGCGGGTTTCCTACAAATTTCCGAGTAAGAACATTTGGGACAAATATTATGTTCGTGAAGCCACTTTGACCAAAACATTCCGGTGGGCTAGCTTGCGTGACGTCACGTATATGTTAGCGCAGAACACAAACGGAAATAATCAGGAGGGATGCCCCTTTGTTGCGTTCTTTCTTACAGCAAAGCTGTTAGCCTCAAGTTGGTCGGGATTTTTCGTCGCGTGCTCATGCCAAAAAAACGGCAGCAGAAAAAGGGGGTTTGTGTTTGAGTTTCCGCGTACCAGAATTATGTTTCCTCGCATATTCTAAATACAATCCGATGCGAACATGTCTGCAGGTTGTGTTTAAGTCGTACATTACAAATTTTTTGACGCATTTTACTCTGAGAAGTTCAATTAGATCAATAACGCACTTGCTCTATAGGCCGAGGGCCTGCAAGAATGAAAATGTAAGCTGTGCTAACGGTACAGCCACCTATAGATGCCGTGGCCACTAAGACAGACTTGAAAGGGCAGCTGGAAAATGGCCTTGCATTTTAGTTTCCGCCTAACAGATTTATGTTTTCTCGCATATTCGAATTGCGATCCGGAGCTATCGTGTCTGTAGCTTGTGTGTAAGTCGTATACCTTAAGCATCTTCTGACGCAATTTACTTTTAAACATTAATTTAATTCAATTAAGGCACTTGCGCTTGGCGGGCAGCCTAGAAGAATGAGCATGTATGTTGCACTCCCGCACACAAGCGTGCGCGCGTGACGTGCGTCGCTGCTGGTGGTGGTGGCGCTTGTGTAACGTCGTCTGACATCAGTTGGCGTGCTGGTACTTGTCTAACGACCGCACCAGCTTCGCCGTGCATCGGCTTTTACAGGCCTGAATGGAGGCGGACTTTTTTTTTTTTCATGCTCTTCATAGGAGATGTTATATTCAGCGAATTCTGGTTCCGATATTTGCGATGCGGAACCGCAACCACGATCTTCATGCTTAGAGAAATCCTGGCAAATGCGAGCAGAAGAACACATGTTTCATGCGCGCAGTTCCTTGCGAAGAGAAGTTTGATGGGCGATTGGCACGACCATAGAAAATTATCGTGCTGAAATTCCGACGCATTCATTGCGTTCATCTGCCTCCTTTGTTTCAGGTATTCGCCGTCTGGAGAGCGAGCGCGATCATCTACAATGACAGCGCTTTCCGCTGACAAAGTTCTCGCCGCACCCATCATTAGATACATGATGTTTTTTCATTAACGACGAACGTTCGATTTGCCCCCAGCCAATTATATCTTGCGAGATCCGCTCAGGTTTCGCTTCCCTCCAAGCATCCAGGCCCGTTATTCGCTAATGGCCCTTTCGCAACCAGCTCCTCTGCCATTGCACCCGCTTCGGGGTCGAACATCTTCGGAGCACGCTCAACAAAACTTTTGGATGGCCGATCATTTACAGAGGCAAATACCCTCGGCGCTTGGCCTCATCCATCATCAACCCAGAAAGCTTCGCGAGCTCTAATGACTTCACTAAAATCGACTGGCCATGGGAGACGCTTATGACACACGGTGTCTGCTACTCCGCACGTGACCGTATATCTGCCTGTGCCTCTTCCGCCTTTCTCTCAATTCTTCAACGTCTTTCCCACGTGCAGGACAGCCACCCTTAGGTCGGTCTGGTTCATTGTATTTTCTTGCTTCTCTCTGCGTCTCTGTTCAGGCAGCGTGCTACGGTAACACCGTTGCTATGTCGTCCCACTACTGAGCTCGAGGCCGCGCGCGGTTCAAACTCTGCCACGGTGACCACATTTTGATGGGGGCGAAATGCAAAAACTATCATATATTTACATTCACGTGAAGGTAAAGAACTCCAGGGGGTTAACGTTGATCCGGAGCTCCCACTACAGCGTGCCTCATAGTAAGATTGTAATTTTGGCACATAAAACTACAGAACATAATTTCATTTAACCAGCCGATTGCGCCTACGGTTATCGTCAGAAAAGCTGGAAGATTCTTTGTAAATTTTTTTCTCCCTTTTACATCAACAAAAATGCGCAGTGCGTATGTCTTGCTCAAAAAAAAAGGAATAACAAAATAGAAAGGAAAGAAACATAAATAGGCAATCAACTGCTCGCGAGATAGATGAGGCGACCATCAGGAGACCGTGTAGGCCTCACTGCAGTCATGTCCGAGCTTTTCGAGGAGTTGATTTCCTGGTGCGGATTAACTACTGTTAATGTAATGTAGCTACAAATAAGAGCGAAGGGCAGACAACCTGGTGGGCTCCTGTTAAAGGTGAAGTGGTTTAAGCGCGCACAATGGTGTCATCGGCAGAAGGCATGTGGCAGATTCGCGGCTTCGAGCATGCTTGAGCAATATAAGTATCACCAAGGCAGAGTGAAAGCAACGGCGAGCGTGTTGGCTTCGTATTTTTTATTTTATTCTTGAAAACTGTCTTTCTGTGTTTACTTATTTCATTTTTTGGGGGGAATTGAAAACGGAAGTGCGGCTTCTCTCGCTCCTGATGATTTAGTGTAGTATGTCCAGAGTTATTAGTACAGGTGTGAGTCGTTACGTCCGCGCGTCGGGCGACAAATATTAAGGACGTGGTAGCTTTTCCCAGTTTCATGCGTTCAATGCCCTAGTGAAAAAGAGCCATTAAGCAACTGGTAAGTAGCTTTGTACATTTTTGATGCTTTCTAATGTGTTCAGTGCCCCCACACAGCTGTTCGTCGTGTTTGTTAAGACTGCCACCAGTATGTCTATTGTTATGCACACCAAAGTTACAGCTGCAAGTACTGATTACGATAAGAATAATAAGAATGTTGTGGTTATCTTACTTTTTTCGAAAACCGCGAGAACAAATCCGTCATTTTAGATCTACCACAAAAGATAAAAAGGTCTCTCCATTTTTAGTACAACGCGCAATAGATTACGAAGTACAGAGCGCTTCGCGCCTGATTCCAGAAAGGCAGTTGGGCGGGAGGAAAGTGCTGCACTATGGGACATTTGAAACCGCCATCCGTGTATACCACTGGGAGGACAGCGTGTCAGTATTCAAAAGCTTTCATGAAAACGGCAACACCAAGACAATAGTAAGGAACAACGGCGCTATAGAAAATTATGCGTTTTAGGACAGTGACTTAGCGGCGTGAGGCGGAACGCTTAACTGCCACCACAATGTATGCAAGACGAGTGTCCCGACATCGCGGAACGGTAATTGTAGCAACTCAAATGCGTTCAAGTTTTGGTGGCAACCGACCAACGTCCGGATCCACGAGTGCGCGCCCGATTGTCGGAGAATCCAAGCTGCTTCCCAGGAATTTTCAGTGGAAATGCGTATCTACCACATTTCGTTAATACACAACCATTGCGTAGAATCAGCTCACCAATGACGTCACGCTGTCCCGCCGGTTTACTTCCGCATAAGAACACCGTGACACGGCAACCCGGTTTTTCTTTTCTGTTTTCGATGTCGGCGAGCACGAAAACACGTGTTTAGTAAATGGTACAGTTGCTTTCTGCAGTTATTTTCGGGAAATCCTATAGACCATTATAGAGCGCCGCTGCATGGGCACTGCCATCTTAGAACATGCGACCGCGCCGCCATTCAGCGCCTTCTGCCTTCCCCTTCCCATAGCAGACGACGTGCTGAGCGAATGCAGAAAAGAATTGTTTGCGCTTTCTGGGTGAATTAGCATTCGCCAGTGATACAGCGCTTTCAACCGAAAACGCAAACAGAACGTTACTGCTGGTCATAAATTACACACGACCTTAGTTTAGCCTCATGGAGGTAAGTCGATACTCCAAGTGGCGCGTTTGCGCCCACTTGGAGTATATGGTAGCGCCCTCTCTTTTACGCTCCGCAAGCTGACCGCTGCAAATGGTTTATAATGTTGGCTAAGATAGCTATGAATGATCTTGTATATTCTAACCACTCGAAATCCGAAAAGGTATCCCATTCAAGCACACATAAACCAGTCGAAATGCGAAAAGGTATTCCATTCAAGCGCACATAAAACGCTGTACGCAGTGAATGTTATTTTTTTCCACAGCATTATTTTACCTTTCAAATGTAAACGTTTGCATTCCTATATTAAGTGATATTCCAGGGATTTATGTACCAAACATTAAAATGGCTATGAGACACATTCCAGAATAATTTTCACAAAATAGGGTTCTTTATTCTTCCCCCAACGCTCAGTGATGACCATTTTCTTCCACCCCGACGCTTTCGGAATGCCGTCGCTGTAACCGTAAGTGAACCAGCAACTTCTAGTTTGACTGCATAAATGCGAAGCACTTACAGTGTACTTCTTTTCTGCCTTACATTTGACCCGTCCCATACGCTGCTTTTCTACAAGACATATTATGTACCAACCAGCCCGAGTTAGCACTCTTCTTCAAAACAATTACTGCTGGTGTACTCGCCCGTAATGAAGTTTTATCAGCGACCCAGATGTGCAAGAGACGCTGCGTTTCGTGGGAATATTGTAGAAAAAACGCTAAAGGAGCACTTGGCAATCCTGATAAGCACCATTCTGTTTTTTGTAGCTTAGTAATTCTAGCGACACTCTTGAGGAGTCAGGTGTGAGACCGGGCTAATTGGTATTCCACATTGATACGACCACCGCAAAAAAAAAAAAACAGGCATGAAACCCCAAATAGAGGCGATGACGACAAATGCTTGTCCTCATCGCCGCTTTTTTGTGATGTCTGTCTGTTTTTGGCGCTGTTCGTATCAATGTCTTCAGGACACGTTTATGCGACTTCATTTCCTTATCTTACGGCCAAGAAATGTGTTCGTGATGGGCATGCAGAGGGTTTGACATCTGCTAGACTTGTCTTTTTTTTTTCGGCAGTCCCCACCCCTATATGTGCGCAGTCTTTATACGTCACAGGAGCAGCATCCACATTTGTTGCCCTTGCTGGATGCATGTGTGAGTGCGCTTGCTAATCTTTAGGTATTTTGTGCGGAACATACATCGACTCCAAATTATTGGTTCACGCTCTTCGCATTCGCAAATTTCGATAAACTGCTTTTAAACAGGCGGGAGACTACGCAGTGCATAAAATATGTCCATTGCTTGAGCAGCGTGAGTTTAAGACGCCGATTAAGATTTATAGAAGTCTCTGTGTTTTAGTCGTTCTGTAGGCGGAAAAGACTTTCACTAAAGCGCCTGTTTGTTCATGCTTCCTGTATCTTTAGGTAGGGCGAGAGCCCTCTGATTGCCCTTTCGACGCATTTAATAATCAAGGACATCAGGTCATTCTGTCAATGAAGGCAACGGACAGAATTTTGTGTAAATTTGGGACGCGGAGCCACAACTCCTGCTTTTAAAAATGTTCTATCTTTTTACGTCTACTACAGAAGATCTAGCGCGAAGCCAGCGATCACAACGCAAGCACGTGTAGCGCGGTACGAAAGCTAACAGCTGCTTTATTTTCACTTCACATATTCTGACTGTACGTGTATTAACCTCGCAAGCGGAACATGGTTCGTTTTGTTACTTTTGGGTATTTGCAGTAACAATGCAACACATTGTGTTTGCCGTCCGTCGTACAGGTCAACTGAGCTTGCGCAAACACGACACGTCACAGCCTGAAATAAAGGCGCCGGTAAAACTCGCAATCACATGGAACCAAAACCTATTGGACATTCGTAGGCTACCTGATTTGTTCGACTTTAGGTCCCGAATCTGAATAGTGGGCTATGAGCCATGCGAAATAGTCCAAGTCGGCGGATTAACTTTGCCCATCGGAAGTTTCGTAACAGGAATTGAAGCCGAAGAAGAAAAGCGTTTTCTGTGTTAAACACTCATGTGGGATGGGGTCGCCTTGGCCACGTACTGAATCCAGAAGTATGTATTCGGCGGCAAAGCCGCAGCTTTGCTGCCAGTGAGCCGCTTCACCGGGTGCTCGACGATATGGCGAACAACGCTTTGTAAAGTACTATACAAGTAGCTCTACACTACAAACTTTCAGCCTTGGTTTATGGGCTGTTTAAATACTTTCCTTGCAAACAAACGGTGACACGTTGAAGCGATTGCGTTCTTCAATTACACGACCGCGTCTGTTTCAAACGGCTCAAGTCCGCCTCATTGATCAACCGTTAGAGCACTGCTCAAGAAAGGTGTCGTGTTCGCAAACTTCCAAATAGGTTATGCAAACTCTATTTCATGTCTTAATATTATTCTCTAGGTAGGGCTTAATGTCTTATTATTATTCGCTACCCCGCGATATCCTTTCGCTTATTAGTGACTGACGACACTTCTCCATTCAAAAGCCAGCAACCCTAAATAAGGCAACAAAATATCGCGAACGAATAAAGGAGGAGATAGAGAGCGAGAGGGAAGGCTTCATAACAAGTGAACTTACGTGGCTTCAGGTGGTATGCAACTATACCAGACTTTTTGAAGCTCGCTCCAACTAAACTCGCCGAGTATCGCATTTACTACTCCCTTCGCGCAGAAATTTATGTGGCACTCAAAAAATTTGTCATTTTAATTTGATTGCGTTGTTCCATACCTGACAAACTTTTTTTGTCACAGGGCTGGTCCGGCGCACTCCCTCCTGTGCCCATTCAGTGGAGACGCTGAGACGATCGAACATTTTTTTTTCGTATTCTGCCGTCGTTTTCCATCTTCAAGGAAACTCATTCCAGAGAAACCGTTTTAAGAAGTTAAAGTAAATTTCACCCTCCATGGCATTCTTTATCTGGAAGTTTCTTTTCTCGGACACTGTCATACGGACGCTTGCACTGCCGTTTGTTCCGATGCGACTTGCTTGACAAATCCTTAAACATTATGTTATTTTTATTCATTTGATTCTTCTGAAAGCTTCCTTTGTTTTTAGTCAAAACTAAATGTCTTTTCTAATGTCATCCGACTCTTAACAAATCCCCCATAGTTGATATGCGCCACCAATAAAAGGAAACGAAACGAAACCAGATACGTTCCGCGAAAATCCCGAAAGAAAATTTTCTATTCCAGGCAACAGAGATCGATTGTTTCGAAAGCATCGTTTTCTTGAAGTCTCAACATGACCTGCGCGCTATTTTGACACGAATTTCGGTAGGAGAAAACATGTACGCAAGACTGCTTATATGGTAACATCCAAAAGGTCTCCAAGTTCAGAAACAATTTACGCTCTAAACTGCATAGCCTCTGCATACGGCGGTTTGCGAAATCTAAGTGCATGTGAGGATCGGTAGCCCCGACAGAAGCACGTTGCGTAGGGCATCTGCTTCGACATGTAAATATGAACCTTCGTCGAAAGTGCAATGTTTTGTGTTTCTTTTAGGAAAGTCCACACGCGCAACCATCCGGTCGTGGGTGGGTGTGTTCAGGATAGGCCAAAATAAGACATTAAACTCAGAAACACCCCAAGCACTACGAACTGCACCGCAGTTTTTACGATTCTTGGCCATACGTCAACCCTAAATGTTGCTAAGACATTACCGCTTAAGAAACACGAATGATCAATATCACATTAGTCTGTTGAAGTACAGTGTCAAGATCCGGATGGCATTTATTCAGCTGAAGAAGTTTGTTATTTTCTGGAGTAAAACTAAACGAAGGGTCAAGTTTTCCGTTTCGAATTTTTTAATGGCTAAGAGTTCCGTATGCGGCGAGGAGGAGGCAGTATGCAATGTCCTCTTATGACGCACGCGCCCCGGTGCGCGGCGCAGAGAGGTCCTGTTCACTTTACGCAATTACGCTCCCGGCTGACACGACAATACTCTCCACAGGCACAGCCAATATGCTGGGCTCTCGCACATGAAAGTGTGGCAACATTCTTGGACTGCGCCGGGATCATGAAGAGCCTGGCGTTCTGCAGTGCCTAACTGCGTGACAGCGCGGGATGTCGGTCAACGAAGCCGAGCCACCAGGTCCCTGGAACTCGCTATGCATTTGCCTTTCTGCCTTCTACGCTCCTTCCTTTCGTATCTAATAAGCTTCACATCAATCCCCCACCATTTAATAGTTCTCTTTACTAGTATTTGATCACAGGATAGTTCAGGTGCCCGCAAAGCAGCAAGGTAGTTACAGTGCCCGTAGCTATCTACCTTTCTCTTCCCCACGTCTATTGTATTGCTTTCTGTAAAACCTGTTTCAACCGTCGCCTCCTTCGCTTTTTTTTTGTATGCACTAAAGACAATCATTCAATCACTCGAAGCACAGCGCTGATGTGACAGTATGACGCTACGGATATCAAAGTATTTCCTCGCGTTTGGGTAGTTTTTGTTTAGAAAATATTTTCAAAACTTCATAGGTTGATTATTTGGTTCCCTTAAAGGGCCCTCACCAAGCCACATTGAAAATTTCAGTTATAAGCTTGACGTTGTAGCGTGCCCTCTATGGAGCGTGCTACCGCAAAGATATTTAAAACTGGTTCTATAATAGCTGACATATAAACATTTTAGTGCCACGAACAGAGGATTTCAGGATGCGAGCTTCACCACCTACATAGACACTCTCTCAACTTGCCCCGTCTAGCCTCCGCAAGCGCAATTATTTGCCCACGTTCTCCCTTAACGGAGCTCGAACAACGCCCAACGGATGCGTCACGCCCCCCCCCCCCCCCCCCTTTTTTTTTTTTTTTCTGGCTCGCTTTTTTGCTGCCAAGCGCCCTTTCGCTGGCGGTGTCGCACGCGAGCTGTTGCGTTTGTCTCGTTTCGGGCAGTGCACGATTTTGCGCGCTGTGCACGAGAACACCTGACTTGCCGTATACGTCAGTGATATAGGAACACTCAGACAGACATAACCGGATGCCAGAGCATAATCGCGCGCTGGAACACGGTAGAAAATGACATAGTTTCGTTGCCTGTGCGCGCGAGTGCATGCCGTGGGAACAAGCGGATGAAACGGAAGTACTACATCTCTCTTGTTACGGTACGAAGCAGAACAAAGACACGCAGACATACGATTTTGTCTGCGTTAACAGATGAAACAAATAACTGATGTTGCCGTGAATAATTCTCGAAGTCACGCGTCACTGAGAGTGACGTCACAGCACGGCGATGTACATAGCGCACTTGCGATATAGACGTCACTCTTCGGCTCAGAGCGCAGTGCCCGCGTGGAGAAGGGCAAACGGCGTTTGGTTTGAAATTTGAGCTCTTTCCGGGGCGCGTAGCGGTGTAATACTTAGCAGACACGATCGTTAGCGCGCATTGTATGCACTGCGCTTGTCAGCTCAAAATGGCCAGACCTGGTGAGGCGCCCTTTCAAATGTAGCGTAGCCTATTTGTTTATCGACGAAGTAATAACCCTGTAGCGCTCAACGTATCGTATGGCCTAGGCTGAGTTTATTATCTGAAACTGCTGATTTAGGCACGGGAAGCTTAGCGCATAGCGGATAGTTGCTTGTTTGATGTGTTGGAGGAATGTCTTAACTGCTGACAGTTCGACAAACGAATTAATAAAAATTATTTCCTATAATGAATAAATTATACCTCCTATACCATTTTTTGTTTTTTGTACGAACGGCCTATGGCCAGAGACAACGGTGAACAACTCGTTACAATTCTGCTTGCTGTGGAACGGTGTCTTGGCATTTTATGGTACCGACAAGGCGACGTCCAATAATCAAAACCTTACGAGTAGCTAGGCTTACCAATGCGCAACTCGTGTTAACACTAACGTGTTCTACTATTGCAAATGTGTAATATACCCATCCAATTTACCTGTAGAGTCCTGCGTACTCTCTATAAAATATGTGCGCGCGAATATTCGAAATTTCGCATACACATCGAACAGTCCTTGCTATTTTATTCGTATTAGATTCGAGATTTCAATATAAGAAATTGTTGAACGTTACTTCCGTTCGAATAATCGAGGTACCGACAAACGCTTCGCAAGCACTAGGCAGAAAGACCGACGCAAGTGATGACTGTTCGGAATAATTTTATTGCAGGAGAGTCACAATTGTTGCCGCAGAGGCAGCAGTTCCCGAGCGAGAGCAGAGGGCATGCTACGTCTGCTGAATAATTCGCAGTCATTAAGTAAGAATGCCTTACTTCTAGAACGTCTGATATAGATCAATTTGTCATCACTCTTTAGGTCAGTGCACTCTCTCAGTTCAGCAGTGCCACCGTGCATTCATTTCTTTCAAACCATCGAGTTTCGCACAATAATAACTAGAGGAAACTCCGACATTAGTCTCCGACACGGGACCTGCCAGCGTGGCGGTTCCGCCAGCATGGGAACTATGGGAAGTATACATAGATTTGTCTAGACTTCGTCCTTCTGGCTCCAAACGGCTTCGTGACTTTGTAAACTGGTCATTTTCGACACAGTACCCTGCAATAAATGATTAAATAAACATTATTAAAGTGGTCCGACGGCAGGATTCGAACAAAGGACCTCTGAGCACAGAAGCCCGTTACTGAAACCATTACGCCACGGACGCTCGCATTGATAAATGGCGCAGAACGCGCGTTCATGAGTTTCTCGCCGTCAAGCCAGTGCGTCGAGATGCTTGGCGCGTTTCGATTTGGCAAACCTCGACAGGCTGCACCAGTGCCATTAGTAAGCCATTTTGAGTGTTTGCAGGGTCTTCTGCACAAAGAAAAGTCTAGATTGCTCTGAGATTGAGGACAGTGAAGGCAGACAAAGCGTAATAAACATAGCCACAAGAACGTGTGAATCCGAAAGCATGAAGATCAGGCAAATTCATGCACTACCCCATTATTCCCACGGTGCATGAACTATTCCAGGGCCAGATTTATTTCTAGTAATTATTGTAGGAAACTATGTTTCAAACTATATAAGGTGCCGTAACATCCCACTCTATGCTTCATCGAAACAATCCCCGCGCTTCTGGTGACGTGCAGTTTCCTCGTTTTATTACTGTCGTCATGGTAAGTAAAAATTAATTGATTTCCATTTTCAAGTTCTATATTGAATACGCGTCTAATGACAAAAGGCATTACATGCATGCATATAAAAAATAAAGAAGCAAACCTCTCTTTTTGTCTTTCTTTTTTTTACCAGAGGGGTGCCGTGCGAACTTTATATTTCACTTCGCTTAGAAGTGACAAAAACATTTGATATTCGATTAGTTATTCGGATGTCATTTTTCTCGAATATTCGTATTCAATTCAATTGAGTAATTCCCCCATTCGAACCCCTGTACTTTTAAGTGGGTGCAATGAATGTACCACAAGGGGAATGCACAACAATCTCAGTGTAATGTGACTGGGCGCGATTATTCCAGAAAGGCCTTGTGTTGGACGTTCCCTCTACTTAAAACGCCCCCACCAAAGAATTTTTGGTAGTTGTTAATTGAACTGGTAATTCAACTGGAAATAATCCATGTTGCATGTATACTCCCCCGACATTTGAGCATAAAGACGAGGAGGTTGCTAACTGAGGAGGAACACAGAAACGAGAAAATAAAGGGAGTTGCAAAATTTTTTTTAATGCGCTAGTCACATGTACTACTATACTCCCATCAGACTGCTAATAATTTGCACATTTCAATTATTATTTATACTACTCTAATAAATTTGAATTTTAGATCAACGTTTTAGATAATAATTTGAAACATTAGATCTTCCTGACCTTTCCTTACGCCGTCGTATTTCTCGTTTATGCCTCTTTCACAAAACACATTTCACCAACGAAACTATCCTTACGCATCGTATTTCTCGTTTAAGCCTCTTTCACAAAATATATTTCACCAACGGAACTCTAAAGCAATCACTTTTAATTACTCACACTTACTTTTCATGCCGCACGGAACACCAGTTCAAAGTTGGCGTGCCAAGCTACACGACTAATCTTTATTTTGATTCGTTTGTTCCGAAGACAAAGCGCGGACTGGAACCACCTTGCTGCCTCCATCGTGTCCATCGCAGTACCCGAAGCCTTCAAGTATGCTGTATACCAGCCGCGGTGGCTCAGTCAGCCAAGGCGTAGCGCTGCTAAGCACGAGATCGCAGGATCGAATCCCGGCCGCGGCGGCCGTATTTCGATGGAGGCGAAATGCAAGAAAACGCCCGTGTGCTTGCGTTGTAGCGCACGTTAAAGAACCCCAGGTGGTCAAAATTGATCCGTAGCCCTCCACTATATAATAAGAACTGGTTCAGGGGCGTAAAATCTCAGAAAGAAGAAGTTTGCTGTATATGATAATCTTCATTAATCTGCCTACTACACGTGTATGCTGGTCTCTTACGCACGCCCCTCTGTAACGCCGAACGGCCCTGAGAGTAAATAAATGAAATGAAATGCGGTTAAAATGCGTAGGATGCTTGCCGCACTTTCCGGAGTCAATCTGCCTGCCTGCCTGTGCGCCTATCGGTCTATGCCTCCAAGCATTTTCCCGCCAACTTAAGCCAGTCGATAGTGTATATGGTGTAATGCGTAGATCATTGGGCTGCGCTGCTGAGGAAACCAGGTTAGAAATCAAGGCGTCATAATGTGAAGCTATTCCAATCTGTTTCTATTCCATTCCTGCCATTAGCCCGCCACGATTGGTTAAAAGCTTTCGGGTCACACCCACTCGGCCTGTCTGTCAACCGACGTGTACACACTTTTTATGCATGAAAAGGCCGAACAAAAAATATAGTTTTTATTCTACGCCTTTTCCGCTATTAGCCCTCTCCTTTGCGTCAAAATACGTGTACGTACTAAAGACGCATTTCTGTGCCCCCCCCCCCAAAAAAAAAGAAAAACACAAAAAAAACAAAAACAAAACGCGTAAGCTGATGGAGGGGCTTTAGGGACAATCGTAGGACGCCAGCCCCAGTTTCCTCAGCCGGTTCTCAACTTTCACTGCGCTAGCTCGGCCGCAGCAAAATCCTCTCCACTTCTGAGCGCTCCTCGCTTCTTGACAACCACTTACAAAAAAAAAAAAGATGTGTCAAGGTAGGCAATGTTGTTCGCTTTCAAGGCAAACAAAAGTGAGCTCCTATAAACGAAGAGACAGTTTCAGTGGGCTGTACAAACCGCTTCGGGTCACCGCCCGTAATGTTTACGCTAAGCGATTGTATAAAAATCAGAAAGGGTTAGTTTTCTGTTATAGGGCACTATCTGTCAGACCAACTTGGCTCACTGGTCATGTGCCGCAATTCAAGTGAAAATATTGACGCCATCTTGCGTCACCGGGTATGTAGCGATTTTCGATGAAACTCCTTGTGGCGTCAACTGGGGACAATGTGCCATTGGATACGTGCAACTGTTCAATGACAAAAAATATCGCGCAGACATTTCTCCTGCGCATGGCGGTCTAGAGGTCGCGTCTTTTACACTCGTACACTCTTGCGTGCATATATGCATGTATATTCACACATGAGCCACGTTAGGACTTCGTAGCGGCGCCACTACATGGTGCGCAATGTCCAGAAGGTACCGCGAGAGAGGAACTCGCCTGCATACACGCGTCATACATGACGCCTCTCTGCGGCGGAAAGACGGTGCATCGCTATATTTCTTCAATGCTAATTAGCATTAACGTCTACATTCATCGTGAGATGGATTCTGCCGGAAGTTTCTATGTGGTAGTTCAATTGCGCCTATTATTTTTTGTTGTTTCTTGAGCGATACATTTGTAGTTCTTTAGTCTCATTTCTTACGGGAGAAATCGACCGGTCAGACCTATACTTTACAGCAACACGCATGATCCTGCGACGAACGCGCACAAGAGTGTCGTAATAACAGGCGTTCTCCCCCTTTTATGCAAAGGAGGATTCACGTAACGCCTAAATATACCGTGTGTCTCAACTAGATGGCGTTAGCCTTCTAGTTGCAAAAAAGACGATGGAATTATGACCGTGTGGACAGGAGGGGGGGGGGGGGGGGCGACGCTCAGTAGATGAAGTGACATACGAACCGGTGGTAGCATGTACTTTTTCCATTGCCAGATATAGTTTTCTATTGTAGTAACCACCTATAAAATAAGCAATGCATGCTTATGTGTAAAATGCTTGCGCCACCTGCCCCCACCGGTGGCGCATTGGATTGTCAGCGCCTGTATGTTCGATAATTTTTTGAAACAATTTACTGGACGCCACGGGAGTATCTGCAGTTAATACACCGAATAGCCCAAACACTGCACCGTGGTGACTAAGAAGTATAGCATAAAATGGGATGCCAACGCTTCCGTAAAGAAGCTAGGTGCAATCCCTTTCTCCATGTAGAAAGTGAAAAGGCCGACGATGAGGCGGCTAGCGTTCACTGCTTTAACTACACGCTGCGTTTCAATCCACATTTACACAACAGCTTTTTTTTTCCTCTTTTTGGGAAATCGAGGTGACTTCTCACGCCTGATCACCCAACTCGCCTATGGTGACGGCCATCTGCCAAGCTCAATCTCCGTGAAACGCAACCCTACCGGCATCATGGCGGACATGTCCAGCGCTCCGGAGCTACTTTTCCGCACGAACCATGCTTTTTCCTCCGCCTCCCTGTGATGGCCTCTGCAGGGCGGCCTCATTACCGAGTTCTGCAGCGTTTAAAGTTTCCTATGTTTTCTCGCCGCAGTGGACACTCCAGTGGCTCGCCGCGAACTGGCTGCGCGAGGCATCCGCGCCCCCGACTTCTCGTGCCCAGTGAACCGCTATCCAGGTAGCCTAGCGCAGCTAGGCTAACTGGATTATTGCAGTAGGGATTTCTGCAGGAAGCCATGTTTGCTCGCACTGTCGTCTACGCATGGTTAATAAATCTGCTTTTTTTTTAGGGGGGGGCAGGGGGTGACTAAAGATGGAGCTCGATCTGCACAGCGCAGTCGGCGAATCCTGCCACAGCGTCCTGTGCCCTGTGTATAAGGTGAAGGAGCGTCGCGCACTTTCCTTCGTGCGAACGCGTCTCCACGTTTCCCAGGA
Source organism: Dermacentor silvarum (assembly GCF_013339745.2). Taxonomy (NCBI): domain Eukaryota; kingdom Metazoa; phylum Arthropoda; class Arachnida; order Ixodida; family Ixodidae; genus Dermacentor; species Dermacentor silvarum. The sequence continues at coordinate 69,377,196 of NC_051156.1, forward strand.
TGAGATAAAGGGGGTTAAAAGCAAACGCAAAATTGCAGCTGGAAACTTCAGTACAGTGGATAACATCATTTAGCATGGTATTATCCCTGTCGGGAACTGATTACGTTCGTTTACGGAATGCGAAATGCCATAATTAGTCGTACTTGGCAGCGAGCAGGGGCGTATAGCGTACCAGCTGCTATTTTGGTTGCTAATGAGACGGTAAGAAAACAACTGTAACTAAGTAAATTACCCCTTAAAATGTACTCGTTGCAGAATGCGTGCGATGTATTGCAAAAGCTAAGAACAGGACAACGCCGATGTTCAGTGAGATGAGAGCTATAAGAGGATTTCTCTAGCTGTACGTAGCGAGGACAGCGCCCTGCTAGACAGATGTCAGCATCGCCGTGCACGCTGCTTCGGAAATGTCACGCAACACATGAGGAAGCCTAACGAGCCAAAGAAACAGCTTTTTTTTTTTCGGAAGAAGGATGTGTAACGAGCAGCGTCTGTTATAACCTTGCGGTGACCTGTTCACTTTTGTTTCGCCTGAGCGGCGCCTCCTCGTATGCCGTGCAGGCGCGAGTGTTATCGGACTCATCCCACTGCAAAGCACGTGAGCCGAGCAGCGCGCGCGACCTCTGCAAAAAGTCAGCGCATCAGATCACGAGCGCGCGAGGCTCGCGAAACATCTGTTTTCGGTCCCTGACGCGGAAGGTCGTGTCCAGACAGTTTGATAAAAAATGACGATTCATCTTGACAGCTAGACAATACACGGCCACAAGTTCAATGTCAGAATTTTCGCCAGGAATAATAGAACGTCCCCGGTAGCCATCGATGAAACAGGACGGAGTAACGATCTCCAGAATAGTTCAGTGAACAGCTCAAACGTGACTTCTTTCTTCCTTAATTAGGTGTAGCAAGCGCACACACAACAACAACAACAACAACAACAACAACAATAATAATAATAATAATAATAATAATAATAATAATAATAATGACAGACAAAACTTACATGGCCGTGTTTTTTATTCGTCTCGTGTTATTATTCTTTTGGGGCGCCGCATACACCAAGTAAAGCATTAGGAGTTCAGCCAGACAACGCTCCCAGTTGATTTCTTAACGTACACGCTTTCCCGCTATTATATTCGCTGACGTCTCCTCAGTGTCCTCTTAAAATTAATTATCTCACCGCTTTCTTTCGTGACTGCACCGGGACATTTTACAACATCAACATTTTCGTCCTTCATGCCAGTATGGCGGTGGCCATGCCCTTGGAAACCATCCTGAACTTCAATTTCAGCTACGATAAGCACTGACGTGACCGATAGCATCCCAGTGTGCGGTGCTCGTGGTGTTGATCTCAATGTGTTTACTTTTGCGTCGCATACTAAAGAAGTCAGCAAAAGTCTCCCCAGCTGAACAGCAAATAGTTCGCAAAACTAATATTAGTCCACACATGCAAGCACAATTCCGGGAATGACACCTTATTCGAGATATGCACCATGAACCTTGCGGCAAGGATGCCGTGCCATTCTATTTACTTTTATTGCGATAGCAATTATATGGACACTTCAACCGGATTTCTGCCGTCGGCGTCGCCGTCGTCGTCGTCGTCGCTGTCGCCGTGAGGTTCCCTATAGATAAAATCTTCGCCGCGCGCCGTATGCCCGAGCGGAAGCGTGCGGAGACGCGCGCTATCACGGAGAGCGAACGCACTCAATCTCCCACGCGCAAGCAAGGAAGCGGGAAGCCAGCGCCGGAGGGAGCGGGGGGGGGGGGGGGGGGGCGCACTTCTACTCTGCCAACAACCGCGCTCGTCACTCGCTCGCACCGTCGCTTATCTCCACACGGCTCTGACATTTATGCCCCGTGCATTCGCCGCTCAGTTTCCGTTGAAGCGATAGACCGCCCGTACCTTCGCCCGCTGCTGCGGCGTATGCGCTTGCTGCCAGCGTTTTGACAGTCGTTGTCTGCAGTCATTCAGTGTGATCTATTTATGTTTGTTTGTGCGCGCTCACACCACGCTTGTTCAATCAGTTAGTAATAGTCGGGCCACATTTTCCAACGCACGCTGCACATGCAATGCTGCCCGGGTCGGCAGTGCAGCGCTACAGGTGTGTCCCTTCGAACGCGCTGCCCACGGGAAGCGCTTCTCATCAACACCACCGTTTCACACGCGCCTTCTCGTGGTCATCGAGTCTCTCTTCATGTCGGTCTACTTACGCCGCAGCACACCTGCTTACTTAATCAGCTCATGTTTACTACAATTCATATTGCTACCAAAGCCGCTCACCTTACTTCGTATGACATTGCTGTGTTGCTATCGCATTCATTGCTTCGCCCTTAGGGCGAAACTGTGATATTTTTTCAATATGGCGGCATTTTGTGCATAAGAGCACATAAGTGAGGGGACTTCCAATAATTTTTTCTTAATGTTAGCGAATTATTACCTCAAAACTCGTCTGATCTTGAGCATTCGTTCAAGTGAATCCGCTTTTCCAACGCCCCATAAACAATTTGTAAATTGTAATACGTGCTGTAAAGGACCTGGCTTTTTAAAAACTCAATAGAAATACTACATTTCAAGTGAATCCAGCAATGAAGGCGTAGCAGAACATACGGAGAGAGGGTCACGGCAGATTCAATTTGAAACTGTTATTCGTTGTCGCAGTTAAATAACACAAAATAGCCTGCGCCGTCAATGCTTATATATGGGGCACTCACCTGCACTAACTAAAGGTATCTTAGGACAGCTGCGTTATTCCGGACGTTTCACAAAACGCATTGCAAGTTCGTGAAAAAAAATAGTGAATATGAGATAATTGAATTATTTCTTCTGTATTGTTCCTACAACAGTCATACATTTGAATGTGGCTCCATGTAGTAATTAGACGAGTAATTATGCAACACAGACTGATTCACTCTTTACCTAAAAGAGTCATGCGATTGACCCCAATGGAAGATTTGAAAGCGTCGGACGACCCTTAAGCGACCGAGATCGCCGGCTTGACATGGACGCTCGCTTGATGCCCGCCCACCTGTGAGGCACAATCAATCACGTCACTCATGGTCGTCTATTGTAGGCGTCACAGTTGCGCTCTCCGGCGGTTCAGTTTCGCTTTTATGCGTAAATGTGGCCGGAATTTATCACGCCGTAATATTTGACAGCGTCAACATTTTGCATTTCTGGAAACGGCTATGAGATTCTCGTATGGCGCGCATGGCCCTTTGGCTCCAACGTTAATTAGTATAGTTCACATAATTACTTGTTTATATTATGACGTTGTAGTGACGGTGACGAACACATCAGCGATAACTGTTTAGCAAGAAAGTAACTCTTTATACATTGAACCTGATAATGCCGCTCGGGCAGCTCTTGACGACACACAGGAAAAGGCCATACCGCTCTCACAGTCCGACGCAGCCAGCAGACTTCGAGTGCTTGCACAGGAGATCACGCTATCTCTATGGTGCACACCAAGCAGCCAGACCAACCGGAGCAATCGTCAATAGCACTAGCCCTCTTTGATGCATCTCTGTATGCCGACTGGACTCCGCCGAAGAGAGGCCACTATGCTTTATCGCTTATGGCTAGAGGTGGCACTCACGAAATCTTATTCATTTCTCAGTTGGAATGGCCAACAACGCTTTTGCAATGCATGTCTTTGCGAGGAGACGCGCTAGAACATATTCTATGCGACTGTCCTGAATATAATGTTCCGAGACAGTTCCTGGCGTCCGTTCTAGCACACCTGGACAATCGTGCAATGTCAATTGAAACGATTCTCACGTGTCGTCGACAGAAGACATCGCAGCTGAAGGCGACGAAGGGACTACTTAGGTTTTTAAAGGAAACGGGCTTGGACAAGCGGCTGTGACAGTGATGTCACGTACTACGCAACAGTGACGGACTGTGACTGACGATGAGTGTGCTGTGTTAAGTGCTCTCTCTCTCTCTCCTCCCCATATTTCACTCCCCCTCATCCCGCTCCCATGTGTAGGGTAGCAAACCGTTGTTGCTGAACTGGTTAACCTCCCTGCCTTTCCTTCTCCACTCTTTCATTCCTTCCTTCCTTGAACCTGTGTCCAGGAAGAACAAGCAACATTCAAACACAACGATCGTCGAAAATCTCATCTGCCGGTCAACCGCGTCGGATGTCATACATGATTCAACGAAGTTTCCGGTGCAATCGCTGGTGCCCGCGTGTGTTTCAGAAAGTACTACACAATTCGTGTAGCGCATACGATCTGATCACACAAGGTTCGGTGAGAACATACACAACAGATAGAATCAATTATCACATAACTTTAAGCAAAGCGATAACATCGCGCAGAGCGATAACCTTAAGTTGTTAGCGGGTGAATTGCACTCCCGGAGAAAAGGTTAAATAAGTACACGCGTCAATATAAACCATATTCAAATCTATGACACTCTGCCAACAGCAATCCTGAGGAAATCCTTTAATTATCTCTTGTTTCCTATTTTTGCAGAACTTCCGATACAAGTATCTAGGCGACCATATCACTAATAACCTGCCGTGTTATGCCCGTCATGTTATTAACAAAGCTAACAGTACCCTTGGTTTTCTTCGCTGGAATTTCCGTCTCGCTCCCGTTTCATTGAAACTTCTACTATTTAAAACACTCGAGCGTACTAAACTCGAGTACGCTTCAGCCATACGGGACTCGGACACTAGTTCGCTAGCACAGTCCTTAGAATGAGCTAAAAACCGCGGCGCTAGGTTTATCCTCTCTGATCCCTTAGCCAGCGTTTGTCGCATGAAGCAAGTGCTTGACCTACCACCCCTTTCTACCAGACGTCGTATTTCACACTTATATCTGTTCCATAAAATATATTGCACTAATAATGACTTGAAAATGACACTTCTTTCGCCTCCAAGCAATTTCTTATACAGTGTTGGTCATCGTCGCATGAAAATTGGGGTACCTTAGTGCAAGAGCAACGCTTACTTTGGAGCCTTCATTCCGAAAACAAGCCAAAGCTGGAACAGCCTCCATCATCACCATCGCGAAACAAGACGTGTTCAAGTAGGCTCTCTGTGACAATGTGCTGCCTCATTAGCCTTTTTTTAATTTTTGTTTATTATTGCGGCTCCTCTCTGCTTTGCCTGCACGGCCTTGGCAGTAAATAAATGAAATGAAATTAGGTTAAATTAAGCTATACCTATACGTTTCGGGCAACGCCACGCTACCTCGTGAATACGGCGTAATATTCTAGAAATGTTTGTATTGTTTTTAGTCGGTTTGGTTAGGTTAGGTATGAATCCTTCATTAGTATGAAGAATTCACCTGTTAAGAATACTACTCGCTTCTGGACATAAACCATGTCCCAAGAACTCTGAAGCCAGTTGAGAAAGAGCTGGTTCGCTATTGATGAACATCTGTGTTCCTGTCAGCGCTGTTTTGCGTCAAAGCCTCAAAATAAGATTTTTCTCGATCATTCGTTTTTTTTACGAAGTTAGTGTTATCGGCGGTATTTGTTTACGGCCCGCTTCCCTTTAGCTGTGACAAACGTGAGACCGCGAGCCTCAGGCGAACTGCCAGAAAAACTTGGCCAATATGGTCGGTACGCCTTCGGCAACTAAAGCGTGCGGATTGCTTGCGAAAACAAGGGAGACCTTTGGAGGCACGTCAAAGCAGCAGTCGCAATAGGTGAGAACGTGAATACGTCGCGGACGAGAAAGTTGCAAATGCAACTTTCTCAAGGGGGGTGGCCGGCACTTTACGTAGGATTTTGGTAACAATCATAGAGGCTGGCGATGCTCCAAATTTCTACTTCCTTTCTTGCCGGTTTTGTTCCATTCGTTTTTCTACGCTGTTTTGCATATTTGCGGTAACACAATAGGTCGATGATGTGCCTATTCGATTTTATCTCCCCCCCCCCCCCCCGTCCCATTTTCGTTTTCCAACATTCGTTCCTCTAACTACAACCTATTGATAGTCGCGTCACGATTACCTATAAGTATAGGTGAGCGAAACACACGCTGCGGTAGACCAGTGGCCATGGTGCTACGCTACCTCAGGGCTCAATCCCGGCAGCGGCGGCCGCATTTAGATGAGGCGAACTACAAAGAGACTCGTGTACTTTGTTTGATTAAGGTGCATTTAAAAAAGAAAAAAAGAAAAGAAAAGAAAAACAGGTCTCGAAATTAGTGCAGACTCCGTATACGCCTAACAATCTTCTCGTGATTTTGGCACCGTAACACCCTACAAAATTTTTAATTTAACATTAGGGGTGCGCAAATCTTCCACATTTTAACACGAATCGAACAGTGCTTGCTGTTCTGGAAATGTGCTTGCTGTTCGATTCCTAATCGATTCTAGGTTTCACCTTTTCGAATTATGCTGCACCGCCTGTACAGGGATTTGTTGTCTCAATATAGGGAAGGAAATTTGATGTTTGGCCAGTATCCCTTTGCTTGCATCTCTGAAAAACAGTGTGCGTTGCTGCAGTGTCCCACTTGTCTGCTTCAACGAACTCAAAAGTATATCTGTATTTGGCGACGTTCTTTCTGTTCCTATGTTTCATTGCTGGCAATACCATGCGCTCCACATAAATCAAAGCAGTCGATTCCCATATAGAAGCTCTCTCATTGACTAGACGTTCACTTGGGAACGGGATTATTTGTCAAACAATTTAAGTAAGCCTATTTCTTTACAAAGCACATTCCTCCCTTTATCTTTCCCTTTCCCTTATCTTTCCCTTTATTCAAGAAATGAGAAAATATTCGATGTACGATTCTATATTCGGAAGTCCCTTCTTTCGGATGGTCCCTTTCAGTTCGATCCGACAATTTTCTTGTTCGAACACGCCTGCTTGTAAGACCTTCCTGATTGGTAGCATTTCTGATTGGTAGCATTTAGCGTGTTCTTTTTATGACTTGCAGTAACTTGCCGCCCCATTCTGGGGTTCCCTCGGAAGCATTGGCTATCGCAGCTGTTACAGCGTGTATTTAATTACGATGAAACCGTGCAAGAATTTTGCGGCAGCTATTCAGGTTAAGGTAAAACCCAGCGTAGTCTTTCAACAATTGTTCGCATAGCAGCTTGGCTTCTTTTACCAGTATTATTTCGTAAGCACTTGGACCATGCCAATTAGCTCTTCTTAATATTGCACACCGAATCTGGGGCCAGATTAACTAAGCTTTTCTTTCGTAAGTGCTTTTTGCCATTGGCCGGCCGCCTTAGATAATAATATGTCTTGCATCCAGATTGGCTGCAATTCTTTCTTACGAACAATTCTAGCGTAAGAAGCTTTTGCGAATTCAGGCCCTGTTCTTTGTTCGCTGAAGAGCGAACAGTTCAGCGATTCCCTTAAGTGATACAGTGCACAGTAGTATACATTGTGTATTGCTATTTTGTTGGTGTGCTCTTTTCGCTTCGTTTTTCGTCTGGAATCTCTTTGTGAAACTGCCTTTTCTCCTCTGTACAGCGGGAAAGCATAGTGCCTGTTCTGACAAAAGTTGTCAGCCAGCTGTGTTCTCTAGCTAGTTTCTTTTGTTTTTCTTCATCTTCAAATTAAACGACAACAATAAATCATCGAAGCACCCAGAAGTACAATCCTTTCTCAATTACATTCTTTACAAGAGTCAAGATGACCTACTTTGCAGAGGTTATAGCGTCCCGAACCTATGGTCAGTCACCGCTCAGCGCTGTGAGCAACTCACAGGAGAAACCGACACGGTGCTGAGCCTCTGATTCAATGCATTGGCACAACAGTGTCGACGGAGTAAACACGAGAAGCAGTTTACGTCAGACATGTACAGGTACGCTGTTGCGACACGCTCCTCTCTGGTTCCGTTGCTCGCCCTGCTGTGCCGGCATATTCAACTATTACCCGGCTTTCTCTTTCGTGCTCAGCGCGTGGTCACGGGAATATTCTTGTCGCGGGATTTCTTAGTTGCGGCATATCCGCACATTACGTGCTGCTTTTTTTTATATCAGGCAGCAGCGCGTGTAATTAACGCACAAGGGCCGCCGGTGTCCACCTGACTCCTCTGGAAGCACAACGACATAAGTGGTACGTCAGCACAAGCGGAACAACGAGCAAACTTATGCACAACAATTCTCAACAAACCATGGTGACCGCTTGAAACGATACGCCGGGAGCACGGGAATGCTTTCATACACCCATAATAAATGTTTTTCTCTGCCTCACTATTATTCGCGATATGTGACCACAGCTGCTATGGGTGCTAGAGGTATAGGGAAAAGACGATGAGGAATGGCTTTGCACGCTGTGGCTTATGTCAACGGCAATCAATCAATCAATCAATCAATCAATCAAGCAAGCAAGCAATATTCATTAAACTGCCCGGGAACAGCCATTAGACTTTTGTTTTGGGTCGCTGTTTTGATGCTCGTGCAGAGTGCACAGTAAATGACTGTGAAAAATATGACACATTGAAAAAAAGAGGCCATGTAAGAGTACAATACAGAAGGCAGTAACAGAATTACACCACGACTCACAGGTTTCAGGATGTAGGTACTCATATTGCAAGGCGCACATCATAAGAAGAGTTTTAAAATCCAACTATCTGTAAGTATGTGTCCATAGGATGGCGTTTCGAATAAGTGGGTTCGAAATGGAAAAAAAAAATTCTCCACCATCACGACGTGTCAGTATAGAGTGGCGAATTTACCAATATACGCATGCCATAGAACAAGTATAAAAGTTATATATTGGAGTGTTGTACTGATCTGTCATATACTCGATCTGTCAGTCCGTAACGCACGCGATAGTCTGTGGCTACACGTGTAAGTGTTTGATGGATAGAAAATATCTCAGCCAGAAACCTGTTACTACTGCTGCTTAATCACGTTAACGTTCCCATCATCTTATTTATTAGTTATCGATTCACGTACAATCAATATGATTGAGCTCACTTGTTAATAAAAGACGAGGGGTTGAACTCAGAAAGATTCTCGCTCGTAAGTGCGCCTTGTCATGGGCCCGCCGCCTTCCCTAATGATATGTTCCGCACGGAGATTGAATAAAATTTTCCCCTAAGAACAATCCTAGCTTAACAGCTTTTTGTGAATACGAGCCGAGGTGCGCTTACACAGATTAAATACCATTCGCAATCAATTATTTAGCGCACCACAGAAGGCATAGCATGTCAGGACCTGCTCTTTCATAGGTACAATTTAGAGTTCCGGAGAAAAGCTTCGTGAACATACCAGCCTTTTCAATCGAAGTAGCGGGCTGGAACACGTCGTTTCTTAATACATTGCGTGAGTAAAAACATAAACGCCGCGCTTAATCGGCCCAAGGTAGTCCGGACTACCTTGGGCCGGACTACCTCTCAAAGAATACATGTATATGTGCTCATGTGATTATAAAGACCACGCGAATCCTTGATGATGCATCTTATAGCAATCAAAATATGTCGGAAAAAACGTTGGATGTAAGTATTAGTACCACATCTGTATTATATGACCAAGAAACAAAACATAAAAGGCGCAGCATAATGTCGCCAATCAGTTTCTCACAGTTTTCGGTCGCTCGTGCGTTACTGCTACAATCAGAGATTCTGCGCTCGTGCTGGTGTGTTCAGTATGCGCTGCTCTGAGTTACTCGTAAACCAATAAACGTAATCAACAGGTCACAAAGGCGATAAAAAGCGACGGCTCGAATTTACGAGCCTTTTTGTTAGGAAAGAAATGTTAGTAAGAAAGGGGCATGATGTGAGTCGGTGATTGTTCGGTTAATTATATATGTAGTATGTTATGCATGGGTATACTTACGGTTTGAGCATTCGGCTGTGAAACAGCATACTTTGCGTGTTCTGGGACAATTCGAAGCGCTTGTGTTTACATATGCATCTGTATACATGTTCGCCTACCGTGGGCTTCTGGACTTATGTACAGAACTTTGCGTTAGTGCCGATAGACTGTTTTTTTCTGAGACGTTTGTGCCGCATTTTGTCACAATTACTGTGACAATATTCTACTATGCCAAGCGACGGCAAGTAGTCGGCGCCACCTAAGCGCACCAACCACTCCTGTTACGTCATGTCAATAAAAAAGAGGGGGGGGGGTGGAGTGGGGGGAGGGAGCACAGCCAATCGCGAGATCAGACAAGACGATAGCGGATGTGCTGGCGAAGGTTCTTACAGTGAACATGATCGCGAATTTGCCCCTAACATGACTGATAACTGTTATTACGGCACGTAAAATGACCGACGCTGCTGTGCTACGGACGCCTGAGAAAATGATTGCAACACCAGAACCGAACGCGAGTGGTTGCGTTCTGAGTGCCAGTTAAGTGCCCTCTGAACACAGGCCGCAAGAAATCTATTTCCGAAGGTGCTCCATCCATCTCGATTACGATTGCTGCACTCGCAACCACAGCTTTTTTCTTCAACGCTCCAACCATAGAGCGCTGTAATCCACTTATAAGCCGCAGTTCCTTTCGGCGTGTTCCCGCGACAGAGAGCATTGAGCTTTGATTTTATTTACACCTATATATTTTGTATTCGCGCCTATATATGCTACTTCTTATCTGCGGACGCGATAATCACAGCTGCTACACGCGGAGATTGATTGGTGGGTCGCAGGACTGGACAGGTCACCGGCCCTCTCAATTTTCCTTCTCTCCAGCGGCCCACGCGATCGTGTCGTTGGCGGTCATGTGCTGAACACGGTGTGTTCTGCGACCCATTCAAATTTATGTTTGTGTCCACGATTTCAGAAACAGTGGTTGCTACACTTCCTCGATACTCAAGTTCTTTCGTTATTTTTTTCTTTCCTTTTATTAGCTCTCCATTGATTCCAGTTGTTTTAAATCTCGCCGCGGCCAATAAAGAGAAGTGTTCATGCGACTGAAGAATAAAAGAACACAAAGAAGCAGGAATATTACGCAGCACTGCAGAACATTTCGGTAAGAGTAGGGAGGAGAGGTTTGAATGAAGATAAACGATAAGAGATCAACCAGGAGAGCATGTCTCTAGCATGATCAGCCATGGGAGCGTGGCAAACGTTCAAGCTCGATTCACGTAGAAAGTTCACCATGGATTTTAGGGCCCTTTCGGCGTGTCCAACCCGTCTGCGTGGGCTCCAAATGTTCTCCTACTAAAAAGAGGCGGTGAGTCCAGACGGTCCACTGGAAACTTGAGTGTCCTTTGCTCAGCCGCATATTGCGGTCGGTAAGGCTAAAAATCGATGATAGAACATGCTCTGCGTGTACAGTTTCTACATGAATTCGAGAGATTGAATTTCGATGCAGCACGAGATTCGCAGTCAAGCGCACGCTTACAGTGAGCGCGACACATCAATAAAGTTGCAGCTGCGGCTGTATCTACACACAGAGAGAGAAAGAGAGAGCAGGAGACGAAATGGGAAGGCTGAGGAGGCCAGCTAGTACTGAAAAATTATGTTCTCTACTCAACAAGGGGGTAAGGCTACTATGGGAGTTAGGACAATAGAACTGGCGCATTGGAGAGGCGCTACACTCACGAAGGTGTCACTGCAAGGCAAAAAGCGTCCGTCAATGTCAAAGGATCAGTTCACCTGTGCCAGACAACGTGATGTCACATGCCAGCAGGCGAAGCTTCGCAGCTGCATCCTTCGGCTGGTTGGAAATGATAACGCTTCTGCTAATCAGTTCATTTCGCGATAAAACAATGAATTCTGATACCTTACCACGGAATAGTTCCGCAACTGCTGTACCAAAATTCAAATCCCTATTTACTCGTAAACCGATAAACGTGGGTTCGAAATGGAAAATAAAAATTCTGAACCATCACAACAAAGCAGTATAAAGTGGCGTATTGAGCAGTATACATGCGCCATACAACATGAATCAAAGTTATGTGTTGGAGTGTTACATGAAACGTACATGTTTCGTGTAACCGAACCAGCACGTGTCTGTCATTTCCAAAAACGCTAGGAAGAAGCGAGGTTCCCGGAAACGCTCAATTTACAGTGTCTTCACGTCTGGTAAACGACTGCCGGAATTTTTTTTAGCCTCACTCTGACGTACGTGTCGGGCATGTGAAGACCTTCAAGTCTGATTACCCATTTCTCTTTTATTGCGATGGCAATATGTCGACACTCCAGGCAAATTCCGCCATCGGTGTAGCTGTGAAGTTCCGTATAAAGTCTAAGTGCAATAACATCGTGGCCGCACGCGATATGCTGTAAATGGGTGCGAGCCAAAGCTTGCTACGGTGATCAGAGAAGGATGGTGGCTTCATGCGCCGGTGTCTTTTCGAGCTCGCAAGAGAGGAAGCCGAGAAAGGGGCGTGCCGTCTTCTCACACGCACACGGGGTGGGGGGAGGGGGGGGGGGCGTATGTCCGTTCACTAGGATGGGGGAGTGAAGGGGCAAGTAAGTGCGCATCTCCTCTTCTACTGCAGCCGCGGCTGCTTTACAATTACAATTACAATTACCCGTGGGTTGGAAGAATAGCAGACCTGATACTGCTTCTTGTGCGCTGTGTTCCCGCGCGCCTAGCTCGCATTCAAACGAGAGGCAGCGCGAAGAGGGATTCGCTCACCGATGCTGCCGCTATTCATCACGACAGCGTTATGGCAACGAGTGTCCGCGGCTATCGAGTGAGATGGGTTCGCGTTTGTATGGGCGCACGTGACAACGTGCTCGTTAATTAGTTAGTAAGCGAAAGCACCCACCGCAACCAACCGCCGGCTCTGAGGTGGGGAGCAAGCCACAGCTGGGCCGGGGTTCCCAACCTTACGTGATGCCACAGGACAACCTGGGTCGCGATCCCACAATTACCAACCGCGATCAGGAACCATGGGTGTGCCGGCACGGGCCAAGTGTCTTAAACACTTTGCCACGATGGCGGTAAATGTTTGCAGAAGCTTATGCAGCTGATAAAACAACTAACCTTACTTCGTATAGCTGCCTAATAATTTGGCAACCAATGCTTCCGCGTTTCGGGCGAAACTGTGACCTTTTTTCCTAAGAGGGGTCAGTTAGTGAGCGCTGGTGGTGCTCAGCCTCGGCCGTGTCTGTTTTCACGCTCTTTTAATTTTCTTTTTACAATGAACCCAGCAACAAGTATTGCTAGAGTATACCTTCCATTCAAAACGAAAAAAACCCCTAAATACCCGAGCGGCTGATGCACGGCTGTGTGCGACGTTAGACGTCCGCTGGCCCATACTTCCGCCTGTCCCTGTGACCTCTACAATAAGTTGCATTGCGATAGCAGTTATACCGACGGTCGAACCGCATTCGGTGCCGTCGGCGTTAACACCGCCGCCTTCGTGCTGTCATCCATGGTTTCGACGGCACATGTGCGGCCCTCTCGCGCATGGTTAGAAAGTCTTCAGAGGCCAGAGGCATGCAGTGCGCTTGACAGCAAAGGCAAGAAAGCCAAGTCGACCCACGACCACGGCCCGCTCAATCGGCTTTGCCGCAGCCAAGGCGGCGTTCCGGCTTTCGCTGTTGGCACGAGCGCTGTGTGCGAACACATTAGCGTTCCTGCTGAGCAGTTATGTGCACACGACATCACGGCGTAAGGAAGAGCATATATCTTACACCGTGCACCGCACCGTGGCGCATACACAGCTCCGCGCGCTACGTACCGTAGACGTCAAGCGGTATTTATCGAACCGTTTGTTTGGGCGCTCATCGACGCCAACGGGTTTTCTTCTGTATGAGCCCATGCAACGTCGAAGTGCGCCGTCCGCAACGCCACCGACGGCACTCCCCATCAAGCCGGCGTTCTGAGACACCCTCAGCGCAAGGCTAAACCGCGGTATCACTTTCAGGGCTTCGCGTATACGGGCGGAACTGTCAATATTTACGTTTTGCCCACATACCTTCCGCTTCGTGTTCCATTCTGCACACGAAGAAGGGATTCTGCTAGGCGGACGATCAAAACAACACTTCCACCATATTTCTTTTCGGCATTGGTACCTGAAGCTGAGTGTGTTCTCAAGGAGGTCCGAGTTGTTTCCTCCATGTATGTTGGCTTTTTGTCCTGTGTCCCGCTTTATTGCGGTGGGTCCGCGTTCAATAATTGCCTTGTGCTCGCTCAACGAACGAGAGCGATTTTTGAAGCTCTTGTGCGGTGTTTGTACACTATTGGTATATTATGATACTTAATCAATAATTACTCAATCCTGCTAAATATCTTAGTATAGTTGTGTTCTTTTGTTATTATAATATGAATTTGCGTACGTTTACCAGTTTTCGGTTTTTATTCAAAGTAAAAGAAGCCGCTGCTTTGCAGCCCTTCTAGGTTAGTGGGATCTCGCTTCGCTGCAGATTTTACTCGTGTCCTTTCCGTACATCTGATGAAAATATTTTAAACAGATTCAATAAAATACACTGGTGATTGCTGGCACGAAGAAGAGGCCTGATATCTGTACATTTCGAATAACTAGGTTTTATTTCTGAGAAAAACCAAATCAAAAGACACAGCTCCCAGCGGCGCGTTCCGAAAAAATATGCACACAGAATCTCCTGTAGGAGTTGTCTAATAATGCGTAAGTATTTGCTACTAACCACCTGCTGTTTCGTCGTTGTATGCTGCTATCTGATATAATTGCGAGAAACACCGCGAGAGAATCGTGAAACCTAACAGCGCGGTTGCAACCCCAAAATGTTTACTCGAAGACGTCGAAGAACACGCAAGTATGTAGAAGCAATGATCACTATAGTCGGATACAACTTTAGAAGGCAGCGGCATTTGCCCCTCAAAGGTGGATGCACACGAGCCTTCACCAATGGGCGCGCTACTCTAGACTGACGTCATGATCCGGGCGGCCGGTGTCCCATGGCAGCCCGCGCTTCGAATTGGGCCGAGTCGCGTCAGCGGGACTATTTAGTCGCGGAGCAAATCGGCTGCCGCGCTTCGGTCATCTGGGCGCGGGGTTTCTCCTGCCTTCTTAAGTTGTACCCGAGTATAATGTTCTTTGATGGTGCGTTTGGGTGATGCCACTGCTTCATGGTAGATGGACACTAGCAGATGTGTGCTGCAGTACGTGACGGAATCGAACAGTGTCACGTTTCGTAGACCTCGCACGTAGGCGTGCTCAATCACGCTGCCTCCTCTCGATGTGAACCACAATCAACTGTGATCAAACGTACTCCGGCGGTAGCTGTGTAAGGCGCGGTCGCGCGGTTCCTATCTTCAAAGTGATCTGCGACGGGGACAGAGTGTACCGAATGCTGATAGCTTCGTGTGCGCTGCGTTCTCGCCCGCTCGCGTTGACGCGAGAGGCAGCATGAAGGTCAATTCGCTCGCTTCTGCGGGCCGTATCTTGAAAGCGATCTCTTCTTACGTGACGGACGGGTTTCCTCCGTGGGTAGGCATAGAATTGCTTGCGCGTTTAAGAACACCAGCAGCCCCCAATCTCACTAAACCGCAGGCAGCACGAATCTACTGTGACAACGGACACCTCAGCAATTAATTCAGGAATGGAGGACAGTAGCCGTCAGTATAGGCGGAGCTGCCTGCAAACCACATACCTCAGCAAACCGATCTCTCTAGCTTTCGCGCTTGGCGTTACTGTTTTTCTAATATGTCACGTGATGGACGTTGTAGCTTCTACCATGTGGGCTAACCCACCTGATTTCGCGCCTCATCTATTGCTGCGAATGGAGCCTCCGTCCAAACATAGATTTAGTACGCCAAAATTATTTATTTATTTGTGAATATAGCGATTTCTGTCAACTGTGTAACGAAAGTTAGATGACTGTTCAGTCACGAAGAACAAACAGAGAGGCACAAAAAAAAAAAAAACACGAGGCAGGCCATTATTTAAAAAATAAAAAGCAGCTGAAGATATATAAATGTGGATGCTTTCGAAATGATTACAGCGAGTACTGTGTTGCTACGTTGCTGCTGATGTTCCATTGAGTAATTGTCCTAGGAAAATACGAATGCTTACAGCTAAAGAAATAAATTTGGCGGTTTTATGTGCCGAAACCACGATATGATTATGAGGCACGTGTTAACTCGAGTAGGTAAGGACACAGTAGAGAAGAAATGACGTCGGAGAGTTGCCTAGCCCGAGGAATGTGTCCAGATACTTCAGGCATCTATGTTTTACTTCCCTGTCGCTAACTGCAACAAACATTTTAGGTCTCGCTCTCGTAGACTATGTATAAGATTGGCGGGAGCCCGCCAGGAGTTTACGCGATATCCATGGTCGTCTACAGGTGCCGATAGGAAGTGTGCTAAAATAACTGGCCCAGGACGTTGCACAAAAGCAAAGGTGCCGGAACGTACCACATCAGTACCCTCGCTATCACTGCTGAATGATACTACTAGCGTTCGCCACGTTTTGACGTTTTACGCTCCAGTTGAAATCTCACGCAGTTCTTAGGCAGCCCTTATGCTTCCGTGCACCGAAAATTTGGGAACATTAATTTCTGCCAAGATACCTTGAGCACAGTGTAGCAATGTTCGCATCATAGAGGCAGAGGAAAAAAAAGACTAACCGTAATCATTCAACGGGGACTTGCGAATATGTTTTGCCGGTTTGCCGTAATTATTTATAAATGCGAACAGAATTTGCTGAACATAGCGATGGCATACAGGATTATTGTACTGCGTTAGGCAATTTACTGAAGTTAGAAGATATTACTAGCATAATAAATTGCCGTACATACCTATCTACTTAGTAAAGTCTCGTACGGTACTTTTGTTGCTAGTCACACCAGGCACATGTTGCAAGTGACGAATTGACACTGGTCAGTTCGCAATGCTCAACCACTATAGGAACAAATTTTGAAACTAGCACCAGTGTTAGGATCACCACTCCCGGACAAATATATGCAATGTAGTGTTATTCCGTGCAGTTTTTTTTTTCCATATAATTCGGCGCCTTTTAATGAGAGCAGGAGAATTGTGCAGGAGCAGAATTGGGCTGTCAGACCGCGGGCAATTGAAAGGAAAATGCTGCTCAGACTAATACACAAATCACCTGATCCAGATAGAAAAAGGTGTCATAGCCAGCGAGAAGAGTAATTTTACTCCTCCTTTCTCACCGACCAGGCAAAGGTAGGTCACGTTTACGTATATTGCACGCATGACAGAAAGACAGCGATGTGGATTAGCGAGCAGACGGGAGTAGCCGATATTCTAGTTGATATTAGGAGGGGGAAATGAAGCTTGAAAGGCGATGTATTGCGTGTTCTAATATAGTGACAGAATGGTCACAGTGGGTCACAAGCACAGTTGTGGACAGCAGGTGGTGCGGTGAAATAAGGAAATTCGCAGGCGCAAGATGGAAACAGCCAGCACAAGATAGGGGTAATCGGCGACCGCCTTCCGCCTGCAGGGGCCATACAAAAAAAAAAAAAGCCCGTTGATGCCGATATTGCACTCATACAGGAGACAAACGCCGTTCGATCGACCCTATTTGGCTTATACATTTTATTCATTAGCGGTTTTGACCGTATACTGCTAGCATCGGTGGCTTAATTCTACCGCTCGCTTCTCTTCGCGACGAAAGAAACGCGACGATTACATTGACAACACACCGCACTGATCGAGCGCCCGCATTCTGAGCAGCGGCCGTGAGAGAGGAAGAGACGGACAGCGGCGAACGGTGCGAAGGAGACGCGCAGCGACGCAGTGGACGCACGAGCGGCCATTGAAAGCGTGGAGGGCCGACGAGAACTGCTGGCGGGAGGAGTCCGTCAGGCAGGGCCGTTCCACTCTCGCGGAAGCGTGCGGGCGACCGACGTAAGCCTCCGCCGATGAAACGAGAGGTCGCGCGACTGGCAGCCGCGACGACCAGCCTTCGGCCGGGGGAGGCCCCGCTCTTTTGTTTCGCCCTTCCTCCTCCTCTTCCTCGACGGGATCAGAAACTAAGGCGCGCGCTCGACGCAACAATGGAGCGCGGCGAGCCACGCTGACCCCGTAAGCGCGGAATGCCGCCGCGGCAAGAGTTTAATGTCCCGAGAAATGCTATATGCGCTCGCGCGACGGTGAGGCGGGCCTTTCCGACGTACACGATGGCGAGTTCAACTTGCGGAGCTGCATTTGCGCCAGCTGTTTTCGAGCGAGGGATGCGACGAGCGCGTCTGTGTTTGCGTTGCAGGCGTTAGCGACCGCTTCCGCGATGAAAATATCTAAGTGAAAATACTGTTGTTTGTTTATTTCTTGTTTTCTTGCCGGCTACCCTAAGAAACGCTGAAGAAAGTGAAGCTACTCTTTTCCTCGCGTGACACACATATTAGTATATTGCAACGCAGACGAATTTACCTATTTATTTACTTCTTTCACGCTGCCTTAGCCCTGGCAATAGCCTCCACGGAGGCCAACATCATAGTCAGCGACTCCAAGACCGCCGTCAAGAATTATGCCAAAGGACGAATCTCGCCGGAAGCGCTAAGAATTTTAGCCAACTATCGTGAAGATCGCGATGTTAACATTATATGGGCACCCGCACACTCCCCCCTTCCCGGGAACGAAATAGAGCACAACCTTGCTCAAGAACTGACGGACCGAGCAGGTGACACGCGAATACTGGGAACGGAGAGAGACCGGATGACCAGCTTTACCGAAATAACCAAACACTACAAGTTGGGCAGGACCCGTTTCCCCCCCGGCACACTCCTCGCTGAGCAGACGGCAAGCGACGGCATGGCGCTTGTTGCAAACAGAAACATATCCGAACCCGGTGGCCTACCACCGTTACTATCGAGAACTTTACACCGATAGATGCAGATTCTGTCAAGAAAGAGCGGACTTAAAACACATGGTTTGGGCTTGTCCTGGGACACCCACACAGAATAAAACGCACAAGACCAGAGAGCAGTGGGAGACCGCGCTGCTCAGCTCTGCACCGGAAAACCAAATTAAGGCAATCCAGCAGGCCGAAGATGCCGCCTTGTGAGGCCTAGGCCTCACAAATCTGCTGTACAAAAATAAAGTTTATTCCTCCTCCTCCTCCTCCTCTTTCACATACTGTGAATCACTCAAGGGTTTATAACAGGTAGGTCGAGTAAAATGGTAGGAGTCGCAAACAGAAAGCAAGTAAATATAAGTACAGTATATAATTACAAGAGTGTTACTGCAAAAGTGCTTGATTGGCGAAAACACCATCACAGATTCAAGATACGCGTAAAATTTACGGTTTCCTAGAAGAATCTACAAAAAAATCAAACAAGCGAATTTAGGAATAAATAAACAAACCATTTATGAATCAAGGTTAAATTTCCCATCCTGTGTGTGTGTGTGTGTGTGTGTGAGTGTGTGTGTGTGTGTGTGTGTGTGTGTGTGAGTGTGTGTGTGTGTGTGTGTGTGTGTGTGTGTGTGTGTGTGTGTGTGTGTGTGTGTGTGTGTGTGTGTGTGTGTGTGTGTGTGTGTGTGTGTGTGTGTGTGGTGTGTGTGTGTGTGTGTGTGTGTGTGTGTGTGTGTGTGTGTGTGTGGCGTATTCGCAGTAGTGATCTCTGAAATGAGAAAAAATTAAAAAACAATAAATGTCAACGGGAACGACGTTGATCCCAAATTTTCACTTCCCTGCCAAAGCACGCATCGTAACAATGGTGTTCAAACATTGGCGAATTTGTGGGATGCTTGAGATTTCACAGCTTCTTCTGCACGAGATCTGTGTCAGTACGTATGCTCAAATAATTGGCCGAGAAATTCGTGATGTTATTACGTTCATGGCCGCAATATTTCAGCCAAGTCTATCTGCCACTAGGAGGAACACTATAACGTACACGATACAATGGTTGTCCAGGTAATTGACACCCGACGTTTGCTCATATTTCGCTTCCCCTGGGCAATTAACAACTACAATAGCGCGTCATGTCATATTGGGAAGGTAGACAGTTTTCGCAAGCGCTTTTTACTGTTGCTATAGTAACGAGTGATCGAACACGCAAACTGCGAAGCATGTACACTCCGGGCTGCAGTCGTCGACGGCATAGCGGCGCCATGGCCTGATCAAATGCTTTTCCTGCAGTGGTCGCGATTACCTTAAGCAAAGTCGGCAACTCGGTTTGGTTTATCCGGAGCGCACCGTGTAAAGCATGATGCAGGATATAGCGGTCGTATTAGTGGATTCTGCACCCCAGAACGAAGCTTATCTGAGCGTTGCTTTTACGCGATTTGCCAGTACGGTGATGTCAATTGTATTAGAACAGGGAGTGTATTAAGAAGTTTGAATTGAAATGAATTTTACGCAATATAATACCAGGAGGCACAGAAATTGCTGCGCTATTCCGTGTGGTGCCGAAGCTATCATGTATCATAACGCTTAGGAACAAATATTCAGTGAGAATTAGCAGTTGTGATAGCACTGAACGAAATACTCAAAATCAGAAGGACAATGAAAAAAAAAACGGCGTCAGCACTATTCGTGTAATTCTATTCGAACTGTTATCCTCGCTTTCACCGTCAACAATTACGTATCCGCCAGTACTTACACGCTGGTAAGATTAGAGTTACTGGAATCATCGCGGCCAGAAATGGCGGTTCAAATCACCGGCTAAGCTTCCGAATTTCGATCGGCATGTGCAACCCGCGGCTCAAGACGCGGCTTTGGTAGTTTCTTATTAAGGGTGAAAAGCCCTAATTGAGTTGCAAGTTATCTGCGAGGCTGGATCCGTCATCCATCAAGACTCACTGAAAATTCAAGGAAATTCAACGGCCATGCAAGACTGAAGTCAAACAACTGTTGAAAATATTCCTTCATTATTATTACAGAGCGGCAATAATTATATCTCCAAACCCGTCCCCCGCCACCCCCTCCACCACGAACGAAGCTATTCAAAATAAAACCGTCTTCCCGTCCACCCTCCACCCCGACAGTAACTGCAATGTCGCTCCACCACTGCATAACTGAATCAATCTCATACTATTAGCACACAAACTAATTGGAAGTGTAAGATAGCTTTTTACGACAGTGGATAAATTCACTCATTGGCGAAATTTTTCGAGGCAGCAGCTTCAGAAGTACGCGGTATTGCCGCTAACACCGAGTAAATACAATCGAAAGCAGCGAAACATGCCGCAAACGCGACATACCCAGCGCAGGGCTTTATGTATGGAGTAACGGTGTAGGCGCAAAGGCAACGCAACCGGCAGGAAAGCGACCCTAAATGCGATCGCAGATTTACAGAATTTGTTGGCCACATAAATAATTATTGCTTTTGTTCATCCTGACTTTCCCTGCATATACCAAGTGGACATTTTTAAGTTTTACAGAAATTTTAAAAGTTGCATGTGCCAGATAGCATAATTCTAGTCCTTGAGCTGGATTATTCAAGGAGACGGTTATTACTTGCAAGAGAAATCGAAACAAATATGCAACTAATTAAAAAAATCACTAATTCAGTTCTAAATAATTACGTTATGGCACATAGTGCAATTGATAAATTGTAGCCCTTGAGCTTACAAGACGTATTCACTTAAAATAAATATCCACGGATGACACCAGTTTGGAGAAATTCATTGCCAAACTTTGCGATGAAATATATGAGCGTTCCAGTTAACTTGTGTTTTGCTAAAAAGTGGAACAATAGTTCATGTTTACCGCTACTTTGATGACGCATACCTCATGCCCATGTGATCCTCAAAATTCGTTCCAAGAGGATAAGACTTGCTAGATCACCCGCTACAATTCGTAAATTTCAATATGTGCAGTATAGTAATTAAAGAAAAGGTTAATTAGTAAACGTTCGTCAATTATTTGAGCATCTCTTTCGATGTCTCGAAGTAATGTCCGCTTCTTTGAATAATCCAGCTCAAGGACAACAATTATAGTAGCCACTACAGGCGATCTTTTTTTTAATTCTGTAAAATTTAGTAACGATTACCCCGAATCTATCCGTTTTGATCGCTCAACACAATGCGGGGTAGAAAACAGGAAACACATATGGTCAAATTACTGGGGGATTTCAACTTCCCCAACATATGCTGGACTACTGATCCTCCGCGCTGTTCTCCATTTTCTTCGCAAAGTAATGACTTTCTTGATCTCTGCTCTTTATTTTCCCTATCGCAATTAGTACTGGAACCAACAAGGATCTCAGCCAGCGCTGCTAACATCCTTGACTGAATCTTATCCTCTCATCCTGACATGGTTACCAATGTTTCATGCTTACCGGGCTTAAGCGATCACCTGGGTCTTTCTTTCAACATATTGTCTCCTGTGTTAAAACCAGTTATTGAAAAAAAAGTAATTTATCACTATGACAGGGCAAATTTTGACGATATTAATATTGAGCTAGCTAACTTTCTTGATCCTTTTTTCAGCCAATTTGATGATCGCACTGTTGACGAGAACTGGATCGTTTTCAAAAATAAAATATACGAGCTCACCGATAAGTTCATTCCATCAAGTGAAATATCATGTAATGTTAAGAAGCCCTGGTTCAACTCCCAGTTAAAAAGGCTTTCCAACCGGAAAAAACGACTGTATCGAATAGCAAATAAAAGTGCGCTGGCTTCGAAATGGGATGCTTATAAGGAGGCAAACGATACCTACATAGAGGCTTTAAAACTTGCCAAACAGGCATTCCACGTACACACATTGCCCAAAATGCTTGCGAATGACCCCCAAAAGTTTTGGCGTGCTATTAACCCCTCAAAAGATAATGCGGTCACGCTGATCGATTCCAATGGTTCACCGGTACCCGATGATGTATGTCCCCGTGTACTTAATTCCGCATTTTGTAACAACTTCGTCGCATGTACTGATCCTGTGCTTCCAACTTTTGAGTGTTGCAATTACCCAGCTATGGATTTTATAATCATTGAACCTCTTGGGGTCGAAAATGTAATTAAAGGTCTAAAGTTGTCATCAAGTCCTGGTGCTGATTTGATTAATGCAAAATTTCTGAAAAATACTGTTGTTTATTCATCTGTTCTACTTTCAAGAATTTTTCAGCAATCTCTAGACACCCATCAGCTCCCTGCAGATTGGAAGGTCGGGAAGCTGGTCCCACTTCACAAGTCCGGCAGCAAAAATTCGCCCCTCAACTACCGCCCCATTTCCCTCACCAGCATTCCTTGTAAGGTTCTTGAGCATATTTTGTACTCGCATTTAGCAAAGCACTTAGACAATAATTCATTTTTCACTAAAGTACAACATGGTTTCCGAAAAAACTTGTCTTGCGAAACTCAACTTCTTTCTTTTACTCACAGCCTTCATCTTATTCTTGACAAAGGTTCATTCGCTGACGTGTTTTCTTTGACTTTGCCAAGGCCTTCGACAAAGTGTGTCATAGATTGCTTCTATTTAAACTTACCAAACTTAGTCTTGATCCTAACCTGTTTGCATGGCTTGAACATTTTCTTCTTAATCGGTCACAGTACGTTGCGTCAAATAACCATATATCCCCATTTAGCCCCGTAGACTCTGGTGTGCCCCAAGGATCAGTTCTAGGCCCTCTTCTTTTCTTAATTTACATTAACGATTTACCCAATGATATTTCTTCTAGCATTTACCTTTTCGCAGATGACTGTGTTATCCTCCGTGAAATCTCGGACAGTTCTGATAACAAGTTCCTACAAGACGATATTAACGCTATCTCTAACTGGTGTGACGTATGGTTAATGCAACTTAACGTAAGTAAATGTAAATGCATGCGTGTAACTCGTAGCAATATTCCTCCGCAGAACTATTATCTTAATAATACTCCCCTAGAAGCCGTAACATCTTATAAATACCTAGGCGTCCATATAACCGCGACACTTTCCTGGTCATTACACATGGATAAGGTAATCAACAATACTAACCGCATGCTAGGTTATATTCGCCGAAATTTTTCTTCTGCTCCTATGTCATTAAAGTTAATCTTATACAAAACGCTTATTAGGAGTAAAATGGAGTACGCCTCATCCATCTGGGACCCTCACCTTCAAACCCTGATTCAATCACTTGAACTAATCCAAAACAATGCTGCGCGTTTCATTTGTAGTAATTATAGTCGCACCTCAAGCGTAACATCGATGAAAAATTCCTTGCTACTTCCTTTACTCTCCGCCCGACGTAAGTGCTCTCGCCTTGCTTTATTTCATAAACTATATTTCCACAATTGCTACCTGCGTGATAATCTTATATCATCTCCTACCTACATTTCCTATCGCATTGACCATAGCCATAAGCTTGGAATAATTCAATGCCACACCAAAAGCTGTCAAGAATAATTTATTCCCAGGACCTCTCAAGAATGGAACCACCTTCCCGGCGCAGTTGTTGCAATCAAGGACAACTCAAAGTTTCGTTCAGCTATATCTGACATCATCGCTCCTTGATACCATTAACTAATCAGTTTTTTTGTATTAACTAAACCACTTTTGCTGCTTTGTTAGTTACTTATGTATGTTTTTTTTTCTTTTACCCACTCCCCTCTGTAATACCTCGGTCTTGAGGGTACAATAAATAAATAAAAATAAATAAATGAAACCACTGATTCCTTAAAAACAAATTGAAGAAATAGGACAGCGATTGTTCGAAACTTTGTAGAAACTGTTTCACATAGAAACTTGCCTTGTCTGTGTTCTATTGTAATTTTTCATGTTAATACACAAGTGAAATTGAGGTTGCAATATCGTGTTCTTGTGCAATGTCTGGGAGAAGTTTATCAAGGATTTCTGTTTTAGGAATATACATAAATTGTTCAGTTAAAAAAGTTGCTTAAGGATTCTTGTGGTATGTAGTGAAGCACTTTCAATTGCGCGCCTTACAAGGTGTCAAACTGATTGTGATGTCTCAAGCTGTTCATCCTTCCAAATACCATTCTTGAATTAGATCTAGTGATTATTAACTAAAATATCGACTGGCGGGGATAAGTTGTAGCTCACAATAAGAGTTCTTGTGTAAGAGTATAAGAGAGTTCTATAAGAGTGTAAGATAACAGTTGTATTTAAGAGTTCTTGTCACACAATGGCCACCAGTGCCACATTTAACCGGTGCAGAATTTATCGGCCCTTGGAATATGTGCACAATAAACATAATAAACATAATATTTTATTCCCCGACGTTGCCTTTCCTCATTCTCACACTATCTCTCATTCGCGCAACTGATCCTCACACGTGATATGCGCTATTTTTCGAGCTTTGTTGCTTTCCGAAGTGAAAATATTCTACCAAATTGACCGGAATAAGTTCATAGCGCTTGGAAGTGCCGGAAATCCGCTTCAGTTCCTTGCAACACTATCGCTTAATAAGCATGTGTGAGATTAACCATGAAAATACGACCTCACGATTATTTCAGGCTAGACAGAGTCCGAAGTCGAAAAAAAAAAGTCCGCCTCCATTCCATCCTGTGAGATTGTATCTGCAGCGAGGCTATTGCCAACGTTTGACAAGCACGACCGACGTTAGACGACGTCAGACAAGCACCATCACCACGACTAGCGACGTACGTAACGCGCGCACGCACGTGCGCGGCATACATGCTCAGTGCATACATGCTCGGCATACATACAAGTGCTGCATACAGGGGCATTCTTCTGGGCACTCCACCAAGCCCAAGTTCCTTATTGAACTAATTGACTTTTTAAAAGTAAACAGCGTCAGAGAATTCGTAAATTACGACTTCCACACAAGCTGCTGGCATAGCTTCGGATTTGTAATTCGAATATTCGAAAAAACATACTTTTTTTTCGGCAGAAACTCACAGACAAAGCTCTTTTCCAGTTGCCGTTTGAGGTATCGCCGAGTGACCGCGGCCGCTAGCTGGAAGTACGGTTTTGGGACACTGTTTGCCATCATGTGTATTACGGTCGCAGCACGCGCTGTGCTACAGATGCAACGGGCAGAGCACCCACGCATCAAGGACAGATAGATTGCGGGCAGATGTACGTCACACGTGGCCGCACGTGTGCGGAAGTGCAGCATACGAGTACATCCTCATTCTCCTAGGCCCTCCGCCAAGCGCAAGTGCGTGAACTAACTGAATATCTGAAACTGTGTCAGAACCTTCGTAAAGTACGACATACAAGCAGCAGACATGATGGCTTCGGATTATAATTCGAATATAGATGAATAACGGCATCGTCACGTGACAATATCGCCTCAGGACGTCATCTGATGACGTCATCACGTCAAACATGATGTCACCTGATGACGTCATGTGATGTCTCCGGGATCGGCCCACATTTTTGTGTGAGCGAGAGCCGCGCACGTGGACACGAAAAATTCCGACCAACTAGAGGCTAACAGCTTCTCTGTAGAAGCTGAGCTGTATCCGTTGCCCCAACCAACGAAATTGGTCCGCGTGGTTCCAGAAACTCAATGTAGAGTTCATTCGGGAACCGCCGCGAGAGATTCTTTATTAGTTGGTGAGATAAAATTTTTCATACAGTCCTCCAGAAATTATAGTTATCCTCAGCTTATGTCCTTGCAAGCTATCGCAAGCGCATCAGCAACCGAGTTTAGGAAGCAGCGCACACGGCTGCGCTTTATCTAGCTTGAGCCAACTTGTTGACGAATGAGAAAGTTTCATGCGCAGTAATCCGTTAACTATATTCTTGAATATTGATAACGGATGTTTGACACTAAGTAATAACTTTCGGAGTCTTTACTTTGAAACATCATCTCAACAAGTTTGATGGTGTAGAAAAGCCAAAATCAATTGATTTCTTTTTCGTTGAGCATTTCAATGAATGAAGTCTTTCATTCAAGAATAGCAGCAATAATGGTACATGAATGATTCCGCATGGGTCATTGTTCTTGCCTTAATCAAGCTATATCAGATCACGTGTTTCGCAATGCAACTCAACAAAATCACAGTCGAAGAGCATAGTACTACAGAGGACAGGGAACGTCCGGAGTATGGTTCCATGCTGCTGTGCGTCTTCATGCTGCTCAACAACAACGAACGGAATGGAACTCATCAACTCTCATTCACATAGTCAAGCAATAAAAATAGAAATGAACCAATTCACTCAGCATTTGTATTTCACTTAAATAATTCAGCTAGCGTTATTTATGTGCCCGTGCTCCAAAAACCACTGGCTATGAGCGAAGCACTACCAATACAAAAGTCACGTTCTGGGGGCCCCATTGAATTTCGCGGCCTTTACCGCATCATGTGGAGTAGTATTTTATGAATTGCCTTATATGTAAGCTCGCTCTAATTCATGTGCATATTGTTGGCCTGTTCACAGTAAAACCTACAGTCGTAAATATGACTGAACATTTCATTTGATTCGATTAGCATATAATTTTTTAATTTTTTTTCTGGAGCTAAGCAATACATTTACTCTGTCACTCCCCTTGGTGCGAGAGTCAATCTCCGATAACATTGCTTCAATAGAGGGGTGTGCAGTTTGGAACCTAGGCGCCTACTTAGACAAGCATGACTGCTGTATGCATAACTTTTGAGCCTAAAATTCCGACAGTTCCAGAACTACATAGTGAACGCGTTACGGGCACCCAGAAGGCAATATCCCTAGCGAAAACTACGCGCAGCCTACAAGGGAGCGGGTGTCGGCAACAGGGTTACCAACTGACCTCGTAGATGGCGGCCACGATGCGATGTCTGTGCGTCCGCGCGATGAGCATCACCTGCAGGTTGCTGGCGGCGATCAGCGACGCGGGGAAGACGAGCGCCAGCCACACGTAGCTCAGCGCGTATCCCAGTCCCACGGGCGACGAAGTCGCGGTCCCGGCCTGCACGTCCTGGCCGTTGTCCGCGCACGCCGCCACACAAACACATCGCGACGGACCGTACAAGTAAGGACAAACCCCCACCAGCGGGGGCACAGCCGCACCCGCCACGACGATCCAGGACACGCCGAGGAACGCGCACGTCCGCCGCGTGTTCACCAGGCGCGAGTAGTGCAGCGGCGTCGCGATCGCCGCGTACCGGTCACAGCTGAGGCCGCACAGCGTCCACACCGCCACGGCGGGCACGACGGCCCACAGGAAGCCCTGCACGTAGCACGCACCCGAGGCGTCGATCACGTCGGCCGGGGCGGCCAGCCCGCCGAACACGGCATTCGACCCGAGCACCAGCAGGCAGAACACGCTGTCGACGAACGCCAGGTGCAGAAGGAGCAAGCTGTTGGCCGTGCGGAACTGGCGCTGCCAGAAGAGCACCACGAGAATGTACGCGTTGAGCACGAGTCCGACGGTTGCCCCGAGGCTGGTGCAGAGCAGGTGCACGGGCGACGGTCCGTCGACGCCCGCAGCCGCCGCGGCGGTCGCGGGCGTCGTCGCGGCGTCGACATTGAACCAGACGTCGTAGCCCTGAGTGACGAGCCCCGTGCTAGCGTTGGAGCTGCCGCCAGTGCCGGCCGCGCTCCGCATGCCGGCCGCTGTCCGCGACGGCGACTGAGGTCGGGCGGCGGACGGCGCGAGCCGCCGCCGGCACACCGCCTCGCGCGCCGCCGGCGACCGATGGAGGGAGCGGCGCGCGCGCTGCCCTCGCTTGCGCTTCGAGGTGGAACCGCGTCTTGCGTTCGCTGGCCCCGTTCTCGAGCGGCAGCCGCGACCGCTCTGACGGCTGCCGTTCGCTGCCGGCAAGCGGCGACCCCGCGCTGCACGCCGCCGCGCAGCAGCGCCGGAGCGGCACGCGCGCGAGCTTTGACTGCTCCGTTCCGGCGGGCGCCTGCCTACTTCGCAGCCGCGTCGCCCCGTTCGCTTTGATTTGGCGCTAAGCGTTCGGCGGTCGCTGTTACGGTTGGACGCGGTTGCAGCCGTAAACCGGCTGCAGTTCCCGCGTTCTCCTCCTTCTCTCTCGGTTGCTCTTCTGCCTGTCACCGGTAATTGAGGGCTGCCTTGGCTCATCGAGTTCGTGCGCGATCTATTGCTGCGTTAGTTGCGTTCGCACTTGTTGCGCGCGCGTGGTTTGAAGGCTGCTCGGCAGGGTGCTGTTCGACGAGAAATGCGCGCTTCCGCTACTGTTGGTACAGTTACGAGAACAATGGGAACGTCGAATCGTTTCTTTTCGCTGGCGGCGTTGGGAATTGACGGCTAGCATAGTGCACCGATCACTGGCCACGTGTCCATGATCGACGAGCGGACGCAATCTGCGTAACCGATTTCCGGTGCAAAGGTAGTTCGGATAGTGCTGCGCTTGCAGAACGTCACTCGAATTACGTAAAAAAGCCCTGGAGCCTAACCCAACATTGCTGGCTAGCAAACCATAGTAAATAATAATTATTGCTGTGCGAATACCAGCGTGTCGTTCTAGGCTTTACTGAGTTAAAAAAAATATGATCCATAGAGTGATGCCGCTTCTTGACTGCTTACCTCGTGAAACACACATGATTGCGGTATAAATCGCGAAGTGCTATTCGCTAACTTTCCTCTTTTTTAATATACGGCACCTCTTTCAAAGAAAAAAAAAATAAAGCTGCTCATGGCTTAAAACGTGCCTCAATTTGTGCTGACAAAATGGGCCACAAATGCACTTACATTCCGCAGAGTTCACTGGGGCAGGGTGCCGGGAAAGATTCTTTAGAAAAATAACGTTTGAGATGCCACTGCTTTTTAACAGGCCAACAGGAATTAATACTGAAAACCTTGGAAGCAGAGCTAGCCTGGGGATTTCTGCGAACATAAATGAATGATGGTTATTTTAAGATGTCTAATTGTTATACATATGACCTGTAACGATAAACTGCAACACTAATTACGAATTTTGTACTGTTTCCGTCTTTCTCAATTAACTTTAGCCTCTCCTTGCCATTCAGCGCCAGCGGCGAAACTACATCATCTGTAGAGATGGCATTTTCGGGACATGTTGCGGTTTCACAAAATGTCCTATTGTTAGTGTCAGCTACGTGCATGCGTCTACTGAAACGGCTTGCGCATAGTTTTCGGCAACTTCGTTGTCACGTCATTTGCCGAATTCACGTTGTGTCTAGGAAAGTTGCAGATTGGCCCGGTTGTTCATGTTTTCTGCAATGTTTGCAGTGATTTATTAGACGTGTTAGCACTCACTTTTCCGTTCAACTGGTGGTAATATTTAACCTTGGCGCAAAGCAGCATTGGTTTCCTCTGCCTATGTGCTCACGGCGTCCGAATTGCTTGTGCTGTAAGCTGTCTTTCCTTCCTTGAAAATTTCAACAACTGCGAAAGTACCACATTTATTTCATGCGCATCGTGTGTCATGCGGGAACCTGCCACAATAGATCAGGATGGGTATGCGTCCGCGTTGAGACAACTCCTAAACTGAAAGGTTGACCCGATCACAACTACGTAGTTCAATTTTCATTCCAGCTGCTCACCTACGGAACGTAAATCAATCCGACTATGTTATCTTGGCGTGCAATACTTTGTGTCTTATTTGTACTGTGGGGAATGCTGCACGCAATTCTTCAATACCATGGTCTCAAGTCATTCAAGAGCCATCGCTTTGGGGCTGGCTATGATGTCACCGCAATGTGGCATATACTCAGCTCAGCTCACAATATAAAATTCTAGAAACAAATTCAGGATATTTTTCGGTTCCTTAAAGACTTCCTTGCTCCATTCTTCCGTGCAAGATAAGGGACTTGACATTAGCAAACACACCTTTGCGGCTTCCCGAACTTTTAAAATGTATGCATTATTAAAGAGCAACTGCGCTGCTGGTAACAGCAGGGCTTAACGACGAGGCCCAGCTTGAAATTTAGCTTTTGTAGTAGAAAACATGGATGGTCTTGTTAAAGAAAAACCCTTTATGTCACTCGGGAGGAAGCCTGGCAAAAAGTGGGCCTTAAGCCAAGAAGAGCGATTGGCGATTACGGCTTGGACGTAAACCAAGCACTCGGGTTTTTACCTTTTGTCTCTGTAGAAGCGACGCTCTTGTTCTCTATCCGACTTTAAGAACATCTGAAATGAAAAAGACACAGGTTGAGAGAGCAGGCGCTGCTTGAGATGTTCTGGACAATAATTCCAATAATCGAGTATAAAGCAGCACGTGTTTTGGTGGCCAGAGCGTGGTAAACATTGTGACGCCAATGAAAACAAACAACGTATTTCGGTGCTCCATGCACTGTCCCGGAACGTATCCAGATCTTGTGTAGTTCCTATGTACAAAATTTGCAGACCGCGTGCTGACCAATTTGCGAATACGTCTAAGTGTAGCGTTTTTTAGTTCTTTCAAGGGACGCTGTGTGCGAGAAACCATTTGCAACTATAGAGAACATGATGAAGGCCAAAAAGTTCTCACTCGGAAATGTGCCGCTCCATAAATGCGGGGCACTCCAGCACCGGAAGCACTTCCGACAGAAAAAAAGCCATTGCACAAGGTACACACCGAACTGAACTCGTGTTCCATCGGTGTTTCTGATAATAAGTAGGGTGTCTCTATAACAGATGCCTACAACTAAATGAACTCTATAACGAAGCAAAAGTTCTGTCCCGATTCGATTGGGGTGTATACGGTTGCGCAACATTTGCAATGAAATGACGCTTACAACGAATGATTTCGGGGGCCTCAAGCACTTCTTTATACAGGAGTTCACCTGTAATTGTACGCACACGCTAACCAGGCGGCATCGTTGCGCTTCTGTCTCATCACACAGTATCGTCGCCCCGTGACTTCGCGTGTATAAGTGAGTGTGCACTCGCGTTCCCAGTCACTCTTCAACACTTATCGATACTGCTCCGCTTTGATTTTCTTGACGAAACTCTCACTGATGCCTCTGAAAATGCGTTCGCGTGCTGACTCACACTTCGCGGCGTGCCGAAGATGTTCCTGGTTCGCTTCACGCTTCTTCTGAGCGTGTCTCCTTCGTGCTATGTACACGCTTCGTCCCATTAAGTGTGAGAGCTCTCCTCTGTGCTCGGCAATTATGTAATGGCGTTGAATGGTTTCCCCGACAAATCGTCGAGAATAAAATCGACAGGTTTTAGTTATTCTTTATTTCTTGCGGATTTTCCCCATTTAACTGGCCTCCAAGTCACTGCAGCGTGATCGATAACCAGCAAGCCGATAACGCAGTTCGGCCAGCTTTTCAAGGCAGCAAAGACCAGTTTACCGTTATGAAGGCTATAGATGCCACTAGAAAAGTTCGAGTGCTCGCACGAGATAGCATTATCTCCCCGTGGAACACCACATGTTTTGAAAAGAAAAGGTGTCACCACCTGGGGAACTCTACGCTCAACTACGCATCGCAACTGGACTCTGACGACGCCGTTGTCCTGTTGTCGGCTATGGCTATGATCGGCTATGGTTAGTCCAGTTGTCGGCTATGGCTAGGGGTGGTTTTTGCAAATGATTTTGTTTTTGGCATTCGAATTGCCGACAACGCCTTGTGTGAGGACTGTGGTCACGCAGGGACTTTACATTCGTTCTTTTGGGCTGTACTTGCTGATAGTGTTGGCAATCGCTCGCAATTTCTCTAGTTCACTTTCATCAAAGACCATTATCAGAACTAGACATCTTGGAAGACCGACCCCACAAGCCTTTGCAGTTTAGGGTGACGAAGGCACTGCTACAGCCTTTAAGTACAAGTGACTGGCACTAGCTGCTGTAAACTCAAATGGTTTCAAAAGGGCCTGTGATTTGATAGTGTGCTGTGATAACAGGGTGTTCATTTTTAAGTTTTACGGAATTTTTAGAAATCGCCTGTGGCGGGTAGCTTAATTCTTATCGTTGAGCTGGTTTATTCGAAGAGGCGGGCATTAGTAGCACCAGAAATCGAAACACATATTTAACTAATTAACAAAACATTGAATGATCAATTTCTTATTTAATTACTTTACGACACATATTGCAATTTACGAATTGTAGCCGGTGAGCTTGTCAGGCGTATCCACTTGGAATGAATTTCCAGAATGACACCAGCTTAGAGATATGCACCATCACACTCGCCGTAAAAATGCACCGTTGTTCCACTTAATTTTTTACCAAAATGCGGTTTTATACATCGAAGCCAGTGTGTCGGAACGGAACGAAAACAACAACGAAAAACGAAAAAGAACGATACTTTTGACAAGAACGAAAACGTAACCGAAACGTTAGTTATTCTTTTGTTCCGGGGCTCTCACGTCGATGCAGAAACGCCGAGCCTCTCTGCTGAACCGAAATAATTTTTATCGGTTTTTGGTTCAAGGGGAAAGTTGGCAATTCGTAACAACCGACGTCAGGCAACGTGAGGTTTAGCGCTTACCTCAGGTCAGGGGTCCGCATAAGTGCGCATCTCAGGCAGCGATAGTGCGAGCGATAGCCAGTCGAGCGCTCCACTAATCTAATCCTGCCGCTCGATACACCAGCAGATCGGGATCGTCGCAAAACCCAGGTGCTTGCGCGCTGAAGAGCTCATCGTTTCGTTTTATACGGGTACAACGCTTGGTTACCGAAGCTTTATGGTTCGTTTAGGTTCGTTTAACTTCCTTTTATCAGAAAACAGCGGTCTCGCATTTCGGTTGGTACACTCGATGACGTGCTGCTTCTGAAATCATGCTCAGTGTCCTGACTCATGGCACTGAGCAAAATCTCAGAATTAATATTTCGTAATAGCCCGAATACCGCGAAGCAAAGACGGCCTCACCAAGAACGAGACGACTAGTGCAAGCCCTCGTCGTCAGCCGCATCACATTCGCGCTACCGTATCAAACCACGCGCAAAACGGTTACCGCGCGCATAGACAAATAAATTGGAACATATTTGAGAAATATCTTGAGAAACATAAATATTGAGAAAGCTATTCTAACATTATTGAGAAAAATAAATACATTGTTTTTATCGTTACTCTACTTGAAATGTTTACATGCGAACAAGAACCGCTATGAATCGTTACGGAATATATTTTTTTTTTTTCGTTTCGAAGCAGAACCGGAACGGAACTTTTTTTCAGTGGAACGGTACTAAAACACAGCGAAAAGCATTTATCAGAGCTAGTTTTGGCACGTGCAACCCCATAAAGAAGAAGAAGTAAAACCAACATTTCGTTTAGACACCCTGATTGAAGCACAAAAGCAACTAGATGTCCATGTATTCGTCCCACACTTTGGGAAATATCATCTCGAAACTGATGCCATCCTGGAAATTCATTTCAAGTCTATGCGTCTTGAAATCTAACTGGCTACAATTAGTAAAGTCCAATATGTGTCGTAAAGTAATTAACTAAGAAGTTCATTAGTCAATTTTTGTTAAGTAGTTGAATACGTGTTTCGATTTCTTGTGCTACTAATGTCCGCCTCTTCGAATAACCCAGCTCAACTTTAGCCACCTGCCAAAGGCGATTTTTAAAAATTTCGTAAAGATTAATATTGAACACCCGGTATAGGGATCGGCTGTGATCATGTGTTCGTTCTCACTCCCTCTCTCTCTACTTTTTCCTTATCGTTCTACCTTGCGTTCCTCCGTTCTACCAGGGACAGTAACTATGAAGTGGGTTTTATGGCATGAACGGTTTTATTTAATTTCACCTCACTTCATCCTTAGATTATGGGGCAATTATTGTTTGTTTGAGGTGGCTTAGCGGTAATGGTCTTGCGCTGCTAAGCACGTGGTCGTAGGATCAAATCCTTGCCGCGGCGACCGCATTACGATGGGGGCGAATTGCAAGAACGCCCGTGTCCCGTGTAGTGGGGACGTATTAAAGATCGCCGGGTGGTCAACATTAATCCAGACTCCCGCACTACAGCGTGCCTCGTAATCAGGTGGTTATTTGGCTCGTTAACCTTGAATCTTAATTAACTGTATTTTTTTACTCTTGCAGTCATCATGCTTATCACCGCAGCTTTTTTAGAGTTTTGACCCGTCTGCAAAGCGACTGTTTTACTGTCACTGAGCACATGATTTCTATATTTGTACTTAGCGTAGAAGTTCAGGTTTATAACGCGAGCAATGCTTTCTTGTTGCTTTTTTTTTCCTCAACTGCATTTTGCGCGCGAGAAAAGTTTGTATGAACCATCCCCGGTAACTCGTGCTGAATGACAAGCCAAAGAAAGCACGAAATGATTCCTACGGGAAAAAGAACTCTGTCAACTTGTCATTAGTTCTCTGTACACTGTTTGATTGAGAAAAATGCCGCGTGCCTCTTCGCTTGCTCTCAAGTAGTTCGAAACCCTCACGATATTGCATGCGGTTTGCCTGTTTTTCTGATACCAAAAATACGGTAGAGGCGCGAGATTGTCCATGCGCCGCAAATGTGTAGGACAGTCGCTCGTCTCACTCTAAAAAATATCCGGCAGCTCGGCATCCCAATGAGCGGATACACTGCAGGCACTC
Source organism: Dermacentor silvarum (assembly GCF_013339745.2). NCBI lineage: Eukaryota > Metazoa > Arthropoda > Arachnida > Ixodida > Ixodidae > Dermacentor > Dermacentor silvarum. The sequence continues at coordinate 69,412,260 of NC_051156.1, forward strand.
AAGATGAAAAAACGTGATACGGAAGCAGAGGATGAGAATGTCTGTTAGGGGTGCACATGTAGAAAATTCAGGGTGTTTCATCAAATAAATTCGAACTTTATTACAGATATTGACGATGATATAAGCGATTTTGTCGCCATTGTGTTATCGCGTATGAGTACATTATAAAATACCTAAGACTACAAATTAAGCAACTCATTATACAAATTATACTAAGTTTTCACCGTTATTCAGGACCATACACGAAAATCTAACCACATCCTGGCAAATACCTAATCTTCTATATAATAACAGATATATTTGCAAAGTCATTCAACAGAGCGGCTCTGACCACAGTTTAAACAAGAAAATTATAATATTTCTAATATCTGGCCGTGTGCCCTAATAAAGTCACCTAATTAATATTGTTGATTTATTGTTTCTGCTTTTGCATATGTTATTGCTAATTCTTTGCTGCATTTTGTACTTCCAATTAACCATCACTGTTGTACTAAATTTGGGTATGCTTGTCTGCATTACAATATCCTGTAACTTTCCATTTAACTAATTAATATGTTTCAGTTTTCTTTTGTGTCGAGTGTAATGCTGGCTACTTCTCGTGTGAGTGTGTTTCTGTTGACGATGAACGGTGGTTAACTGTGTAATGTGCTGCTTTTTTTAGCTCTTGTGCTATTTAAGTGTCTAACACGACGCTGATACTTCCTTCGTTAGTTTTGTGCCATTGTTGCTATTGTTCTAAACTAAAAGAAAGGCCTCTGCTTACTCACTGCTACTGAGCAAGGTGCCGATGAAAGGAACTTGGTCAGAAGGAGTTATACTGCCTTTAGTCTCTATCCCAGGCAATGTCTGTCTAAATAAATTGATATAAATAAAAAGAATCTATTTCCAAAATTGAAACAGTGACATGTTTGATCGAATGGAATACATGAAGGCTATTATTATAAGGGCTCATAATCAACATACAATGTTGATTATGAGCTGAGAAGTAACCTCCCTCAGAACCGTTTTTATATAGGAAAAAAAATGGCGCAGTTTCACCCGAAAGGCGAAGCATCAATTGGGATAGCAAATTAGTAGAGAGCTATACGGAGTAACGATAGTAGTTTTATCAGCTGTATAAACTTGGACATGCAGCAGCACCAGCAACACGCAGAACTGTTGTCGACGCCGCCGGCGTTTTGCCCGCGTTCGCACCGAACGCGCGTGGCGTTTTTATATAAATACGTATTTGGTGCCGCAGCAAACGTCACCTCCCCTCCCTCCCTCCCGTCCCCCCACAGCCTTTCGCGCGACGGAAAAAGTTGCGTTTGCTCTCTATATATGGAAAGGAGGAAAGAGACGCTCAATTCTGCAGTCCTTCAGGAACCACGGCGCAGAACGCGCGTTTCTTCTCCGACGTGCGCTCGCTCCCCGTGAAAGCGCACGTCCCTCGAACCCTTTCACTCGCACATACAGCGTCCGGAGCGGCGACGATTTCATCGCTGTTGACGTCATACGGAACCTCACGGCGACGACGGCAGTGACGACGACGGCGACGCCGACGGCAGAAATCTGCTTTGGAGTGTCCACATAATTGCTACGCAATAAAAATTTCGGTGGACAGGAACATTCATATAGGGACGGATTACCAGCGAAGCTGTTTAGGCTGTATACATGCTCTGCATACATTGACTGCATACATTACGAAATCACACATTTTGTTTTCATACGGCACCACACTACGACGACAGAAGTGCCGCCGCGGTCACTGCACCTCCCGTGCATCTGCCGCAACCGCTGCGGTAGCCGCGCCAGCACCTTCAAAGTGCGTAACGTTATAACCATAGAGTTTCACACTATAAAACCTAGAGGGACATGTGGCGCTGATGCGCCGTGGTATGCAAGGGAATGCCGGTATATTCTGGATTCGGATTGGCATCGTTCTTGGAGAGCCAGAACGCCTTGAAGACGTGCCTGGCTAGCACCGTTCCGTCTGTCACAATGATTCTTTTCCTGATAAAACAGGACGTAAAACACTACTTTAGCTTTATTATTACACAAAAACATGTTTTGTTTAATTTTGAGGACATACTATTGGATGCACAATTCTATGAAACGTAAAAAGTATCAGCTGGCCGCTAAAGTTGGAGGGCAGACAAGATTCTTGCTCGCTTTGGAACAACTTGTCATCTGTTCTTGCTTTTCTTCGCTTGATGCTGCATTGTATGTGAGTAAACTTTATTGAGAGATGTAATATGGGTGAAGGAAAGCCTTTTATGTAGATTGTATTTCAGAACGCGTTATTTGTGTAGCCATATCCACGTTTTAGACGAAGCCTCGTACAACACCAGCCGACACAAGCCTCGCAGACACATATCCCGTCATTCCCATCAGGGCACGGCAGCCCTTTAAGAAACTCGCATAGACGGTGGCGCCAGTTTACCCTCTAGGTGTTATAGTGAGAAACTCTATGGTTATAACCACACAAGTGCAGGCCACGTGCGCAGGTGCCGTCGCCACAATCTTTCCCTGTATCATTGATCGTCAAACAGGATTTGAAACAAATTAGGTGCATGAAGGCAAACTTGCGAGACTAAGTGCTAAATGCACTATATATATATATATATATATATATATATATATATTATATATATATATATATATATATATATATATATATCGTTTCTCTTACAACACCGCATTTATGGGCTTCCAAAGGGTTCTTTTCAACAACAGCGGTAACCTCACAGTCAGGATTCGGCAACTCCTGCCACATGCACTCCAATCCACTTTTATTCTTTTCTCTCCACTTCCTATTCCACATAATAGGCCTTCGAGCCATCCTTCAATAAATACATTTTATCATCATAATTCTTCTGTAAATTTCTTTCTCGCGGTCCCCTGTGAGCAATTGACCTAGATGAACGTACTGCGTTACAGACTCTAGAGGCTGACTGGCGATTCTGAATTATTGTTTCCTGACCAGGCCATTGAACATTATCTTTGTCTTCTGCATTTTAATCTTCAGCCCTACTCTTATACTTTCTTGGTTAAGGTCCTCAATCAGCTGTTGTAATTCGTCCCTATTGTTGCTAAACAGGACAATGTCATCTACAAACCGAAGGTTGCTGAGATATTCGCCGTTGCATCATTGCATTCTACCGGTGCTAACATATGGGGCAGAAACTTAGAAGTTAACGCAGGAGCTCGAGAGCAAGTTAAGGGGACAGAACAAAGAGTAATGGAACGAAAAATGTTAGGCTTAACGTTGAGAGACCGGAAGAGAGCGGTGTGGATCAGAGAGCAAACGGGGATATCCGATATCCTAATGGACATTAAAGGGGGGAAAAATGGAGCTGGGCAGGCCAGGTAATGCGTAGGATGGATAACCAGTGGACCATTAGGGTTACAGAATGGGTGCCAAGAGAACGGAAGTGCAGTCGAGGATGGCAGGAAACTAGGCGGGGTGATGAAGTTGGAAATTTGCAGGTAAAGATTGGAAACAGCTAGCGCATGACAGGAGTAACTGGAGATAGCAGGGAGAGGCCTTCGTCCTACGGTGGACATAGAAAGAGGCTGATGATGATGACGATTATTTGCACCCAAGATATTCAACTTATTTTTGGAAGTTGGTGGAGTGCTTGAAGGCTGCTTGATTCCGCCGCGGGTGAACTGTCTCCGCGTTCGGCCCACGCATTCCTGTCTACGCGTCGTGATACGGACGTGAACCGGCCATGGTAGGCCCGTCACCCCCCCCCCCCCCCCCCCGGGAGCGCATGTAGTGTATGCATGCGGGGGCTAAAGGTAAACAGCTGCGCTCTAAAAAATGCCGCTTCGAATTTCTACAGCTTAACGAGTTTCAACCAACTGTACACAGAAAACTGAAATTGAACTTCCGGTGAGCGCAACTTTCACAGCCGTAGCCGACGACCACGTGTTACATGAATGTCTAGGCACGGCTGCTGGATTAAAAAAAAAGGTTTGATCCTTTTTTTATCCAGCGGCCGTGGTCTAGGCGTCAGCGTCGGGCGCACATGAAGCAGCGTGATTATCAAGCAGCGACCGCGCTGGCGCGTGCCATGTCGGCTCGTTTTCCGTTGAGCAACTCAATGATGAATATGCTGGAGAAGTGGCGAAAAACCTAGTCGCACTTTGAAATGGTCGGATGAATATTTAACCAGACGCAGTTCCTTGACGTGCAGCTAAATCAGAGGGCACGAATGTTTTTGTATCTCGCCCCCCTTGAGATGCGGACGCTACCACCGGGATCCAACACGTACGCGACCTCCAGCTCAGAGGCGCAACGCTACAGCCACTGGACATCCGCAGCGAATGGCAGCCGAAACAAACTACAGCGCTTGGAAGCACAGCAAGCTCAACAATGTTTATCTTGCAAGTGAGCCCCGTGATGAATCCATGGCCCTACAGTACTCTCCATTGGCAGCTACTTATGTATCCCTAGAGAGCATAAAAAAATGCTGTGCCTGGCTCTTTCACAGGCCATGTAGGTAGTTTCGCTTAGCGCATCAAAAGTATATTTCGCGTACAGCCCACCGACACCCTACGCTTCACCAAGGCCTATTTAATCGCAACCTCGTCTTCCGATGCCCACCCCACGGAAAAGGTATTGGTCATCGACGGAGGCCGTTACCATCTGGAAATCGCCGCTTGTGAGCGACCGTTCAATGCTCGCTACTACTCTCGCACAGCCGTGAGAAAGACGTAGTGTCCAAGTCACAACCCCAGAGACGGCTCCCTCTGTGTATAACAAGCGAATCTCGAACGCCATACTATTGTATTGTGAAAGCGCTTGAAGCAATTGCGGGATTCGGAACCTCGCCATGGACGCCATTATTTGAACACCACCCATATAAAAGGGAACATGGAACGGAACACGCAAGCTTGGGCCGATGCGAAGTGACTGCCCTCGAAGAGAAAGGGAAAATGCAGCCATTGACAAAATCACTAAAGGCACTCCCGCCCCACCTGCATTTCTAGAATACGGGGAGCATATTGTCGGCAGTTGGGAATGATAACGTACGGGCATAGATTTCTCAAAGAGTGTAGCAATGCTTATCCCTGCTGTGGAAAGGGCCACTGCCTTTAACGATGAGAACGTGAGCGTAGACCAAAATACGGGAGGCTTGAACGGGCCTGTCCACTGCCAACACGATAAAAACAGTGTCGTGGAACGGCCGCGGCGAATATAATAGCGCCTCCGATTCTTCTTCTGGTGTTCGAGAACACGGAATAAAAACGGCTTTTAGGTACTGTATGATGAAAGCCCCTACCGCACACCAAGGATCTACCGCAGCCAATGGACGAATAGTGGGGACAGGCACGACAGGTGACATCCAACTAAACGTTTATTTTCAGTTTCATCGATATATACACAAATTATTGAAAGCATGACTGCTAGTCGCCGGACACGTGGGAAATAAAAATATACTTACCGAAGTCACACCAAAAAAGCAAAACAAGCTAACTAAATATCTACAAAACAACAATACACTTGGCGCTACCGGGGCATGTCAGTTCTTTTTCTCAGGTGACAATCAAACTTTTACTCGCACTGCCATCTCTGGCTATCACTGATGCTTCTGTAATTATTCTGGCGCATGCTTGGCGTTAACTCTCGCATCTTCAAACTTCATGTTGAATTCATCGAGACAGATTGCAATGCAGGGTAAGAAAACCCTTAATGGTGTTTTGTTTACCTTCAGATTATGTTCCTGCATCCAAACGTGGATACGAGAAGAACGTGGTAAACAGAAGGTTAAAAGTGCTTTCGTGGCCCGAGATGCATTAACAGGGTTCGCCCATTGTCCAAGTACGTGTTGCAGTTCAAGATAATCTTTGATGAATGTTCAGTGAGGACATTAAGGCTGCTGTTTTTTTTTCTTAATGCAAACACCATGAAATCACAGATAAAGTGGGCTTTGTAGTCACGTCCGTGGCACGCGGGCCGCAGTGGCGATCTTATTCATTTTATTTGATATACAAAGTTGTAAAGAAAAGTTCGGGGTAGCTTGTACTATTGGCGCAAGGCTAAATGACACAGCGGAGCTGATCAGTTTCTAGCTGGTGATGCTATACGAAGTGATGCTAAGTTACACGAAGTGTATAAGCATTTCCTCGTGGTCCATGAGATCGGGGAACGCCTCGGAAAACACTTGCAGTCCGAGCATACGTAGCGGAAGTGGGGCGAAAGCTACGTACAGTGTAGGGGCAGCGCGCAGCAGAAGACACAAGGTAGATATACCTGGTAGCGAAGCTTCCATATAAGCCCATACGTTCAAAACATGGCGGTTCATCGGCGGTTCATGGGGCTTAGCGCCATCTGTGTGAGGAGAGAACACTTCCGGTGGAAGAAAAAATAATTTGACGTCATATCCGTTGAAAACAGACGTGACGTCATTTTATTCTCAAAGGCGCGAAATTTGTTTTCGGAGGCCTGCCACTACAGTTGTATATTCAAATGCCCCGCCATACGACTTGATGGGCGTTGCGAGCTTTCAGCGCGGAAAGCGATGCAGGAAAACGTCAGCCGTAGGGGTGTCGAAATCGCTACCCTGCACAGAACATACTTTCTTTGGAGGCCGACGAACGCTTTGGGAGTAGAGTGCTCGCCCTTTCGTTGGACGCCAAGCCCGTCGGCCAGCGCTGTCGCAAGAAAACAACTAAATTAAACAATTATCTGGCGGTCGCAACTTACTGCTTTTGACTGAATAGGTTAAGAAACAATGAGACTACCAGCGTCACCAAATTCAGACAAACGGCGCAAGCAAAAAAACGACATGTGAGGGGCACGTATTGTAACAGGTTAACTTTACGAGCGCGCCTTTCTGCACACTTCAAGAGCTGCATTGCATTGCAAGTGATAGCGGCTTCAACTCCCGCCGCTATCGGCGGGCGCTCTTACGGTGGGCGCTGAAAAAAGGTATTTATTGATAATGATCAAGTAAAACAGAATTGAGTCTTCTTTTCTCGCCATCCGTATAGAAAATTGATTAGGAACTTTACTTTCGTTGAATGAATAAAACTGTGTCTCTCTTTATTTATAAAACGCTTTTTTCTTTCCCCAACGTTTGTTCCCTCCAAACATAGTCGCACTTCAATCGCTGCTCCCATAACCACCCTTGCTGATGTCGGTGACAATTCGTTCTGAACCGCTTTTCGCCCGAAGCTTCGCGACCTATGTGAATCGACCTTGAAAGGAAGGAAGGAAGGAAGGAAATAAACTTTATTAAAGGTCCTGCAGGCCACGAGAGCTTTGGGGCTCTCATGGAGCGGGCGTCTCCCACGACGTAACCGGGAGGTTGAGCTTCCTGGCGGCGTCGTGGACCTGCTGGAGGGCCCAGAGTTGGGGAGCGAGTTCTTCGCTCCGGATTGCTTCTTCAAACTTGCGCTTGTCCGGTTTGGAGTTTATGTGAGCTTGCGAGCATGGCCAGAGTAAATGATAGACGTCAAGGGATGTATTACAATTGGTGCAATAAGACTTGTCGTAGAGCTCGGGCATGTAGTGGTGTAGTCTGTTTTGCGTGGGGTATGTGTCTGTTTGCAGCATTCTGAGAGTAACCGCTTGAGCTCGAGTGAGCATGCGGTGTGGCGTGCTAAACTCTCTACGTTGTAGGTAGTAGTGTTTAGTGATTTCATTGTATGTAGTGGGGGCGTCCTTGTAAGACCCGCCGAGATGACGTCACAGTGTATGCGCAGTAGCGCGCAGCTGGCGGGAGCTCGGCGGCGCCGTGTCTGTGTCGGGGCGAAGCGAGCGCGCATCTGCGCCTGCGGTTACTAAGCAAGGGGAGGTGACGTCATCGCTACTGCTTCGGCGCATGCGCGGTTAGGTCAGGTTAGGCCAGGTGGTGCGCAGCTGGGGCTTGGTTATTACTAGGCAACGGGGCGGAGTATTCTGCAGACTTGGGACATTTCCCCTCCAGCTTTAACGGCTTCGCTGCTAAAACAGAGAATCGGCTGTCCGCCAGAACGCCTGTTTACTTCTGCCTCTTCATCTCCACGCGCGACCGCCGTACAAGCGCCGAGCCCAAGTGTGTCTCTTCCTCCTCATTACACTCGGTCACGCTGCTGAATAAAGCTCGGGCGGTTGCGAGGGTGAGCTGGCGATGGAAAACCATTGCAGACAGGACTTGAGAATGGAAATAGTAGTTGTTAAGAGCGTCCACTGCGCAACCAGCCTTTCTGGGCTTCAGCACTGAATGTTGCGCTCTGGACGCAGGTCTCGCCGATCGCAGTTAAAAAAAAAGTTCACAGGCCACTAGGGGGCCGAGGAAGGCCGCTAGGGGGCGGGAGAGAGCGGACGTGTGTTGCGTCGGCTCCGTGGAATGACCATCTTTTCTGGCGGTAAAAGACAATGTACTGCTGATTAAGTGCTGTGTATGCATTTCGGACGTGATAAGGATCCTGTGTATACCATTATGAAGACTGTAAGTGGATTTTGAAGGATTTTATCGGGTCTTTTGTGTTTCACCACGCCGAACGCCTCGCTCATTCTAACGTTAGGCCTAGCGTCGAGGTGGCCGGAGCAGCGGCCGAGGGCCCCCGGTGTCGGCTCGTAGAGACTCTGTGGCGCCACCATGACGATCTAAGTGAGTGTTAAGGGCACGGATGTTGATCCGGCATAATCAGAAAGCTCGGGCTGGGTGACGAAAGCGTCGAAACATGTCGCGGAGCTTGAGGAGCGTCAACAACGGGAACGCCAAGATGACGCCACCAAGATGGCGGCCCTCAGCGGCGGAGGCAGGGAAGACCACGACCTACTGAACTCCAGACCTGCACAGATCTCCCTACTTCAGCACGCCTGGTCTAGTTCACACCTTTTGCCGCTAGGGATAGAACTTACGAGCAGAGTGGCGCTAGCTATAACCTATTCGCTGTCGTCTGCTTCTGCGGTCTGTTCCAGCGCTCGTGCCGCTATTTCGGCAGCCATAGAGTGTTTACATTGTTTGTAAATGCATTAATTATTGAAAAGAAAAAAGAAAACAAAATTTACGAATGATTGCTTCTCATTTCAATCGCGAGATAGAGTAGGAAGAGCGGTGCAAGAAAGGAAAACAACGAGTACTGCCAGCAAATGGTAACATTTCTTGCCGTTGCCTTCGCAGTAGGGTAAAAAAATCTGATTACCAGAAGATTCATAGGATAAAATATAGTGCAATGGAGTAATAATGAAATACAATAACAAAGAACTTGATATATTGATATGAACGAGGAAATTTAAAAGAATCACTCAGACGATATGTATACGAAGGCCACACACACACTGCGAGATCTGCAGACGCTGCAGAAGGCATGTAACTTCAGCCTTGACTACATGCAGCTTGCTTGAATTAATTACAGATGGGATAACGTAAACGATCGCATTATGCTATACTGCATGTTGTGTGCCATCATGTAAGTCACAACAAAGGAAGGAATCTAGCATCAGTTTTCACAGTTTCATAAAATCTTTGCGATGAATATTTCACGGGCCGAACAAATACGTAAACAATCACTCGATCAGTTAGCTTTTTTTTTCTTGTGTGGAGCGGCGCGAAATTTCCGCACAATGACAAACCTAGAAAGAATTCGTGTATTATTTTACACGTTATTACATAGCACTGCAATCAGTACATTTAAACAATTTTGACATACTAGCTGTTGGCTTAGCAAGAAATTGTCACATATGCTAGCAGTCCGCCCCAGAAGAGCAGAACATTCAAACGCCGCCCAGCCGCAGCCGAGTAGCAGACGAACAGGTTATAAAAGCGCCACCTGTGGCCACCGGTTGAACAAGAGTGGGCGCAAGCGGCTCCCATAGGAACCGGATATCTGTGCAGGTCTGGAGTTCGAGTAGGTCGTGGGGAAGACGGCAATATGGCGCGGCCCGGCTACAATGGCAACAAGTATGGCGTCAGCGGGGGACTCGTATAAACCGGCGGGAAGAAAGCTCGCGGAGTGGTCGATGGCGTCGCACCTACCGCGTCTTCCGAACGTGGATCACAAGATTATTATCAGGCCCAAGGAAGGATTGACCCTAACCAAGCTCTCGGTGCCAGTGGTTGGGGGAGCAATCAGGATGGCGGCGGCCATCCTGTGGCGGAAAGATCAGGAGGAGGACAGGATCATCCTGAACGACAAGCAGGGAACACTGATATGCAGCACGCCCAACAGGGATGATGCCAATAAAATGTTGGGGCTGAAGTCCGTAAAGCTCGACGGCAAGGAGTACGGGGTGTAGACATACGTGGCGGTGCCCGAAAGCTGTGGTACGGGAGTGGTGCACGGACTCTATCTTAGGCTAACTGACAAGGAATTGGAATTGGCTTTATCACACCGACAGAATCCTCCCATTCTTGGTGTGCGGAGGATGGGCAACTCCAATTCGGTGATCATCATGTGTGCTGGCGACTATGTGTCGAGATGTATGATCTGTTGTGGGACGCCGATGAAGTGTTTTCTCTACAAGAAGAGATATGAAGTGTGTTACAAGTGAGGTGAGCTGGGACATCGATTCGACGTGCGCGACAGACAGCATGCAAAGTGCAGAGGATGTGGGGCGACCTCCCCAACGAAGGACCACGAGTGGGTACCGAGCTGCCGACTGTGTGGCACGGATCGCTTGACCGGAGACAAGAGGTGCAAGGTACTTTTCCGAACACCTTACATAGTCAAGAAGCGACCGTGGGAAATGAAGCTGGAAGAAGAAGCGCGAGAGCAAGCAGAGCGATGCAAGGCCGAAGCGGAAAAGCAGCGGCGCAGCAGGAAAGACTGGTTTCAAGATCGTTCGAGAAGTGAATCCACACATTGAAGCAAGTCCAGAGGCTGCTCGAAATCCTTCCCTCGACTGTCATCACTGGAGAAGGCAGGGACCTCCCCACAAGGAACCCCTAGGACAGTGGTGGTGCCACTCAAGTGAAGCCAAAGGTGGGTTGGGTAGCAAAGGTCTCACAGGATGCTAATGCAGAAATTATTGAGGCTCCTAAAGAGGAAAGCAGGATTTTACAAGAGAGAAATGCGGTATTACGCAAACAACTTGATGAGATTAAGACACACCTACCCAGTAAACCTGAGCCGGAACAGGGAACACCCAGTGCAACTAATCATCTAAACGTAAAGAAGAAGAGGGCTAAGGAAATAGTAGTCGAGGAGAATCAAGGAGCGACAATTGTAGCGCTTGAGGTTGAAGCAAAGTCGTTGCATGGAATGCTTCAAACGGTACCTGAGCAGCCGAAACAAGTGGGCACCGCTATCGAGCAAATGACAGGTTGAATTTACAGGTAGGGATAGGCAGATGCAATGGCTCTGCCAAGAGGCCCAAAAACTCAAACAAGATGGCCCTGCACCACTGCAATAACATGGCTTGGCAGTGGAACTGTAGGGGTTTCTCGCGTAAACATGCCGTTTTGCAGTCCTTGTTGACCAATGGCGATCGACCGGACGTCATTCGCGGTCCAGGAATGCGGGAAAAAGGCTGAATCAGCAGGTTACAATTTTTTGCGGGGTCGGGCAACGATACCTAAGTGACTACCATTGTAAGGAGAAACATTTCAACGCTGCAGGACGCGACGGGGAGTGCGCAGATCGATCACGTTTTGGTCGAACTCATCCCTGTTAAACGCAAAGATAAGAATCGTTTCATCCTGAACTTGTATAGTTCCCCCAGGCAGCGCAAATGCGACGTTGGCGATCTTTTTACGAAAACTAGAGATTATTTCAAAAAGCAATCCACTTGTGATAGTGGGCGATCTTAATGCCTACCATCCGGCATGGGGTTATAAATTCACGCAGGTTAAAGGCAGAAATCTGTGGGATAAAATTCAACAACACGGGCTGATCCTCATTGCGGACCCGATGAGGCCGACGAGGAAGGGAAATAGCGTATCCGAGGGCACGACACCAGATCTAACCTTAGTCGGTAGTGGCATCACTGCCACATGGTGCAACACCAGGGAATACCTAGGTAGCTATCATATGATTTTAGAGGTCATAGTTGAGAATGGCCCACCGGTGATCAATAAAGAGAGAGTTAAGGCTCCATATGGGATGCCCTTAGAAGTAGCAGGTCTAGGCAGGACCTGATAAGTGATAATAACGATTGGAGCAAGGGGGTTATTCAATCTGTTCAGGGCGCAACCCAGGAGATTGATTTGAAGGTCATCAGGAAGTTGTTGAAAGACATCTCGTGAGTTTATGGAAGAACAAGAAAGAGTTGAAGCGAAATATCAACCAGATAAGAAGTGAAAGGAAGCTTCGAGAGCAACTTGCTGCATTGAACAAAGAAATTGAAGAGCATGCATTGGCACTCACCAAGCAAAATTGGAGTAATATTTGTGATCAAATGGACAGGAAAATGGGCAGTGCCGGAACATGGCAGCTACTGCGACATCTATTAATCCAGAGAAAACAAAGTCGGAGGCTCGACTTCAGATTCAGAAGCTCGCGTATAAATATGAAGGTCCGACGAAGGAACTGTTAGCTGAGATTAAGGATCGATATCTCAGCTGCGCTGGAGTTAAGAGTCTCCCTGACTACACGGGTTCGGAAAACCCGGACCTGGACATTCCCATCACGGTCGGCAAAGTGAGGGCTAAAATTAACCGCCTCAGAACCAAAACGACTGCCGGGCCGGGCAAAATCAACAATAGGGTGCTCAGGAATCTTGACGACGGTTCCGTTCGTTATCTTGCAACCTATATGCAAGAATGCTGTGACAAGGGAGAGATACCGCGAACGGGGAAAACTGCTAATCTGGTCTTCATTCCGAAGCCAGGGCAGAACCTCAGCTTTCAGCTTCTCAGATCCATTTCCATCACATCTTGTGTTGGAAAATTTTACAGAACGTAATCCAAACTAGACTGAATAGATTCACGGAAGATGAAAACCTGTACCCTGCTATTCTGATAGGCTTCAGGTCAAGCCTATCGACATGCGATGTCGTGCTACAGCTAAAGGAGCAGGTCATCGACAAAAAGACTGTTGATACTACGGCCATTGTAGGACAGGACGTCTCCAAGGCTTTGATAATTTCCAACACGCAGCCACACTCCAGAATCTTAGCGCACTAAGCCTAAAGAATTTCCTCTCAAATCAGACTGCAACCATCAGCCTGGGCGGACAGTCACTCGAAAACATTAAATTGGGAAATAGAGGGACGCCGCAAGGATCCATCCTCTCTCCGACCCGGTTACCGTATAGCGATGATCGGGCTGCCAGGGCAGCTGGACGGAATGGAAAACTTGCATCATACCATATATGCGGACTATTTGACGCTGCGGGTGAACGGGGGTAAAGACGGACAAATTGAAAGCACATTTCAGAGGGCCGTAGATATAATCGAGAAATATATCTAGCCGACTGGGTTGAAATGCTCGGCGGAAAAATCAGAGGCTCTTTTTCTAATATCTCAAAACAGGAGAAGGAATAGTCCCCCATGCAGGTGCTACGATATTGCCTGAGGAGTGAATGACAATGCCATTCCTATCGTAAACAATATTAGAGTTCTAGGGCTGCGCAAAAAAATAAATGGCAAAAACACTGAAACTATCATGAGACTCGAAGCTAGCACCAGCCAGACGTGCCGCCTACTTAAGCGCATTTCTAATAAGCATGCGGGGATGAAAGAGGCCATTTATTTAGATCGGTTCAGGCTTTCGTCCTAAGTCGTGTATTATACGTTGCCCTAATCTCAAACTGGGTAATGCAGAGAAGGATAAAATTGAAATTTTAATCAGGAAAGGCATCAAAACCGCACTAGGTCTTCCTCCGAACACCTCGACTGCAAAGCATCTAAGGCTGGCAGTCTCCAACACTCTGGATGAACTCATAGAAGCCGCCACGGTGTCGCAAGCATCAAATACTTTTGAGAAGCAAAACTGGAAGGAAAATCATAGGAGTGGCTGGCATTCGAACCCTCGGAGTGTTTGCAAGCAGATAGGTAACGTACCCAGACAAACTAGCGATAGACTAAAAATTCCACCGCTGCCCAAGAACATGCATCCGGAATTTCACGAAGGCAGACACAAAGATAAAGCTGCGGCCCTGCAGATCAGATTTAAGGTAGGTCCGATGTGCTTTACACGGACGCTGCGGAATACGATAGCAGGGCAGCATACACAGCGGTAGTGGTTCGTTAGAGTGGAGACCCGGTCTCGTGCTGCACCGTTAAAGACACAAGTACAACCGATGCAGAAGAAGTTGCCATTGCTCTATAAATAGCACAAAATGCTACAAAAGTGATTGTCAGTGACTCCAAGGCAGCCATTAAGCATTATGATATGGGCAGGATATCTGTTGCAGCCGCCAAAATTCTGATAGAAGGACAAGTATCTGGAGAGCAAATCTCACTGATATAGTCCCCGGTCCATTAGTGGGCTTCTTCGATTTTCAGAGTTCTGGCAGCCCGCTGGTAGCCAGACGGCAGCCAGCTAGTTCCGGTTCTGACAGGAACTAGCTGGCTGGGATCCTAAGACAACGCGAAGTTGCCCGAAGTTTGCAAAATCGAACACCCCGAACAGCTGGCCACGGGATAAACGTAAACACGCTACCGGCATGGTAGCGGCCTGCGTGGGTAGCGTGCGCTCGGCGTATTCGGCCTATTTCTGCGTTGCCAGCTTGAAAATATGTAGCAGCATTCGGGAATACCATCACTCTTGCGAGATTTCGCGCGACTCGGCACAGGACGCGCATTGTGCAGCTCATTTTGCACAGCGCAACAAACGGCGTGCGACGCGTCCGGTGCCAAACGGGAAATCGCGCTTAATTGATAGCGAAAGCGATCGCTGGAGGATGTCTGCTCGCAGCGATCCCGTTGGCCACCGGCGACATTTGAAATAATTTCACAAGACATGAAAAAGCAGGATATCGGTTACGGCTCATACGCATAAATATTCGCTGCCGACATTTCAGATGTTTCTTTTTTTTTTGCGGCTAGTGCAGCGGCTGGCGCATGAACATGCACGCCGCTTGTTACCAGCGGAAAACCTCACATGAAAAATAGTATTGGTCGATCATGAGAACAATAATAAAGGTAATGTACGTGTGGCCATTACTCATCTCAACCAGTGCATTCCTTTAACTTCAACGGATTATATATAGTTAGAACACATCGATTTCGAGCTGCCACGCAAGCATATATGCGACGGAGATACGGAGGGAATACGGGATACCTGTGACGCCTTCGCTAACTGCAGAGAAAAGAGATATCGCCGCATACACGCGAGTGATGTGAAAAGAGATGCCACCAGAGAAAGATGAACCGAAAGGCACCGCAATGTATGAAAATGAGCGTCTACAACTTCGCGGACAACTTGCGCGGAACACGATGAAGATACCGTGCAAGCATGATCGAGAGCGCAGCGCGCTGTTCACGGCCGGTAAGAAGCATTCACGGGATACACACACACACACACAAACTAAAGCTCTTTATATGAAGGCGCGTGGGCATGATTCCCAAACCTTAAGGATCCAAGTTTCCTGGAAGATGATAACAGCCTCTCGTCGTGGGTAAGCGCGCGAGGATGTATTCCACACTTTGAGCGGTTGAATTCCAAGCCGATCATAACAAGATAAACAGCTCAGCAAAAAAGAGGAAGTCATGTGGAGAAAATTAGCAAACCGGGGTGTTTCCAAACCCGTTTCCTTCTTTGTGGGGTTTTACGTGCCAAAACCAGTTCTGATTATGTGGCATGCCGTAGTGGAGGGCTCTGAATTAATTTTGCCCACCTGGGGTTCTTTAACGTGCACGACAACGCAATCAACCGAACCCTCAACTGCACAATAAGTGGCATCCCGAAGTCTTTCATCCTAGATGATGGTGCGGTAGCGGACTCCATGAACAAGAACGTGTGGGTGGCGTTCCTTAGCAGGAGCGACCCGGAACGCCAAGGGCCCACGAGGACTCACGGCTTTCGCCTTATCGCTGGGCTTTTCCACCCAAAGGATAACTTCATCCTGAAACCATATCGCTGCTGTCACAGCAGGTGGACTACATCCTTTCGGCCACCTCCAGTTTCCCGCCTGCAATCTTACCATCGCCGGCTGTCTCGGAACTACCATAGTTTCATGGATTCCAGAATGACTCAATTTTGTGGGTTCAAGCAATCAACGTGCTCGGCACTCACCATGCCTGGCCAGACAACACGATATGGCTGGTTGCAGCGGGCGGCTTCGAGGTGGCGCCAAGGTGTGGTACAACTACTAAGGCTACAAGTGCAGCTCTTGGGAAGAACAGAGCACAGCTTTGATGACTGTTTTCCGCCCTCTTTCCTGTACATGAGACGATCCCTACTAGCACTGCTCCGCTGACAGGGCTAGTGAGATACAGAGCTTAGACGCGTCAGTCGTTCCCCGCAACTCCTGTTTACTTCTGCCTCTTCTCCACTCACGACAGCAGTAGGAGCGCCCGAGCCCATGTCCGTCTCTTCTCTGCATTACAGAGGTATTTAATATTTGCGACATTCATCCGAATAAGGCGTACACATGGGCCATTGTGTCTGTACACCACATGACATGTCGTACTCTCCGATTAGATCTTAATTTCTCACCCTAGTACATAAAATAGAGGTAGATGGCGGCTGGCGAAAAACGGTTTAAAGGCGGGACCTTGGCCGCAGACCTCAAGTATGCATAAGGCTACCGAAACACAAGTGTGCCTCTTAAGGCAATCGGACTAGACGAAGTGCTCGTGAGATATACGTGAGCGAACATTGATATGCGGGTTTGCGCACACTAACTCAATTTCTCTCCAGCTTTGCTCCTTCTCCAGGCGTAGGGTAACCAACTGAAGGCTACTTTGTTTAACCTATCTTGACTTCGTATTTTATGTATCTCTGTTACTCTGGAGTCATACATGCCATGCCCAGATTCTTTTTCGGAGATGGCCAGGTAGTCACAGCGGCCGCAACCAGGCGTCAGAGCTACAGGGTCACGTGTACGCGTCCAAGCGAGCACTTGTCACCCTTTTTTCTGTGTGGGCTACTTTCAAGCTTCCCGTCACATGGGCCTCCTCGACATTCCAAACAAAACGGACAGCATTGTTAAATTGGCCTGGTCATGAGACAATTTCGCCTTTAGCGCATCAACATGCTAAGACGCTTGCTGTACGCATTTTATGACGGCAGTAATTGCTTGCAGTGAGTCATAGAACGATGCGTCAGCAAATGATATGAAACGTGAACGACCGGATTCAAAACGTAGTCATCCGGTCTTAGTATAGCATATTCTCTGCTACTCTACTGAGGGCATCTGCGCGCTGACCTTTCTGGGATGTCGACAGATTTTTTCATTGCTGCACGATAACGCAATTAAACGAATTGATCAGCTTCTCTTGCCAGCACGACAGATACATGGCAGGCACAATTACTGCACATGACCGAGGCGATGCGCAGAGCAGGTACCACCCTGTAGCCGGGTGCTCAGCTTAACATACCAAACCTTTCATTTTGTGAGTAGAGCATGTTGCGAAGAAAATATTAGGTACTGCTTTGAATATATTTTCGCACTATGGGACAGAGTCGTTCTATCGAGAGCGCGTAATTAATGTTTGCATCCTGTGACATTAGAACACAATGCGTAGCATGCATAAATGCGGCTGATCCCACAGTCACTCTGAAACCACCACCCACTAGCAACTATGTACAGCGATGATCACAGTTAGCGCGAACACGCGAGCGCGTGACTACGCTCCGCGAAGCGCCAGCGCAGCCAGCGTGGCCGTCCACCAAACCAAACCTGCGCGGGCGCAGTGATTCCTGAACGCATGACTTCGTGTCGCCTGCTACATTTTTAGTGCTCGCCGGGGATGCGCTGCACTGAAGAAAATTCCGCTTTAAGTAACCTATCACCGCCGCACGGAAGCCAGCCTTTGCGTAGGGCATGAGACGGACGGCGATTTCTCCAACTAAAGAAAAAAAAAACGGTTTGGACCGATAAAGTGTCGTTCCAAAGCTCTTTTTTGTTAATTTCGCGTTGCTAGATTGATTATTGGAAGGACAATTCAGGAAAAAGTTTACTTTTCAACAATCTTGCGCCGATAGTACAACTCCGGTAAGTCAGTGTGACGTCACGGATTTCTACGTATCTTTCACATTTCGGCCATTGTAGCTAAAAGTAGGTTCTTAAAACTTATTATTATTAAAACTTAAAACTTGAACGTGTAGGTATTCCTATATGTTTTTATTTTAATAACCTGACGTCATACTTACGTAACCGGCGGCGCATGCATCGGGTGGTGACCATAGCAGGTACCTTCTGTTTCCTTTTAAAGCAAATACCATCGCCTACTTTGACAGGTATTTTGTATCTAATTGGCTTACACGAAGTGAGGAGCGCATATATGTGGAGACATGCGCTCCTCGCTAAATTTTATACGCAAGTAATTCATTCTCCCCTGCAGCTCCTACTAGCCAGTGCCAGAGCGGTCGATGGGCAGACTTCCTCTATTCCTTCCCGAACGGGGCAGTCTCCGGCTATAAAAAAAAGTACAGTTTTGTTCGGCACATTAATGCATTTTAAAGCGTACATGTCACTTTGACATGCTTAGTTTTCGCGCATTTGTGACGCAAGTGAAAAAGCGAAAGCGAACAATTGCGGCATAGGTGATTCTGCCAACAAAAGCAATGGTATGCACTTGTCTTTTAACAGCGAAGCTGTTTAAACTGGCCGTAATTTGTGCGCGTACCACGAAGTTATCATCATCAGGATCGGCTCGAGCGTCATCGTCTTCTTCCGCAGTTTAGGTCAGCCGAAAGAAAGAGAGAGAAAGAAAGAAAGAGAGTGATAACCTAGCTACAACAAAGAGACGCAATCAATTGGCCAGCTTCTCTGTGTCTTGAGCTTTGCGCGGCCTAGTGCAAGCTTTCGCTTTTTTTTTTCTTTTTTTGCACTACCTGCCCAAGAAAATGCAGAATTTATATGGCGGTTGACGGCGCTTCGTGTTTTCCAGGCCGTTGTGGTACTAAACTGCCGGCTTGTGCAAAGAAATTAGCGGGACCTCGCTAGACCTCGCAGCCCGTAGACGAGAGAACTACGCGACCGCGCCGCCTGGCGACTTTGTGATTTGCTCCCGCAAGCGCCGCTATTCTGCAGCGTCGGGAGCGCTGGCAGCCCCCATTAGGCAGTCTAGCATTGGGGCGGCGATGCGGCCGCAAAAAAAAAAAAAAGGACAAAGGGGGAGAGGGGGGGGGGTGCCTCCTTTTAACACTGCTGGCTCTATTCAAGAGGTGCAGTAGCGGCGCCTGGCCGAGGTTGTGAAGTCTATTGGGTCTGTTCGGGCTTGCGTCGATGTGGGGCCACGCCGGCTGCACTTTCGCTCCGCTGAGAGCATAGAGTTTCATACAATTACTAGAAGGAACTGCGGCGCTACGGTCTACGGGAGCTATAAGCAGGACAGTGCATCAAACATGGGAATTATGGCTAGTGCATTGACACTTTGTCGTGGGCTACGTGGGACGAACTTTCGACTTCAGCTTCTCAATGAGTAGCTGCGCGCTGCTCCTTCGGACGTCCACGCTAGTACGCGAACGAGCGAAGCTATCTATGGCTAGGCGCGAATGCATTTTTCGTGTCCGTTAACAAATCTGCTTGTGCAAAAGCTCAGCTCCCGAATTTGATTCAAGATCGCTTCATTCTATGCAAAAAGGTGTTCATTTTATTGCGATATCAATTATATGGACTCTCCAGGCGCATTTCCGCCTTCGGCGTCAGCGTCGCCACGCCGTTCCGTATAAAGTTCAAGTGCGATAACACCGTGGACGCGCGTCGCCTGCTGTAGCGGCGAGTCCAAGCATGCGAGGGTGAGCCGAGGCTGGTAGCTTGATCTCGCGGGCGCAATGGCGGAAGGCGGAAAGGATGCGCACCGTGTTCCACCGCGCGCAAGGCATCGGGGCGGGGAGTCGTTCTACTGCGGCGGCGACAGCGTATGCCGTGGTTGAGCGCTGTCACGGGCCCTATCTTGAAAGCAATCTGCGATGAGTAGGGAGTCTAGGTGCGCCGAGGGCTCATAGCTTTGTGTGCGCTGTGTTCTTGTTGCTTAGTTCGCGTCGAAGCAAAATGCAGCACGAAGGTCAATGCGCTCGCTCTTGCGGCCACTCTTCCTCGCGCCAGCGTTTTTGACAGCGCGTGCCCGCTCTCATCGAGTGTGATGTGTTCATGTTTGCCTATGCGCGCGTGACACCACGCTCGGTAAATTAGTAAGCGAATATTTACAGAGTTCACACGGCCGATGAAACTAGTATCCTTACTTCGTGCAGCTGTCTACTAATTTGCTGCCACAATTTATGCTTCACCTTTCGGGCAACAGTGCGAATTTTGAGAGCGCAGCTCTTAGGCCCCCTGTTGCAGCGGTCAGCGTCGAAGTTCCCGGTGTAACCGAGCAAACGAGCACAGCGAAAGATGAGAACGAACGCGGAGCGCAGCCCGGGATGAAAAAAGTGACGAGAGGGTAGAGCCCCGTGGAGGAAAGGGGAAAGGAGGGTGCAGCGGAACCAAGAAGTGGAAATCAGGTGCGAGTATGGCGAAAGCGTGAGAAGGAGACCGTAGTGCGGCGACGATGAACGAGATGGCGCCAGAGTAGCGCGCGTCGTCTGGGAGGTCTTGGCGGCGGCTGCTGCTGGTAATCCCACCCGGGCATCACCCACGCGCTGCTCTCGCGATCTCCCGATTAGCGAGGCACTGGCGGCACACCTCGCTCCGTTTACAACGTGCCGCGCTTAATTAAATTACGTGGTTTTACGTGCCAAAACCACGATCTGATTATGAGGCATGCCGTAGTGGGGGACTTCGGAATAATTTGGACCACCCGGGTTTTTTTAAGGTGCACCTAAATCTAAGTACACCGGTGCTTTCGCATTTCGCCCCCAATTGAAATGCGGCCGCCGTGGCCGGGATTCCATCCCGCGACCTCGTGCTTAGCAGCCAACGTCCGCTGATTGACAGATTGTCCGCGCCAGCCAATATATCGCGAAATGAAAACACGTGTAGATCTGCGCTCAAGAAGAAGTAGTTTAATGATTGGAAGATCTGCGCTGAAATTTCGCATTAGGGATTACCGTCATCGTCGGTGACATTTTTAAAGAACGTACTAGGTCATAAATAATTAGGCACACATTATTAAAATTGTCCCACGTCACGATTCTAACACATGGCCTGTAGCAAGGAAGCCTGATATTGAAACGATTATGCCACGGACGCCCGAATAAGCGGAACCACTGCAATTAGCAACAATTGTGTGTGCTTGCAGATTCTTATTGCCTGCTGCACTAATGAAAAGTAGAAATTCCTTTTACGTTTAGTGCAATTTCGGCCAAGATAAAGCGTAATAAACGAAGCCATAAGCTCGTCTGAAGCCCCAAGCATGAAGATCAGACAGATACATGTACTATATCCATCATTGTCATGGCGGCTGCACGATCGCCACTCTACAGTTTCCTCTAGAAATTTTACGAAACTCTATGACATGCGCATCAAGTGTTCAACCTAATCCTGGTCATCGCGGTTTGTCCGATACTTAAAAGCGTACGCCATGTAGCATCAAATAACGTATAGCGTCATTCAATCTTCTCTGCTCCTTTTAGACAGTGAAATGGCATTTCTAAATACAAGACAGTGAAAGTTTTAGAGAGGGTTGTTGTTGCTGTAATCATGCCAGTGGTGATCTTGCACTGTGTTAGTTTTTGTTAGATGTCCGAGTGCGCTGTACAACGCCACGGCTTAAAAACGTTTTTCATATTTTTGGTTTTGATAGTTCTAAGCATTTTTTTTAATTTTTGGTTTATATTTGATGAGATTGCTGGGATAATACGAGTATACATTTTATGTGTGTTTCTGAATAAACTTTGGTTTCAGTCGGCGCCTGTCACGGCCATTTCATTTCTTAGTCTCGGTATTTTTTTGTGCTGTTGATTATGCAATGCATAGCAGCAAAAGGCCATACACCCACCAAGAAAATATATTAATAGAATTGACCGCATCGTCGGCGAAATATAAACGTATAATGGCAAGCGTATTTTAATTGCGTCGATGGAACCACCCATTAAAGATGGTGATCTTCAAAAAACATGCTCAATTGACATTGGAGCCCTTGTTTATACGTAACGCTAGAGTCATTATCAGTCGCTCATATTCTAAAATCAGACGTAATCATATCAAAAGTCATTAGAAGCCATTATTATTTTATGAACAGCCACTGCTACCAGGCACGCTGCTGAGGAGATTTCCTCACCAATTCTCTAACGCAGTAGTGACGTCATTCTCGCTATGGCCCAATCTTGTGACTCAGATACCATGCAAAACCGGCTGCGCTTCGTCATGCGTCAACTAGAATGCAAAATAAGTCGCTGCTACGCTAAGATATATGTTCAGAGCTTGCCGCTTTCGTGTCTTTCCCTGAGTCACGTGACCAAAACGTTCGCACTATTGTTAGATCTGGGCAGCGGCAGTGCAGTGAAAGCGGCTTCAAATAACCTAAGAAGCTGTCCCACTTGCCACATTTTGAAAGTTAAACCTAAATGCTCTTTCACGGCTGCTTAATCAGATGTATAGAAAGGGCATAGGCGCATGAACTGCATATTAGGCATAGCTAATATTCTAAAGAGAAGCCACATGCTTTTGTAGCACGGAGGCTTATATCTTCGTGCGCTGGCTTCGTAGTTCTCCGCACAGTCAACTGCCGTTGGAGATTCTCCCGTGTGCACTTCAAATTGTAGCCGCCATATAGTCATGTAAGTTATTGCGCAAAAGAAGTCAAGAAAAAAAAGCAGCACGAAGCACATTGAGAAATTCCATCTCTCTCGAAATATTAGAAACAATCACGAGTGCAAAATCCTGTTCCTAATTATTATAGATGCATGAAAGCAACATGTGTACATTGATAAAGAAAATGAGTAGGCCATCGGCGCGACATTGTGCACAGCGCCGCAGTAGTATACAGTTTTCTGAAACCCGCCTTCAGACCACTCCTGATGATTGCTCTTACGAGGCTGGAGGCACAATGACCATAGGCCACGCCGTGCGATAACTTCCTTTCCTTACTGGAAGCCTGTGGATACAAGCTGCCAAAACAGCGCGCCATATGTCCACAGGGAACGTTCTAGCTGCCTGCGAGTATTTTAATTCAGAAATGCACATTGTTAGATAGACAGGAAAATTCTAGAAATATATAGTCGTGAGCCGTTCATATGTGGCTGTACACCGTAGCTCCCTAATAATTAATATTTCTCTGTACGCTGTGCCTACGCCGTTGTTGCTGCTATGTTAGTAGACATGTATTGTAAGACAGCCTTGTAAGCATGAGAAACGACTTGAAAAACTGACGTTGCCGACGGGTGACACTACACAAGATGATCGTCGAGTGATAGAGTAATTGCGTTCCTTGTGCGTAATTAAGCGTGACAGGCTGGAGAACAGGTGCTTCAAATTTTAGAAGCTCACTTGTTTACACTTACGTCAAGGATGACACCATGCGCGCCTGCATACTACGCAATGCCTCTCCTCGTTATATTGATGGACGGATCAATATAAGTTGTGAGCGCGACTTAAGCATGCTTGAGTAAAAGGCAAGATTCAGTCGTGTAGTCTGTCACCTAAGCCCGAATAAAGCGTTTTTAAAAAACTTAGCGCAACAATTTCAACTTCTTGACGCTTGCTTTTGTCAGGCTCTCGGTTCAAATTATGCTTGGCAGGCTAAGCCCATTCATGACGCTCCGTTCAGCAGTAGACATAAATATAGGCTGATGATGATGATGACGCTAAGCTATCATTTCATATGTGTACTGGGTTATTTTTTAACTTATGTGTACAAAGCTATGAACGCAAAGAAAGTTGAACATACAATGGAATTAAAAAGGCGTAGTTTCGCCCGAAAGGCAAAGCATCAATTGCGATAGCAAATTTACTAGTAGAGTACACGCAGTAATGTTATTAGCTTTATAGGCTGCATAAACTTGGAGACATTATCTTACTAACTGAATTAACGGGCATGGTGTCAGCGCGATCAAGCAAACATGAATAGATCATACTCGATGACCGCCGGCAACCACTGTCAAAACGATGGGGTGAGCAAACAGCGAGCGAAGGTTCGTGCGGTCTATCGCTTCAACGGAAACTGAGCGGCGAAAGCACAGCGCATACAAAGTTCAGAGCCGTGTGGAGATCGCTTTCAAGAGACGGTGCGCGCGACAGCCTGCGGGCTGTCGGCGCAAAGCACAAGTACACAGCTGTCAGCAGAGTAGAAGCCGCCCCCCCTCCCTCCCACGCTGCCTTCCCGCTTTCCTTCTTTCGCGGGGGGAGATTGTGTCGCCAGTCCCCCCCTTGAGCCCGGTCGCAAGATACGCATTTAGTGCCGCAGCTAAACGTCGCCCCCCCTCTCTCCCTGCCTCCCTCCCTCCCATCCCCCACGGCCTTTCGCACGACCGGAGACGTCGTGTTTGCTCTCCGCCGTGCGTTCGTTCTGCGTGAAAGCGTGCGTCCGTCGCGCGCTTTCATTCGCACCTACAGATTACTGCTCGCGGCGACGAATTTGTCACCGTTGGACTTTACAAGGAACCTCACGGCGACGAAGACGACGACAAGAATGGGCTAGGAGTGTCCATATAATTCCTATCGCAATAAAACATGCTTGCATCGCAGTAACTACGAAACGACAGCACTTTAGATCTCATGCTTGGTCACTTTACATCACCTGTTATCCTTAAGCTTCAACTGTAGAAGCACCTGAAAATTAAAGAACGTGGAAGTGATATATCAGACCGGTTTTGTTTTAGAAGGACCTTGCAACCGCGTTGGCAAGTTATTTTTGCATTTCTTCGCTCATCTCAAAGCAGCCCTGGTCGTAAGGATCTCATGGCAATCTTTGTTCAAGAATGTTGTGAAAAATTCACTTTTGCTTTCCAGACATTCATGTTCGCCTTTTGCGCAGCGATTTATCTGCAAACAGCAGTCAAAGTCTTTTTCTCGAGAGAAGTGGTGGGAAGCAACCAGGATATCGAACCGAACCGGAACCGCAACTTCAGGCGGAACTTGACCCGAACCTGAACCGATATTTTTGGAACGGGCATGAACCCGGACCGAACTCAAACCCCCAAAAATAGCATAGCTTGCAATGGAGGCGAAATTCTAAAAAGACAGCGGAGCTGACGAGCACCTAGCTAGTCCTGGCTTTTGGGCTAGGCTAATCACTACCAAGTCATTCTCAGCATTTCCCGGAATTTCTCGCGAAGCGCGGCCTCTTCTTCGAGAGTACGAATTATCTTTGGGCGTCCCCATGGCTTCTACTGGTCGAGCGCCGCCGCGCACATGCTTACTTAGCTGTTGCTTCACGGTCAGCGCCTGCGCAGATCCAATCGTTAGCACGGCTCATGCGCAGATGTCGGCGCGGCGGCGGAAACTAAAGTCTCTATATAAGAAAAGTACCGCCATCTACTCTTTCCTCCGCCGACTCCTTTCCTAAAGTGCTTGCTTTTTTCTTTACTTTTTGCTTGCGAAAGCCAAGTCGACGGTGGCGCACCTAGAAAGTCCACGTTGAAGCTTTCAGGCCGGGCGCGCGCCGCCGCCGCCGCCGGCGACTGCGACTGCGCAGAGGACTTTCAACATGGCTCTGAGGCGGAAAAAAAGAAAATATAAAGAAGTGAAAAGCGCGCGCTATCATCGTCCAATTGGAGATGCAGGAGAGAGAGAAGCGGCGTTTATCAAAGGATGGCGGTACTTTTCTTATATAGGGACTTTAGCGGAAACCGGTTGCGCGCAGTGTCTCCGAGCTGCTGCCGAGCTGCTCCCGACGCCGCACGCGTTTCCCCGGCGCGAACGTGAGTATCGTGCTCGCGCCGGGGCTAGCTAGTTACTCAGTTAAAGGCTAGCGCTTAAACAGCTTCGCTGTTAAAAACCCCTCCCCTACCGGGAACAGGGGTGCACGCGAAGCTTGTCTAACCCTAGGGGAGGAGTTTGTTAGCTTTGTGAGCGATTCACGGGCCCGCTACCGCTGCCCTTCCTTCAACGCAGCCTGCTCTTCGGCAGAACGAAGCAAACGCGGCCTCCCAATCTGACTGCCGGTCTGAACTGGCGGGACACGGCGGGCGCTGAGGCGACCGAACATGCGATCACACCCTTGTCCCTTCTCTGGAGGGAGGCGACGCCTGCGATTGGGCTGGGGGTATGGCGTGATCGCGCGCGCCCGCTCCGGGGGCCGCGGTTACTTCTTTCTGCATATAGAACCTCGCTTTAAATCGGCGTATGCTGATTCATGAACCGACACTGAAGAAGAGGAAGCCAGTTCGACGGCCACGTCTGCGATGAGCTCTGCTGGAAACAAAGCATCGGCCCTCGGCCGAGGATTCCACCCACCATCAACTACTGATTCCGGTAATTATAAGGTCGTTCACTCTCGTGTACCAACTGGCGATGCCGTTCTCAATTCAGTTTTCCTGCATGCTGACTTGGCAGGGCAGCTATATCGGGACTCCGACGTTCGCGATGCACTCCTTTCAGTGCAAAATACAACTGATATCGGCGCTGGACAATACCAGATGAAACACTTGTGGTCAGTAACATGCGATAATTACATCCCGAAACAGAAACTTGTCGACAAAGGCGAGCTGTTGGTGAAGGGCCTCAAGTGCCTTGTCGTAGAATCGGAGTGCAAATTAAGATGAAGCTTTTTTGGCTTCCCCCACACCTCGGACAGAGACGGATTGACGAAGCGCTGGAACCATATGGAACAATGTAGTCTATCACGAGAGAAATGTGGCGGTGTAGCGGCATGGAGGCCTAGAAAATGACTAATCGCGACATGGCGTTTACATTGAAGGATGGAGTATCCGCCAGTAATCTACCTCACCTATTGAGCATATGCGGGCACCAGTGCCTCGTCTTGGTTCCTATCCGAACACCACTTTGCCTACGGTGCAACAGAGTCGGGCATATCCGGTGACAATGTAGGACACCACGCCGCAGTAACTGCCCCTGCTACGGTCACATTGCAGTTGCATGCATCAGAAGCTACGCTGACAAGCTTCGTGGAAATAGACTAGCTGAGGATGAGACCTTCACCGATCGGCCCCCAGACCCCTTTATGGACACAATAAAGTTTTATCTCTCTTTCTAATGGATGTGAGTGAGGTTGTGGATGCAACCGGTGAAACACCCGCTGAGGCTCATCGACAGGAGGAGGCAAAGCCTTCCTGGCCTGACAATAGTCTTAGCCCGAATCCTGCCACTGCGGATGATACGAAGTTGCCTGACGACGAACAGACTATGTCACGGGCAGAATTGCCACCAGTTCAGGATCGCCCGCCGTCAGTGGAACCTGGATCGGGTGTGAGGCTGCTAAGGAGTGTCCAGCGATCGCTGACAACCCATCGCCCGCAGGAAAGGAGGCCCGGGTTCATGAAGTGTCAAAGTTGACAAAACCGCTGCGGCTAATGCCTACTCCCGCAGACGCATATTATGTTCATGTGCAACAAAAGGTCCCCAGTGCATCACCTCATCAAGAAGGGAGTGATGCACCTCTGGAGCAGCGTTTAAACGCTGCACGAACATAGGTAATAAGTACTAATGGCGGGCGTTGTTCACTTCCATTTGGTATTTTAAATGTCCGTGGCTTACGCAGTAAGCGACGGCATGTACAGCTCCTTCGTTTGTTACGCAACAGGAAATTAGATATTGCTGCTATCCAAGAAATAAATATTGAATCCGATGAACACACATAAGTAGCTCTAACTCCATATCTGACTATAATGTTTGTTTAAGCCATGCAATAGGCGTTTCCACTGGTTGTATGTTATTTGTTAAAAACATTTACAATGTGATGTGCGGCATTTTTTTACAGATAGGGAAGGGGGCCTAATATGGTGTGATATTTATATCAGTGGTATTAGCTTTATATTTGTGTCTGTTCATGGCCCGAACAAGCTACGTGAACGAGAGTGTTTCTTATCCCTAGAACATCATTTGTCTATTGATAGTGCAATGATCCTTTTTGGAGACTTTAACAATCTAATGCGCATGATCGTACGTCATTGAAGCTTAGACGTGATCCAATTAGTGATGCGTTCCAACGCCTGAAGTGTGATTATCAGCTCGGGAAAATGAAAAGGCGGGATGTCGCTACACGCATTTTCAAGGTACCTCGCATGCAAGGCTTGATAGAGTTTACGTTTCACTTTACGGTCTATCGCTTATTTATGGTTAAACTGTGCGCCCTGTGTTCTTTAGAACACAGGGCGCCTAGTCTCAGCATCTATTGGTAGCCGTCGATACCAAAGCCAGCGTATGTGCTGGGAGTTGTGGAAATTTATTAACCGATTACTTTCGCGTGAGGGCTTCCTAAAGCGCGTTACTGAGCTTATAGCTCACCTATCTTGCCGTAGGGACTCGCCTCTCTTTTCTGTGCAGGAATTATTCAAACAGGAAGTTAAAATGATAGCGATCGAAGAATCATCAATATTGGCCTCTGAAAAAAAGACCAAATACAAAACATTGTGTACACTTCTGAGTGAATTACATGAGATTGAATGTCTATATCCGGGTCAATATATTGATGATATTCATAATACCAAGGCGCAGTTACAAGCTTTGTAACCAGAAAAATACAAAGGTGCACTAGTGCGTGCGTGAGCGCCGCGTTTTCTGGAAGAAGAGCCTTGAAGTAGGTGCCTAGGTGATGAGCGCCGACACGCGCTGTGTAAACAACTACTAGATATAGGGTATGATGGAATCGTTGTTAATGAGCCAATTCTAGTATCTTATGCGTTTATTGAACATTAACAAAAACCATATGCCATTAGATACAGGTGCGTCTGCCACCAAATTTATATCGTTGCTGCCCCAGTTAAATCAGGATCATTATGATTATACAAATGATAGCATTGATATCAATGAGGTGACTGCATGTATAGATTCTTTAGCGAAAGGCAAGACGCCTGGCCCGGATGGCCTTATCACCGAATTTTATAAGTGTTTTTGTTCCCTCTTGCCACCATTATTACTTCAGGTGTATTGTGAGGCCTTGGAAGTAGAGTACCTACCTTTGACAATGTACGAAGGGCACACTGTCCTCATAGCCAAAAGCAATGATGAAACTAAACAGCAAAAAGTGGACGGATCTTGGCCTATTTCGTTATGCAATGTGGATTATAATTTTTTGCAACAATATTAGCTAACCGTTTACAAGTCGTGATAAGATCAGTGATAGGTGATCACGAAACATGTGGCATCAGAGGTCGGTTCATTCAGCCAACATTCATGTTGCGAGATCGCTGCTAGAGTGTGTAGCTCAGGGGACTGGAAAGGTAGCAAT
This sequence comes from Dermacentor silvarum, assembly GCF_013339745.2. Lineage (NCBI taxonomy): Eukaryota > Metazoa > Arthropoda > Arachnida > Ixodida > Ixodidae > Dermacentor > Dermacentor silvarum. The sequence goes on from NC_051156.1 coordinate 69,441,523, forward strand.
GGTACAGCTAGATCTGGCTAAGGGGTTCGACAGGGTGAATCACTCGTTCCTGTTTAGTGTACTAGATCATATGAATATCGGATCCCGGCTCCTTAAAGGTGTCAGAATATGTTACATTATTGGCTCAACGAGGCTGATAGTGAATGGTTCTCTACAATACACAGAAGAACAGGGGCTCCTACCAACATCTATGTACGGATTCAGGCGAGGGATGTCTGCCCAGGACATATTCTTATTGCTCAAAGAGGAGGTGCTCAACCCACCTTCAGGTAGCCTCAACAACTTACTCCTTGCCCTTGACCTCGAAAAAGCCTTCGACAACATCGCGCACTCTGCCATACTAGACGGCCTCACACCATTGGATGCGGTGAACGCATATTCCATTATACCTCTACATTCCTTGGCAATCGCAAGGCACAGATTGGCATGGCCGGAACCAACTCACCACCATACGAACTTCCACTGAAAGGCACGCCACAGGGTTCCATCCTGTCACCATTCCTGGTTAACATCGGGCTCCGGAAGCTAGTCCTACAACTCGAGGATATACCGAACCTGGGCTGTGCCTTTTACGCGGACGACATTACACTATGGGCAACAAAGGGCTCCTATGGAGAACGGCAAGATGTCCTGCAAAACGCTATAGACAAGATTCAAAGTGGCAGGTGTGACCTGCGCCCCAAACAAATCGGAATACCTGCAGATAAGACCACCACGCACCCAGTCCAACCGTGCACCCCCACTTCACCTGACGATTGCCGGACAATGCATCAACAGCTAGAACCCGGTAGCACGAATCCTGGGCATACACATACAAGAAAATAACAGCGTAAAGACGCCAATAGACAAACTCAAACACACTGTAAAAAGTATTACAACCCTCATTGCTAGAATAGCAAGAAGCAAAGATGGGATGACAGAAGGCGAGACATTACACCTCGTACAGGCCTTCGTCCTCACCCAAATCACCTTCGCTGTGCCCTTCCAAGCTACACGCAAGACCGAAATAGAAAACATCGACAAGCTCATAAGTATCGCATACAAAGCTGCACTCCAACTTCCGAATTGCACGAGCACATACAGGCTCATGTCGATAGGCATAAATAACACATATAAAGAACTGGCAGCCGCAACGCTAATCGCACAAAGAGAACGACTCAACACCACACAACAGGGCAGAAAACTACTGCAAAGACTGGGATACCCGCTCACCCCACAATACTGCGGAGACGACACAGTCATCGTACCGATGCACCTACGGGCTCGCATCATCGTGGAACCGGTCCCCTAGAACATGCATCCGCTATACAACCAAAAGCGCCGGCAAGCACGAGCACGAAAACTGCTCCAGAGAAGTAACGATCCTGATACTTACTTCACCGACGCTAGCCTTTACTCCACAACACCACAAGGCCCCAGAAAACCGGCATACGCAACGGCAGTAGCTAACCAAAAGAAAGTGGTGGCCTGCGAATCTATACGCACCAGATCAAGCGCCACCGCACAGGCAGCTGCCATAGTCCTCGCAATCAAAGAAGCAGAACGAAGAGGTCACTCCGAATATATCCTGACGGATTCACAGGCCGCCTGTAGGCTATATATTAGAGGCACACTTCCCAGGTGCGTCACCGATATCCTGGGCCCCACGCTGACTGAGGACCATGGGATCGTCTGGTGCCCAGGGCACACAGGCCTCGAAGGCAACGAGGAGGCCGACTGTGTAGCTCGCGGACTTGCTGGCCGAGCCACAGAAGACTCTTCGAGGCCCCTCATAAACCACCGTGAAGATCCCATCACGAGCAGGCAGATTTTGGAGGACCAACGCCTGACCAGACGAAAGTACGCTCCTCCAAATCCCAAGCTAAGCAGCCAACAAGCCAGGGACTGGCGCCGCCTTCAAACCAACACTTACCCGCACATATCAAGGTTGCACGCAATGTTTCCAGAGGTATACACAACCAGTGTATGCCCCTGGTGCAACGACCACACAGCCACACTGACACACATTACACATCAGTGTACGGAACGCCCAGCCGAGGCAGTATCCAGGCTGGTGAGCTCATCAAAGACACTCAGAATGTGGTCTTGGGAGGCACGACTTTCCGAGCTGGCACTGGAAAGCCAACTGGCGACCCTGGACCAGGCCCGGCGAGCCGCCGCGGCCAGTGGGACTCTACAAGAGGGCTCCACCCGAGAATAACCAAACCAACCACTCTTCGTACAATAAAGTTCATTCTCTCTCTCTCTCTCTCTCCGATCCGATCAGCCTTTTTATCATCAGTAAGACAGGGATGCCCTTTGTCATCACTACTGTTCTGCCTGTATTTAGAGCCACTTTGTATGACCATTCGGAAAGAGCAAAATTTTAGAGGTTTTAAACTGCCGTCTAATGAGATACGGGTTCTTGCATATGCAGACGACGTGGCCTTCCTTTGTACTGATAAAGAGAGTGTAAAGACTGCTCTTGCAATTACAGAAGAATTTCGTGCGGCTTCTGGTGCTATTGTTAACTTTCAAAAAAAGTTGAGGCTTTTGGGTTGGACTATGGGCCGCAATGCCCTCACACTATGCAGGCATTCAATGGGAAAAATCTGCGCTATTTACGTGTACCTCTCTCACAGTATAGAAATAGCAACAGTCACTTGTCGGGAGAAGGAAAAATACAAATAAAGTGAATTCATGGCGAGGTCGGAATTTTGCAATGTTCAGTGGTGCTGAAGTGTGCAACGTGTTCTTGGATTCCGGTCTCAAGTATGTGCTGCAAGTACTGCACTGCTCAAGACTTCGCATTCAGGCACTGCATCGCGTATTTCCAACATTTATTTGGTGGTCGAGTTGCGAATAGATGCGGCGCGATAATCTGATCGTCCCTCTTGAACGAGGTAGTCTAGGATTAGTCTATCGCTTCGTCAGGCAAATTCTTTCTCGCCTGTTTTTCTTTCGAGACTGTGACAATTCGTTTTTGCGTGAAATGTTACAGCTGGGATTATTTAATTATCTTACTAATAAAGTAGATCCATCAGATGCCAAAGGTGTCCTGCTGGCTTCTTGGGGCTTTCTCAAGGTGTTCGTTGACTCATTTCTTTTCTTGAAAGTCAGATTCACCCTGGAGTACATTTTCACTGCGAGTCGAAAGACAAGTTATGCTGCACGGGTGAACTGCATTTTCCCAGATGATTTGTATCGTGCACCTTATTTAAATCGGCCTTATTAGAATGTACTTAGGCGGGTCCGTAAAATGCGTATACCTTCTGGAGTTAAAACGTTTAAATGGGTCATCTTGGGTTCAGCTTTATATCTCAACAACTGTCCTACATTTCATTGTGAAATTTTGCGTGTTGAATAAGAATGCGTTTGACCTTCACTCAATCTAATTTTTTTTCACTGCAGCCTTTTTTATTTATTTGTACTTGAGAACCACAAATTTGGCTGGGGTGTAAAATTAAATGTACCTTTTCTCAGTAACCAAAAACAGTATGACCATAAATTTGGCACACTAAATTCTACATGATAGCGGCTTTAACCAGAACTAAAAAATAGCGTTCTTGCAATCGTCTCAAAAGAAAAAAAATATTGCCCTCACTTCTCATGTACTGTTATAGAGACTTTCCAATAATTTTTTGTTTCAGAATTTTCACTGAACGATTTCTTGAAACTTTTATGTTCAGACTACTTGCAAGGGATGTCAGTATAATCTGAGAAAAATTCAGCGTAATCCGTCGTATAGTTTTCAAGAAAACGTACATGAAGTTTAGAAGAATTCCAAAAAATTATTTAAAAAAGGGCATTTTTAGGTTTATCTTTAAATACAGGAGGCGCGGTTTTTGGCGCCATTGTTAAATGGCTTCCAGTGCTCCTGTGCGATCACCACTGCGCCGCTTTGCTTCGCACAGTTTGTATTCTTTTTTGGTAACGAAATAAAAGATATAGTTTTTTTTACTGAAAACAACACGTAAACAAACCCTCGCGTCCGTCATTTTTAAATACCAGGAGGCGCGGTTTTTGGCGCCATTTTTAAATGGCTTCGAGCGCTCTGCGCGATCACCACTGCACGGCTTTGCTTCGCACAGTTTGTTCTGTTTTAGTAACGAAATAAAAGAAATAGTTTTTTTTTACTGAAAACAGCATGTAAACAAATCCTCGCGTCCTTCATTTATAAATACCAGGAGGGGCGGTTCTTGGCGCCATTTTAAAATGGTTTCGAGCGCTCCTGTGTACTCGCCACTACACAGTTTTGCTCCGCGCAATGTGTGTTATTTTTTAGTTATCAAATAAAAAAATCGCTCTTTCGGTGGACTTACAGTACCATACCCCTTTAAATTGCATTCAGAAACACTTCCTGTTAAAACCTAGTTTGAACGCGAGGTGCTGCTTCGTGCCGTGGTCCACGAACTGTCGACTTGGTTCATGTGCTGAAATCATAGATCACTGTTTTATAGACTGTACGGATGCTATATTCTACTGGGCTTAAAAAGGACATTTGCATCGCTCCATACGCAATTAGGTCCCTACCGTTTAAGATTACTGGCGGTCCTCCGTATGACATGTGTAAATTACTGGGTTTATACAGCCTCTGGAGAGCTAGAATGTCTGATCGCCATGCTGAAAGCCCGCGATCTACAAGATCATTCTTTCATGAAAATGCAGCTTATGTAAAAAATTTGTACGCTGCCCGAACACGGGAGAACTTAAGAAACGGGCCACAGCAGTGTATCCATTTTTGCTGCCCCATATTCGTGCTATTTCTTCAGATTGTAAGTCAGCAACTAGCTCAAATGTGCACCTTGGAACCCTGAGAATTTCTTATGGGGAAACGTCACAACTTATTTATTTTTTTTTCATGTAAAATCGTTGTTATGAACGAAAGTCGTTGTACGAAAGTCTTCGGAAGCGAGGTTCTTAAAGATACCTGCTTAACTGGGCGAGCCACCAGGGTCTCCGCGAGCAGAAAATCCCGCTGCCAAGTACATTCGGCATGAGATTGACGTATGCGTAATCAAACGTGGCGCCATCGGCTTTAACAAGTCGCGTGTACACATTGCGCTATTCGGTGACAGCCTTGCTCGCATTGCGTTGGAGTTGAGGCTAAAGGAGGAGGCCAGTCAGGGTACAAAACAAGTCATGAAGCCGGCCTCAACCCCTATTTGTTGGTAGATCTCCAGCGCAATAACCGTCTGTGAATACGGGACTCTAAAGAACTGAAGCTGTCCTCCAATGTCACATCCCCACTGGGTGAGAACGACCTCCAGTATCGGTGTGCAAAACTAGACTTAATAACACTTCGTCATCGTGTTTTCATTCTCGAGCAACTGATAGCATTACCCATTTAATAAAGTGCGCTGAATTTAATAAAGAACGTGTAGTGTGAATTGGTGAAATAAAGCTTAATGGTGTGCACGCACATGCGCAAGTGAGAAGTTCCGACGAGGACCCTGGATATTTATGTAAGAGAGAGGTGTTTCAGCCCCTCCTTACATTCATATAGAGCCGGAGTGTAAGCAGTAAACCGTGTAGTAAGTCTTGCATTTATGTGCCAAAACTACGATATAGTTATGAGGTATGCCATGGCGCAGGACACCGGACTAACTTTGACCACCTGGGGTTCTTCAACGTGTACCCAATGCACGGTACACGGGCGTACTTGCAATTCGTCCCCATCGACATGCGGCTGTCGTGGCCGGGATTGGATCCCGCGCTTTCCGGCATATCAGCGCCACGAGATATTTATCATCACATTTGACGCTCAGTGAACTAATTCTTCATTCAAAGGTGTGGATTTCGACACAACGTCAAGCCTGACGGTTACGCCACAGCGTTATTGAGGCAAAGGAAAAAAAGCAAATCCTCTCTTGTTTTCGCCAGCCGAGAGCCTGATCCTAGCTGTTGCCAGCTTCGCCCAGCTTGCAAATTATGTCCCACCCATAGTAAGCTACGTCACAATGAGGACTTGAGTGTTCCGGAGCGGCGCGAAATTCAGCATGCTGTCCTGGCAAACCACAAATACTACCACGATCAAACTTTGCAAAATGGGGCTGATCACTATGGCAGATCTGTGTGAATAGTTACATGTCCATGGATCAAGTACAGCTTTAGGGAAAAATATCCTTAAGCCAGTGTTGGAAATTCTCACGTGGCCGTTATCAGTAACGTTTCACAATTTCCCGGGAGAACTCTGCGTTACACAATATTTATATTCAGTAAAAACAGGGTCCATGAAGTGCGTAACGTGTCGCGAAACTTTAACGCTACTAACGTTATCAAGACCTTTACAAATTATTATAGAACCCCCTCCCCCCCCTCCCCCCCCTCCCCCCCACTCGTTTTCCGGCTTTTCATGCGGTATAAGCGAGGCACCGTGTTTGGTGAATGTAAGGAGCAGATAATGGGTAATCTGCTACCAAATTTCAAGGTTTTTGGATTAATTGTGACCCTTGCAAAAAATTACGCATGCAAGTGCTGTGGATCGTTATGAGTGCTTTACAAGCGGCAAAGGGGGGGGGGGGAGAGAAAGGGGGGAGTAGAGCAGTAAAGTGGGTGTGGACCAATTGCTCTCTTGGAAAAAAAAAAAACATTTCTTACCAAGTGCTCGAAAGCATTATATGCGGCAAAGGTTTGAAGTGGACCACTCATATACGGGCAACATACTGAACAATATGATTTAATTACAGGCAACTGGGGCAGTTTTTTCAATAGCAATAGCTTCGCTGAACAATGCGGCGTGATTCAGCAAGGTTGCACAAGTCTGCTGCATTTTTCCTGAATCTTAAGGTCATTAGCAACCTTGACTTCTACAGTGCTCTCTCGTGCTCCTTCCCATACACACGAGAACATTCGTATTCGTTGAAGGATGGCTTTTAACGGCGGTCTCGGTCTCTCAGCGGCGCATAACCTGGGGCGATGTGATTGTATGAGCACAACACAAGGGGTCTTGATTGAGTCAGCAAAAGCCTGGTCGAATGATGCTGCTGGTCGCTTTGATCTCGGTGCCACGTGTCTAGCACAGTTAGAGCTCGTTATCACTGCGGTGTTCCCGGCCTTCCGAGCAACCGACCCTTGGCTCTGTACGTGCTCGCCTTTGGGAAAGGAAAACGTGTCAGAAACTTGAAAAGAAGAAGCATTTCTTCGGGCGAGGTAAGCATGCCAGAAAAAATTAAGAAAAGGGATAAGGTATACATAGTTTGCACATACGTCATCGCGGACGCCATCTTTAGGCACCAGCAGGTCGACAAGCGCCGTAATGAAGAAACATGACCGCATGGCAGCACGACAGGCGCGACTTGCGTCGAACGTCAAAGCGATAGCTGTGACGAACCTGTGAAAAACAGTCGCCGTCATAAAGTAAAACAGTCTGCGCGCGATAATACGGTGTACTGATGTCATCGTAGCCGCCATGTTTAGGTTCTAGAATGGTGGGAGCTGCCTCTGTGACGTCACATGAAAACTATCTATACCAGTGAATGCGTACAAGCTAATAGCTAGCGTGAAGAAACTAACGTAGGGAAAATCAGCCGAGGATAATGTGTTTGTTCTTGTCGTTTATCACAAATCGCAGCAGCTGTATCGATTGCATGTGTGGGTCCCGCTCTGGACTGAGTGAGTCAGCGAGGTTCTGATACGCCAAAGAAACACCTTTGATCTGCATAGCCGTCCGCATAAAAAAAATTCACTTGTCATTTACAACAAACAAAAAGTGGCAGATTTCCAAAAACAGTATGACTCCTATACAAAGGTATTGATAACGCCGTATGAACAAAAAAGAAAGAGAGAAAGAAACGTCACGAACGTGCGATAACACCTTGACATTTGTGACCTCACACTGTCATATTAGTGCTGCGATTCTTCTGAAGAATTCCAAAAGGAATATTTCTGTTGTCGTTTATTATGTAGTGGTCTATCTGCCTTTCCAAACAAGTGCAAATAGAACCTTTAATGAATAGCCGGTACGTTTAAACAAGTTACCTACTTGTGTTTAATATCCGTTTACATTATAAGATTCCAGAATACTCTATTCCCGCTAATATTCGTGGTATTGTTATTTTGTATTTCTTATGTCCATTGCATTCTTGACGATTATAATGTATCCTATACATAGATTGAAATTGCGTCTGTGTGCGTCTCCCATTATATTCATTACAGAATTTCACTTTTGAGCACTCACCGCTGTAAACGTATAGTACTATTTTTGTGTAGACCAGGCACGAGCCCGAGCGGAAGATAATAAAACGTGTTTACGCATGTGAGAACACTAACGCAATACAGGCAGCACTCATTTTCACAAGTCAGATGGGCCTCCTACCTCCCCACTCCCAGTCTCCCCTCGCTAGCAAACGAAACTACCTCTCTGTGCCATTCTGAGGCCGATAGCGCAAGGCAAGACTATAGTGAAAGGAAAAAAAACCTGCAAGAACGCTAATTCACGACTGTACCGAGCTACTTCCAACACACGTGTAATAACGCCACGCGCATGAGCGCTTGAACAGCCTGAAGACACAAAAGGAAACGGAAGGATAGGATCGACAGCCCATCTGAGGTCTCCTTTGCTCGTCGCATGTGATTCCGTCATTGCTTCTTTTGTCCGAATCTCTATGAGACTGCAATCACGTTATCACGATTGTTATAGTGGATATGTCGGTCAAAAACATTTTCGTAGAAGGAGAATATGGCAGCACAAAGTTTGAAACGGTTAGACAAAACTTGGGTGCAGTACAACGTTTTGCAAGCTTCACAAGGTGGTCATCGCCGTTTTAACTTACAGGATTTATTCACAGCGGTGCTGCAGAAACATGTGCATATACGGACACCAGCGACAAAATAACGCAACTTCTTTTCTAACTTCGTTAATGAAGTGCTCCGTTTCTTTTTTTATCAAAATGTTCGTGGTCTACGCACGAAACCTCCTGTTCCTATGAGAACGTGCTAGCCTCCTCATACCAGGATATATGCTTAACGGAAACTTGGCCTTGCAATCACTAAGAATTACTTTCCGCCGGAATACACAGTTCATAGATGTGACCGCGTGTGTGATGCGCGCGTTAAATACGGCGGTGGTGTGCTAATTGCCGTGCGGAACAATCTTAGCGTTTTAAGGCGTGCGGACCTTGAAATCATACCAGAAACAGTGTGGGTTGAAAACCCGCCGTGGTTGCTCAGTGGCTATGGTGTTGGGCTGCTGAGCACGAGGTCGCGGGATCGAATTCCGGGCACGGGGGCCGCATTTCGATGGGGGCGAAATGCGAAAACACCCGTGTATTAAGATTTAGGTGCACGTTAAAGAACCCCAGGTGGTCCAAATTTCCGGAGTCCCCCACTACGGCGTGCCTCATATTCAGATGGTGGTTTTGGCACGTAAAACCCCATAATTTCAGTGTGGGTTGAAATTGCTGTTAGAAGCGGCAAAAATGTGTTCCTCTGCCCAGCCTGCTTCCCTCCTAACATAAGTAAAGTGCAGTTTTCGGCGCATATCAATAACTTAACTGAAGTTATTCATGCAGCAATGTATAATTTCCTCATAGCTGGCGATTTCACTGTTCCGTCTACTGTTTGGAATTCTTCACGCGCGACATCCGTATGTTTATCATCCCCCCGTTGTTGATGCGCTGTTCTTCTTTATCGAATTACTTGGATTAACACAGTTTAACAAGGTCCCAAATGCCACTCGAAATGTTTTAGACCTGATTCTGGCTAATTTCTGTGTTACTGAGTTTTCTGTTCCTGGTAGCGGTTTAGTTCTTCTTGATCGTTGTCATGTTCCCCTCTAATTCGCAATTTTTCTAGAGGCGATTCATGTGTCGAGCGAGCCTGTTCGCTCATTTGTTTTTCTGGGCGGTGAAGACCTAGGTTTTTATAATTATTATTTTGATGCTGCCGACAGGCCTGAATTGTACCGTGCCACAGACGCCAACAAAGCAGTTAACGTGCTTACTGATAATGTCAAATGTGCTTTGGAAGCCCTCATTCATTGCAAAGAGTTTCGCCTTGCACGCTATACTAAGTGGTTTTTATAAGAAATTTCGTGGTTTACTTCGTAAAAAGCTAAGGTGCCATAGGAAGCTCAAGAAAAAAGAATCATCCGGGTGGTACGAAAAGTTTTGTATCTTGCAAAGCGAGGTGAAACGCGTAATGCGTAGAGACAGTGATGCATACATTAAGTTTGTCGAAGAGCATGCAAAATGCGATTCCAAACGTTCTGGACCTATGTAAAAGACTACAGTTATGAGCGGGCCGAAATTAATGTCATAAATGATCCTTCTCGTGGCATTCTTAGAAACTGCGAAAATATCGCCTATGCAGTCGCTGAACATTTTCTCTCGGTTTTCTTGAATACAGCGCATGCTCCTAGCTCTTGTGACGGGCAGTATAGCTTCAGTGACCATTTCAACATTTCATGTTTTTCAGAACACGATATCGCGGCGGCTGTAAGTAAGATGAAGCCAAAGAATTGTCTTGCTTACGACCGAATACCAAGTTTTGTTATCAAAGGTTGTTCTTCTCTTTTTGTTCCTTTCCTTACACACATTTTTTTATTTTTATTTGCATACGAGTGCGTTTCCTTGTTGAAAGGATGCAATAGTTGTGCCAATTCATAAATGTGGCAGCGTGAGCGACGTAAAAAATTATCGCCCCGTGTCCCTCTTGTCTCCGTTTGTAAAAGTGTTTAAAATAGCGATGTTTACACATCTGTCGTTTTTCTTTAAGCATAAGATTAGTGTATGCCAACATGGCTTTGTTCAAGGCAGGTCTGTGGAAACAAACCTTGTTTCTTTTCTTGATGCTGCGGTACCCGCTGTTGCTAATTTTAACCTTGCGCAGCATCACAGACTTCTTTTAGCAACGCACACGTCACCGGGCTTATGAATAAAGAAAGCTTCGGCGATCTCCCGTGCAGTCTTATCTTTGTGCCTCGACAACAGCTTCGTACCTGACTGCAACGGCTTGCATTTGCATTCTTTACACTGTAGGGGCTAATTAGAAGACCGCTGCCCTTTTTACACGCAAGCCGTTGCTGTCAGGTACGAAGGTGTTGTCGAGGCACAAAGATAAGACTGCACGGGAGATCGCCAAAGCTTTCTTTATTCATAAGCCCGGGGAAATGTGTGTTGCTAAAACGTGTCTCTGATGCTGCAGAAGTCAGGAATTCCTTACTTCGCGGAATATTTTAAACTTTCTTGACACGTACGTGCGCTATGTACTATAATTTCATGTGCCACTCGGAAAACCCCATATGTTAGCACTGCACTCGTGTCGGGATTATTTCTTGTTCCTTGTGTGTCGTGCTATTCCTTATCTGTTTGATTTGATTGAAATGAAACATCCGATACCCAGAGGAAATCTAACTAGAGGATAACTAGTAACGTAGGTACTGGGCTTCAGCCATTTCAGCCAGTTTGGTGAGCCGTATATGAGATCCTCTGCGAATAGAAAATTATTACCTTGCTTTTGCTGCAGTATTTTAATGATTTTACACCATATTGATTTGTAGTTGTGTTACCATACTACTCAGTTTTTGGACTATCTGTCACAATGGCTTTGTGCCCTTGTTGAACGAATAATGATCATCGCCATTGTTCTAGAAAAAAAAATTGCGGTGTGTTAACGGAGTAGATGAGTTGAAAACCCGAAATCGCTCAATTAAGATGAATTTCCGTGATCACGTTTGACCGAGAACGTGGCTCATCTTCGGCGCAGCCCCGCTTTGGTCACATGAGTGGCGTGAAGGCGAGGAATGCCATCCGTTTTTCTGCACACACGCCACCCCTAACGGCGACCTGGGAGTGGGAAGCGTAGGGTCGCTACTTCATGCTGCGTTTAGAGAAACCCTGATGATACACGAATCGAATGGAAGCGGCGGCTTCGTGTATTGTCTAGGATTGTTTTTCAAACGAAGAATTAAACACTGCTCAAGAAGGTTTATCATACCCAATCGTAGGTGAATTGCATTTCTTGCACTGGAAATGAGGGTGAAAAACGCCATCGCAAATGTTTCTGTGAAATGAGGTCATGGATGTGTATTCGCCATTGTTGCAAAGCAAGCATGTAGTAGGCAAAGGACTAAAATGTTCTAAAGGGTCTTTACAGGATACAACTTCTCGGAGATCAAAACAAATTGAAAATCTACTGTTATATTACACCCAGCGGAGCAACAGCGAAGCCGTAAATGCCTGGAAGCTGCAGTTACTGGGGTTCGAAAGCCTTATTCGGCTAAGGGTGAAAAGAAAACCGTGAACAGCTCCGAACGGAGAGCGTATGGAAGATAAAGTGGAAACAGTTCTCAACAGGCAGATGCGGAGGCGCCGCGCGGGGAACAGCGGCGCCCGAGCCATCGTCGAAGAAACAATATTGACTATTTCACCAGCACGACCAGTTTTAGGGGCGAAGATCCTTACGCCGTGGGTCAGTTTCTCCTCCGTCGTAGCCACCTCGTCTAGTTCGTGAAGTGATCACTAGATGGCGTTGATGGCGCTCGCTCCATAGAGATACATGGTAAAGGCTAATGTGACGGGATATCACTAGATGGTGCTAGCGCAGCATAGTTGACGCATTAAAATACGAGATGGCGCCCCGGCGCTCGCTCCATTCAGATGTATGGGAGCGCATAGCGTGATGAGCCATCACTAGATCATTGGATGGAGGCGATCGTTCGAGATGTTTCGATGCAGTGCGATGGGAGACCGCTAGGGGTGAGAGCTATAAAATGCGCTCGCTCTTGGCGCGCTTCCTCTTTCGCTCGGAGTCGCTGCGCCATATGGAAGACAAGGCGGCGGAGCGGAGGGCACGGAAAGCGGCTGCAGCGCGCGCTCGCAGACAGAACCTGGAGGTGAGAGCCCGCGAAGCCGAAGCTGCACGGAGGCGCCGAGGAACGGATCCCGACGTTCGAGTCCGCGAAGCAGAAGGTGCACGGCGACGCCGAGAAGCGGATCCAGAGACTGTGAGAGCCCGAGAAGCGGCGAGGAAACGCGCGTACAGGCGGGCGGATCCCGAGGCTGCGCGAGCGCGGGGAGCTGCTGCCAAGCGCTTCAAGCGAGCTCTGCCAGAAGGCGCAGACGCGCGTTTCAAGCGCGACGTTCTAGACACTGAAATGAATAAAAGTTCTCATATAACCTCACACACTGGTTCTCACGTCTTTCATGATGATGTAATGGGCGAATTTTCACGGAAGAGTCGTGAACCTCCTGAGCTTCGCCCACTCATCATCATTCACCCCGTGGATATGCTGTGAAATTTTTTGTGTTGTTGGGCGGGCGTCGTACGCAGCAGAAGTTTGCGGCGCAAAACAAAAGCGCTCATTTGGGTTGGCTTTCACCGCAAGATTGAATATCGCCCTCGAGCGGAAACCATTTCATGATGAGGAAGTACCCCTAAAAAACCAGGAATGCCAGTACTTCTGACAAAGTGCTTACACAAAAAATGTAATGTTCTAGAACAAGGGGCTGTGCCTCTCAAAGTCAATTCGGCACATTTTTTCTTCTCGTTAGGCAGTGCGGCTTCATAAAATTTCCTTTCGTTACATATGTGAGCCAAATTTCCTTTCGTTACATCGGCCATTTTGTAGTGACACAACGCGCATTCATGCGGATCGGTGCACACCTACACTTAGCCAGGCCTGATTATTCAGAGAGCACGCATGCCAAGCCTTGACTTGTAGAGCGACTTTCCCAATTCGTTTGAACAATAACACCTTAACACAGTGCATATATGGTTGATAGTCGGGTCTGGTTCAAGCGCTTGCAATGACAGCAACACTGTTGCTGCCAAGGGAAGCGCGCTGGACCTCATGAAAACAAGCGCACATAGCATGAAAATCTATCAACACCTCTACGGCAGAGCATTTTTTTTCTAGAAAAGAAACATTACAAATGATTGAGAACACTGATATAACCGTAACTGACGTGTGGGGAAACAAACACAGTTAAACGGTGGAAAACCAATATAGGTATTCGTACAGTTTTCCAAAAACATAGGGCCTCGAACAGGGACATTTCAAGGTTTCTTTAGCACATCAGTTTAGTATTAGTAATGGTAGTCACAGTAATGGCAATGACACATGTATCTTTGAAGAGCTATAACAATGAACTTATGTAGGGCTCCAGTCTTAATTTTAGGGATTGGACGAATACCGCTACAAACTAGCAATCACGCACGAAGTTACTAACCACCAAAGCGTTGAGCATAATGAAGCAATCGAGGTCGCTGAAACTTCGAATAATTCGAAATAAATATAGTAACATAGGCACATCAACGTGATTTCCGTATTGTACAAGTATTGTACAAAATATTTCCAGCGTCATTTCAAAAGCCATGAAGGCAAAGCCTGACTTAAAAGGAACAAGACAAAAAAATAATACAAGCTGGCTCAAGAAAGGCCGTCTCGTTTATTCAACAACTCACATCAGCGTTACCATGCAGTAACACCAAACAAAAATAACACCATTTAGCACTGTTCATTTTCAAACCATGAAAACCACCAACTCTCCCAAGTTTTCCCTCAAGTCACCAAACAGGCACGTTAGAAGTCTGCGTCGTATTATAACCGGGCCATTTGTGTAGCACTTATATATTGTGAACAGGTATTAGGCTCAGTATAGAGTCACGGTGGCATTGTGTGTTCACAGAAAGGAGTAGTCACTTTCCTCGGAAATGTCTACAAGGTACCACCGCCACTTTCACATTACACAGGAAACGAGAAATACATGTCGATTAGCCAAGGCGTAACAACACGAGACAGGGTCTCTCCAGTGCTATATGCACGATATGCTTGCAAAAAAAGTGCTAGAAAGTTTATATTGAATATAGATGATTATGTCTGAGGATCAACGGGGAGTATCTGAAGGAGGTACGGTTTGCAGACGACATTGCCATGCTCGGCAAGGGCTTGCAACAAATTAGTCATGACACTGACAGAAAAAGTCAAGGGTACACTTGAAAATAAACACATAGAGCATTAAGGTAACGTTTAATAGACTGACAAGAAAACAATCGCTTGTGGTTCGTAGTGAGCCACTGTATGATCTCTACCAAAGAACATTTTTGTAGGCCATGCCCTCACCTGAAATACCGATCGCGACAAGTGAATTTTCAGATTAATAAAAATTTGTTTGAGCGCATATAACTCGCACGTCGAAGTGAAGACCAGGGCCCGAATTGACAAAAATTCTTACGCTGGAATCGTTCGTAAACGGAAATCCTAGTCAATTTTGAGGCTGGTCATACTAGCGTACGCGGCCGGCTAATGACAAATAGAGCTTAAGGACGAAAAGCTATGTAAATTCTTTCTTAGCAGCTAATAGTTTTGCTTGAAAATAAAACTAAACAATCGGTGCAGCCAACATGTACTATACCCTTGAGTATATAAAAAAAAAGACAAGCAAGGAACAGAGAAACGTTTCCTGGCATACAATATTATGACGTTCTGAGGATATTGTGAGAACTTTAGAGAACGGCAATGCCGTGACGTCACACAAGCGTAAAGTTATAGTGCACATGCTTTTGAAAAAAATTATTTGTAACGGTTCTTGGACGCAGGGGGGGGGGGGGAGGGGGGGCTCAAATGTCAGTAACAGAGTAGATGTGTGGAACGAGACACCTAGACACGTCTCTTTGCTTGCGACATGTCACTAAGCTATATCTGGTGTGCCCTAGAAGCTGAGCCCACACACACTCCACTTTCCCACCACTGTCTTCAGTGGGACAGAAATCCCGACAAAGAGCTAAGCTGTGTAACACCTAAGTGGTTGCTGGCGCAGACCGTGACAGACGTCCCTGTCATGATTAATCTTTTTATAGGTAAATGGCTTGCGGCCGGGAGTGTTAGAAAGATGACAGACAAAGCCGAAGCAAGGAAGCCAAACGTAAATGTAGATCCTTGGGATCTACAACATGAAGCCAAATGGTACGACTTGCGTAATCACCAGTCAGAACTTCCTCTTCTTGATCTTCATGTAACTCTTCTCTTCGTACTTGTTCTTTTAATTGTGTATTATGTGGCTGTTTGGGGCCATGAGCACCTGGGAACGCATTTCTTCGCAGTGATAGCTGTTACGCCGACTTCTGCGAGTTGTCTTGCGGCATCCCGATCACATCTGTGATCATGATTGCTTGTGTAGCAGGCCGCATGGAAGGAGAGTGGTTGGTTGGTTGGCTTATGCTTGGTGTTGTGGCTTACCTAATTACCGGGGCAAGGCCAGCAACCGAGCGATAGTAGGCGAATTGATAAAGTATAATCGAATGAGAACAGGATGCCCAGTTGCAGATCTACCTACATTTTCTTGTTTCTCTCACATCAAGACGTGACTCGAAAGTGTTTCATCGTACTCCCTGCAGCCACAGCGATGTAGCCATAGCGTGTGTCATAGTGCGGCCGACAAAGGCTGCACTGCGGCATTATAAGGCCAAACGTGGGTACACAATTAGCTTAGCTAAGATTGCGAGCTAAAGTTGTGCTGCTATTTTATAATGCTCCGTGCAAAAGAACTTGTGGTCATTTAGGGAAATATAACGGGCGCCACGGCAAATTAAGCTCATTGGACCCGGGATAGTATTCTACGGAGCGATAAGATTGGTAAATTTTAGGGCATGTGCTGGATTCTGTTCACGCGTGATTTGGGTAAAGGCAGATCTAGAGCCGAGATCATAACCAAGCAAAAGTAAAAGCTTTGCAACTTCTTGCGAATTTGTATGCCTTGCAACTCCTGATAAACATTAGTTTGAGCTCGATAAATTATACTTACAACGGCGTAGTGAGTTCTCTTAAACGCGATCATTTATGTTTGGAGGATGGACAAACGTACTGCCCAACTACGCGTCTCTGAATTCCGCGCGCTAGGCTAAATTTAGATCCGATTGGGTCATGCATCGCGTGACAACGGCGTCATCTGGGCATGCTACACAAAAGTACATAGCCGAGAATTGCCTTTGTTTTTTCTTCTGCAGAAAGAGATCAAAGTAGCGTGCGTGGGTAGTATGGCTGTAAAGATTTAAGGGATAGCGTTATAGCATGCTTTCGTTGAATTAGTTTTAGCAAGTAAACCCCTTTTGCTGTTTTTAAAGGTGTTTCCCATCAAAAGTGGTCAATAATCTCTCATTCTCATAATTATTGGCCGTCATGGCCGAAACACCCGGTTGACCATAAAGTTTAAAAGCCTGAAGAAGAACGTGGTGATGATAAGAATAATGAAGATGGTGATGCGATGCTACACAGGGCATTATCTTACAATAGCTACGAGTGCTATCCGGAAACCCGTGCCTCTGCTGTCGACTTGATGCTCCAAGACCCACTTTCCGGCACATGTCACACCGCAAATGGGAAGCAAACATACAACCACGCTCAACACGTTGACGTGAAGACAGATGAATGGCGGAAATGATTACCGAAGAGGCGTTGGCGTTTATTACCATACTCGGCTGTCAAAACCAAAGTTAGCAGACGCATCATTCTACTTGGCGTGGTCTGATACATTCAAGAAGCTGTACAGTTCCCCACCTATTATTGCGCTAACTGGACAAATGTAGCCACGAAAGAGGTGCCCACGCAGAGTCACGCTGTAACGAAGTCGATAAAGGTTGCCAAACCATGGACGCGTTATTCAACGTTTCATTTTTTACGCGTTGATGGTAGAGAGAATGAGAATGAAAAAATCCAGACTTGCGAGGATAGAGTAGTGCATAAACAGGAAAAAGATTTCTCGCAGCAAGAAGCGTGAGCGGTGTGACCTTTAATTGGAATGTACGAGTATGTCCTAACTGGATGCTTTGTGCGTTAAGTCTTCGAATTCCTAAAGAAAACAATATGCATTGTACAATTTAAATACACGTGTAAATTGAAAATAGCGCTTGCGTAGCCTAAAAAAAGATTACTAGAATGCCAGGAAAAACAATACGCCATGATGGACGTTTCCGAATTGAATTCAATTGCGCGAGCTTTTTTACCGTGGAACTAAATCAAAATACACGAGAGGTATTCCAACATCGGAATGCCGCCGGCGCGACTGGCTGTCGAACCCGCAACCTTGTGTGCATCAGCAGCAGCATGCAGCAGCAGCTAAATTACTGTGACAGGTGAGATGGCAGCTTAAGTGTTGGCGCATGGGTAATCTCCATCGTATACATAAGCGGGCCCATAGCGGAGCAAGAGCTCTTGTTAACTGGGCCTTAGCGCTGGTCTTAAATAATGTTTTAACATGACCCCTATTCGCAGAAAATCCGATGTCGGCGTCGGCTTTGGCGCCCGCAGCCGAGAAATCATCCCCAACCACGCAGGCCCTCCAAATATATTCAGGTATGCCATACCATTCTATCATTAATGTTGCTCATACCTTTTCTTGCATTATTGGCGAGAATTTTGAGAATTTTGAGAATGACACTCCACAGACAAATATCATGAAACAAAACATCCACAGCGCATGCCATTTCTGTTAAATCTTCTCAGACTGAAATATTAAAAGTACGAAACAAAAATGGGAACCTGAAAATTGTGAATTTTTTTTGGCGCGGCTGAGCAATATTTCCGGGATCACCCCCGCAAGAGGCCGCGTTTCTACCGGAAAGCTCGCCTTCGTGCGTAGCGTTGGCCGCCAGTGTTTCCCGGTAACCATTACGGTTGCTTAACCTGCAGTTGTCGGGAAGCGTCAGAAGCAGTCAGGGATCTTTGAATGCTATCCCATTCCACTCTTAAAAGCGAAGCTTAAGCGTCCTCCCAATTTTATGCCGGGTTTAACGACTGATTTCCGGCAACGGATAACGGCTGTGATAGTCGCCATCTAGGAGCGTTAAAGCGAAGCACTGCACTTGTGACACTAACGATCGCCGACATAGAGCGCTTCGGTAGTCACAGCACAGCGGAGGGTCCAACGCGGTGTAGCCATAGAATAAATAACCAAGTATAGCCTCGTGCATAGATTCATAGAATAATTATACAATAAATAATCATACAATAAAACACTATTGATATTGTCCGCCGGCAGGATTCCAACAGAGGAACTCTGGAAAAGAACCTCATGTTGAAACCATTACGCCATGGACGAGCGCCTCGAGACGCCACATAAGACGCCCTTATGAATTTATCACGGGTGAGCCAGGTGCATTGAGACGATTGGCGCGTTTCGATTTGGCCACCTCGCCAAGCTGTACCGTTGTAATTAGTAGTGATTGTGCGTGTTAGCAGCGTCTTCTGCACTTCGAAAGGTATACACTGCTCGGAATATATGGAAATAAGTTAGAAGGGCCTTGAAAGACATGACCAGGGGAAAAGCTGCTGGAGAAGATGGAATAACAGTAGATTTAATCAAAGATAGAGGCGATATCATGCTTGAAAAGCTTGCGGCCCTTTATACGCAATGCTTCACAACTTCAAGTGTACCAGAGAGCTGGAAGAACGCCAACATTATACTAATCCATAAGAAGGGAGACGTTAAAGAACTGAAGAATTATTGACCCATTAGCTTACTTTCAGTATTGAATAAAATATTCACCAAGATAATTTCCAATATAATCAGGGCAACACTTGACTTCATCCAACGAAGAGAACAGGCTGGCTTCAGGAAGGGATATTCTACGATGGATCATATCCATGCCATCAATAAGGTAATCGAGAAATCTGTGCAGTTTCATCAACCTCTCTATAATATGCTTTCATAGATTATGAAAATGCATATGATTCAGTAGAGATACCAGCAGTCATAGAGGCATTGCGTAATCAAGGAGTACAGGAGGCATAATGAAATATCCTAGCAAATATGTACAAGGATTCCACAGCCACCTTGGTTCTCCACAAGAAAAGTAGAAAGTTACTTATCAAGAAAGACATCAGGCATGGAGACACAATCTCTCCAATGCTGTTCGCTGCATGCTTAAAGAAGTATTCAAGCTCTTAGACTGGGAAGGCTTAGGAGTGAGAATGAACGGCGAATATCTCAGCAACCTTCGGTTTGCAGATGACATTGCCCTTTTCAGCAACAATGGGGACGAATTACAGAAAATAATTGAGGACCTTAATCGAGAAAGTGTAAGAATTGGGTTGAAGATGAATATGCAGAAGACAAAGATAATGTTCAATAGCCTGGCAAGGGAACAAGAATTCACGATCGCCAGTCAGCCTCTAGAGTCTGTAAAAGAGTACGTTTACCTAGGTCAATTACTCACAGGGGACCCTGATCACGAGAAAGAAATTTACAAAAGAATAAAATTGGGTTGGAGTGCATCCAGTGCAGGCATTGCCAAAACCTGACTGGGAGCTTACCACTGTCGTTGAAAAGAAAAGTGTACAATCATTGCATTCTACCGGTGCTAACATATGCGGTCGAAACTTGGAGGTTAACAAAGAAGCTCGAGAACAAGTAAGGGACCGCACAAAGAGCGATGGAACGAAAAATGTTAGGCCTAACGTTAGAGACAGGAAGAAAGCGGTGTGGATCAGAGAACAAACGGTGATAACCGATATTCTAGTTGACATTAAACGGAACAAATGGAGCTGGGCAGACCATGGAATGCGTAGGATGGATAACGGATGGACCATTAGGGTTACAGAATGGATACCAAGAGAAGGGAAGCGCAGTCGAGGTCGGCAGAAAACCAGATGGGGTGATGAAGTTAGGAAATTTGCAGGCACAAGTTGGAATACGCTAGCGCCAGACAGGGGTAATTGAAGATCGCAGGGAGAGGCCTTCGTCCTGCAGTGGACATAAAATATAGGCTGATGATGATGATAATCAAGGCATATGAACCGCAAGGAACAAAGTCACAAGAGCGTCTAAATCCACAAGCACGAAGATCATGTACATCCCACCATTTCCGTGGTGGCTTAACGATTGCAACGCCTGAGTATGTGGCTTCATGTAGGCAGTTACCGCACATGGTTTGGCCATATAGGTGTTCTGTGGTTTGGCTTTCGTGTCGGATTAGCCTATGGCGCCTCGTCGCCTACGGATTGCGTCTTCAACGTGCATCCCCAGTGCATCGCCTACTGCTTCGCTTGCGATGGCACCACCTAAGACAACTGCTGCGCTAAGCGGCCGAGAAAGGCAACGACGTCGCCGAGTGAATCTGGCTTTGCTCCTGCGAGAGGCACTCTAGCGTGAAGCAGAATGCCTTAGAGCGTTCGCGGCGCTACGGTGCATACTCTGCCACTCGCATTCCAGAAGCTGAGCGCATCGCAACTCAGCTGGCTGCCCAAGACACTACGGAGCTGGATCAGAATGTTCGCACCTTCACCGAAACCTACTCGCCAGCAGGACGGTGCTCGCCAACAGATCGCCACGCGCCGAGCAAACATGCGACACGGTCACCGTCCGCAAATCGTGCTCCTTTCGCTGCCGCGGACCGATGAGTTCGCGAAGCAAACACTGCAACAGCTTCTGTGAAGACACGTTTCACTTTCGTGTTCTACCAATTCCTATGACAGAGGGATCAACCACAATTTTCCCCCTTCTCTTCCATCGGACAAGCGAGATGCTGGAGAGCTGGTATCGTAGAATGTCAGCAATCCAGATCCAGTACAATGAGATTCAAACAAAATTGCGGAGTGTTTTATTGAACAAAGCGACGCAAGAACTGGAAAGTCGTAAAATTTTAGAGCGGAAACAAAGCAGCGGCAAATAAAAATATTCATATAATTTTTTATTAGAATTAAAAGGCAGGTCCCCGTATCTTGCCGATGTTCTTTTTTTGTCTCAGTGATTGCCTAAAATAAAATACCATAAAAGATTCCGCCTTAAAAACAACGCGCTCTGATTCAAGTCAAAACAAGTTTGTCTGCCTTGAATAATTCCGCGATATTAGCAAGAATGACGTTTTCGGGCGCTCGTCTTCGTCTCAATGCCGCAGAGGATTAAGTCGCACTCCTTGCCGAGACACAAGGTTCTCGTCGTACGGAACCCTATGGTGTAATTCTTTTATTGTAGATCTGTGTAGTACGCCTCTTCTACGTGGGTTCTTTGTTAAGAACCAACGCGTTGTCCGAAGTGCTCATATCACATGGCTTGCGGAGTTTGTCACTACTGCCAAGGCACAACTTATGGGAATTAGGTGCTCGTAATTTTTTTTCAGTTCTTCATTGCCTGGCGTCCCTCCTCCGTACTGCTACCAATATCACGTGGAATTTTTCTATTGCCATTGCAATTATATGGCCACATTCACACTCCAAGAGGACTCTAAAGTTCAAGGGCGATGAAATCGTCGCGGCTCTCCGTATGCCGTATGTGCGAGTGAAAGCGCCGCCCTTTCACGAAGAGCGCACGCGCGGCGGAGAGCAAACGCGACGTCTTCCGTCACGCGAAAGGCCGTGAGGGGATGGGAGGAAGGGAGGGGAGGGTAACGTTGTGCTGCGGGACCAACTGCGTATCTTGCGATCGAGCGCAATCGGAACTGGCGACTCAATCTTGCACGCGGAAGGAGGAAAGCGGCAAGGAAGCGCGTGAGGGACGGGGTACGGCTTCTACGCTGCCAGCAACTGCGTACTTGAACTTTGCGTGGCTGCGAGCCCTCGCGCGCACCGTATCTTGAAAGCGATCTGCGCACGGCTCCTACCTTTGTATGCGCTGTGCTTTCGCCGCTCAGTTTCCGTTGAGGCGACAGACTGCACTAGCCTTCGCTCGCTGCTGCCGTCGCGCTTGCTCACGCCAGCGTTTTGACAGCGGTTGTCTGTGGTTGTCGATTGTGATCTATACATTTTTGATTGTGGGCGCTGACACCATGCTTGTTAATTCAGTTAGTAAGCGAATGTGCCCAAGTTTATACAGCCGATCAAACTACTATCCTTACTCCGTATAGCTACCTACTATTGTGCTATCGCAATTGATGCTTCGGCTTTCGGGCGAAACTGTGACATTTTTTCATGCTAAGTGTGACCTTTGCGAAATGTACTTATAACAACTCACTCAGATAAAAAATACTACAGGTATAAACTTGGTTAATTGTATATTTTTCGTTAAAGGGGCACTAAAAAGAAAGGCGAAATCACTTTCGATCAAACAATTTGTCTTTCAGAAGTCTATTCTTGTTAATGTCGTGGTAATAGGTGGATTTTAAATAAGAATGAAAGATAAAGGTCTATTGATTAACTATCGCGTGAAAAGCTCATCGCCGGTAGGTCAGTGGGACATCACGAATTTCAATGTTTCTCTGCCTATTTGGTCCATTGGAGCTTCCAAAGGTTATTGAAGTTTGCCAATTTCAGTGCTTGGCTATTTTCAGATACAACTAATTCAAATTAACTTGGCCTGAGCAGTCGCCGTGAAAATTTACATCATGGGGAGTTGTTTGCAACAAATTCTAGGTGGCGTCACGACGCGTCCGTTGTTCTTGCCTCTTGTCTAGGCTTACCAGGCCTCTTATCTCGCTAAGAGTGATGCTTTTTTGTGACATTGTAGAAAGCTAATTTGCTTATACGGATCAAAATATTTGTTACTGTCCCTTTAGGAATGTTAAGAAAGTCTGTGCAGATCTTGGTTAAGAACGGATTAGGAAAAAAGAAACATATTTTACTTCGATTTCCCACGGTGATACCTTAGTTCACTTGTATCTGAAAAAAAAGTCTTGATACCTCGATGTAGGCGAGGTGACTGAAGCAATAAGACACAGGGAGCTTTTCAGTTGTCGCCGCGTACTGCGTTGCCGCTGTAAGTGACCTTTGTATAGGTTACAACCTGATATCAGGAATGGGTTGCTTAAAAACTTGTGAGGGAAGTGTCCAGACGCCTCCTATGGCTCAGACTTTCGCAGTGAACAAAGCAAGCAGACATCGTTCCACGCATTTTTGAGTTCAATACGGACAGCTGATCTTTTTTGTATATTTAAGAAATTCAGACATTACCTTTTGCAGTACAAAATTTCCCTCCTCATACTACGAAAGTTCTTGTGGCAGAAACACAAGAAGCAGCTTGCTGTGTGTGTTAAGAATAGGGAAGGCTGGCACGTTGGTCCCGTATTCTCAAAGCGGTAGCGGCGTTTAAATAAAATATTTATGAATTGAATCACATGCGAATAAAGAACCAACTTTCGCATACTGATTCGAAAAAGGAATATTCTATAATATACAAATAATTATTATTATTGGATGCGAAAAAGATTACTAGGGGTCCCTTATGCTGCAACTAAGACGACTTGAAGGCAAAAGCCCGAGTGCCGCTAACTCAATGACACGGCGACCACTTTTTTGCTGAGTCATCGTCACTCTGAACCCATATTATGAGGTAATTTTTGCAAGTCATCCTTTATTCACCAACCTCAAACTTACTCAGCATTTTTTTGCTAAGTCATCATCACTCTGAAACCAAAATTTAGTCATTTTTGGAAGTCATATGTTTTTTTGAAAGTCCCCCTTCCTAAGATTCACTAAACTCGAACCGTGACTCAACACATCTTTTTGCTGAGTCACTCTCACTTGGGACCCTCAAATCTAACATATATATTTTATAGGTCACTCCCCCACTCCATAGTGCCTTAATTACACTCTTAATTCACAATTGATTCACGCTATCACTACTAGCTTCACCTTCATTCCCTCCATCACCTCGGTTTTACTTCCATCACAATTGGTTTACTCTATTACTCTAAGTGTCCAATTTTCATCACTGTTGATTCATCCTATCACTACTTGATTCACCTTGATTCACTCTCGTTAACTCTTATTCCACTCTCACTTACTCTTCATTATCTTAGTTTACTATCTCATCATTACCTTTCGTTTGACTCCTATCACCCAACTAAACCTCTTTAATTCACCATGAAATCCCTTCTAATTCACCATCAATTTCCTCTTAATTCACCTAATTCACCTCCGTGTATACCCATTTTTTTATCATTTCCATTGCATTTTCGCGGGGGCGAACATAGGCAATGACGTCACTCCAGAGTATATAGCTCCGCGTCGCTGAGGCGCGGAGACACACACTTTGCCTCGTGAGTTTGCGCCGAGCCCATGCATGGGTCGTCCGAAGAAGATCGTCACGCCCGAAGAACAGGAGGAGCGGCGCGAAAAGCGCCATGCTGCCACTCGAGACCGACTCCGAAGACTTCGCACCAATCCAGAGTTTCCCCAGCACCGCCACATAAAGCCTAGACAAGCCAAGCTAATAGAAAGGCCAAGTTAAAGCTAAGAGAGAACCAACTTAAAGGTAATGAAAAGGCCAAGTTAAAGCTAACAGAGAACCAAGTTAAAGCTAATGAAAAGCCAAGTTAAAGCTAGCGAAGGCCCACCAGCTTCGCTGTTTGCTCCAACTTCACACCACTAGTGTGAAGCTGCCCACATTTTTTTTCAATTGACAATTGAGACATCGTTGTTTTGCGATATGAAAAAATTGGATTCTATCTACTTTTCTTTCAACACGCAGGGTGTTAAGTACAATGCATGTACAGCGTAGGCTATGTAATTTCTTTTCATCGTCAGATTGGCATAATATGCTTATTTTTTCATGTAAATTGTCAGGCAGCCCACCCACCACTGCTAGAAAAACATACCCAAGGCTGCGAACAAGAGGGCTGATCCACCGAACTTGTCAAAATGGCACTCAAAAGAAAATGCACTGAGATAATAAAAATTTCTGCATTCTGTTTTTAACACGAAAGCGTTTTATTCCGCGGGTCCACGATCAACTTCCTGTAACGGATGTAACGCGTTAAAGATGCCCTGTCTTGACAGGGATGCGCCGCCATCTAGGAGCGGTGAAGCCAACTACGTCATCATGACAATAACGAGTGCCGACAGAGAGCGCTTCGGTAGTCTCAGCGCAGCGGAAGCTCCAACGCGGTGTAGCCCTTGCCGCTTCAACATGCATCAGCAGGGCTTACACGCCGCCAACTGCCTCACCTGCGATAACACCAGCTAAGAAATCTGCGGCGCTAAGCGGCGCAGAAAGGCAACGACGTCGACGGGCGAATCTCGCTTTGGTGGCTGCTACCTATGGGGCCCCGGACTAAGGGCTCCGCCTTCGAGGCGCAACTGGGTTCCACGATATTGTAATAAAGTTTATTCTTTCTCTCGCTTCGATTCGGTGAGAGAGACGCCAGTGGGAAGCAGAACGCCTTCGCGCGTTTGCAGCACACGCTGCGAACTGTGCCACTCTCACTCCTGAAACTCAGTCCGTTGCAACTCAACTGGACTGCCCCAAGACACTACGGAGCCGGACCAAAATGCTCGTACCATCGCAAAAGCGAATCGACAGTAGGACGCCGCTCGCCAACAGGATGCCGCGCTCCAGGCGAACCTGTAACACGGTCGCCTACCCGAAAATCGTGCGCCTTTCGCGGCAGAGGATCGTGAGTTCACGAAGCGATTTACTAACAATCCGTCGGTAACGCTTGTACTGAATTTTGCGAACGCCTGTAGGTTTATGGCGGATTTGCGCAGTGCTCCGGCGCGTGCAATGCAGTGTCTCCGGGGGAAGTTTCCTGGTCGCGAGTCATTCGACAACTTTCGCTTGCGTGGCAATTGACGAGGCTCCCTGTGCAGTGGCACGGCCGCTGGATGAAAGAAAGGTGCGACCTGCCGCGTCGGGCGCGCTCCTGTGGGAGCGAACGTGACGGCCGTAGTTGCATTGTCGGCCGCTTGGCTGTGCCGAACGGCGCTAGCTGAGGGGGATGAAACGCTTCGGCTTGCACGCGCGACGGCGTTCCAAGCGCGTTCCTGACGCATTTGCTATGCCGATGCCAGACAACAGACCCCGGCGTGTGGCCACGCGGCGGATCACACCGTTTTCGATGCACGCGGCAGGCCGCACCTTTTTTTTTTTTATCCAGCGGCCGTGGCAGTGGTATGGTGCCGCTGATCGCTAGTTGCAACTTAATTTTTCACGTACAATAAACACGCTACAGCTTCTGTGCAGACACGTTTTCCTTTCGTGTTCTACCGATTCCTATGATAAAGGGATCAACCAAATTTTTCCCACCCCTCTCACAAATGTTGCAAAAAATTGCAGCATCCATGTTAGTTTATTATTATAATCTGAAAACGAAGGACACGAACTGTGTAATTTTAATTTCCCGTTGTTGGCCTATGGTTGCTACCCGCAAACAGTGGGCCTTCATCCTACGAGACCACCTGACTTTGATACTTGGCTCGCGGGAACCAATTGTCGAGAACTTTTGATGTTCATCGCCGAAGCCAACCTACATTTGCATATTTACTAGTTTATGCCGTTGGGCCAACTTTCTAAATAAAAAATGTCACAGTTTCGCCCTAAGGGCGAAGCAATGAATGCGATAGCAACACAGCAATGTCATACGAAGTAAGGTGAGCGGCTTTGGTAGCAACAACACGCAGAACTGTTGTCGACGCCATCGGCGTTTTGCCCGCGTTAGCTCAAAATGCGTGCGGCGTTGGTGACTGTTGCTGGAGCCTCTGATATAAATAGGCACTTGGTGCCGCAGCTAAACGTCGCCTCCCTTCCCTCCCCCTCCCCCACGGCCTCTCGCGCGTCCGAAGAAGGCGCGTTTGCTCTACATATATGGTGATTGTAAAGGAGGAAAGAGACGCCTACTTCTGCAGCCCTTAAGCGAGCATGGCGCAGAACGCGCGTTTGTTCTCCGCCGTGCGTTCACTCCCCGTGAAAGAGCGCGTCCCTCGCGCCCTTTCACTCGCACATACAGCGTTCGGCGCGCGGCGACGATTTCATCTCCAAATGACGTCATACGGAACCTCACGGCGACGGCGACGGCGACGGCGACGGCGACGGCGACGCCGACGGCGACGGCGACGCCGACGGCAGAAATCTGCTTTTGAGTGTCCATATAATTGCTATCGCAATAAAAAGAACAAAACGATTGGTGCAAATATCGTAAGGTAGGGCAAATAAAACAAGCCTGCCTAAAACAAGGCAGCAAATTCGTAGGCTACCAATAAAAGGGGTATCCTAATTGGATGATCGGAAATTACTGAGCATTCCTTAGTTACCTGCTCGAAACTCAGAAATTAGGGCCTCTGCACAACATAGGCCGTTCTCTGCAGCAGACTGATTCGGAACCACCACTATTTGCATCGGTTCGTTTTCCTTGTAGACTCCAATAAGTGAATGGTTATGCATTATGTATAAACCGGGAAGAATATCTTATGATTTCGAACAGCGTACTCGCGTATCAAATACGAATCTATTGGCCAAGGCCTCTTCGATCTTTATCAGACATTTTCAATAATCACACGCCCTTACATAGCTATTCGGGCTGCTCCTGAAAGCGAGCGCAGCTCAAGTGCGATATCGAATACACTATTAGTGCGTTCTGCCAGTGGACAACCAGTTGTGACGAATAAAATTTGTTAGCGAGTCGCCTAGGGATCGCGAAGAATACTTGTTAACTGAATGAGGACACATCTCTGCCTAAGCAAGCATCGTTCCCCGGCCCTGACTGCAGAAAACGGAGTGAGCATGTCTTGTATTGCTTGCATATATTTTTTTCTTCGTCGTTTCTGCTTGTAGCAGGTATTCGTGTTTGTTTATTTAAATCCAACAGTGGTTTAAAGCAATTACGGGTCCATGTAGGGTAAGGCGGGACATATTGCGACAGTAATTTGCAAATAGTGAATATTAAAAAAAACTTCATTCAATACCACAAAACAACAAATCAGGAGCACTGTTCTGGGTACAAGGTATGTGGTACATAAACATGGCTATGTTCCCGCTGTTCAAAAGTTTAAGAAAAAAGAAATAAGAAATGAGACGCTGCGCGGGGCAAAACAGCACCATCTCAAAAAATTTACGTAATTCAGTTCTTGCAGGAAAAGCACTTGAAATTCACTCCGTGAGCACCAACGACGTCTTCATGAACCCACTCTTTACACTCCATGCGCTAAATCCAAACAGAGCCTGGTCCTGTGCTGCTCCACATGCGTTTGAAGATCAAGGACCGCCAGTTTTGTGCTATTGTCGTATATTCTTGAACGTTGGCGCTTTACTGGCTCATTCAACGAATGAAGGCTACATTTGTCCTCACGAGTCTTTTTCGCCTCTTCTTATCCTCTAGATGCAGAGGTGCGCAGGCGTATACAAAGAGAAATAAAATGGTATCGAGGTAAAGGCGGTAGCAACAATGCGTGACCTACTGGCTCAGTTTACTACAGTGAAGGCCGGGGACAAGCTTCATAG